>NC_084961.1:17167917-17524271 GCF_949316205.1 Platichthys flesus | reverse complement strand
TGACGCTGAATTGGAGGCCAAGTGACCAACTGGGGCAAACTATCTGACGCAAGAAAATTGGAAACAGAGATTCCCATATTCTCGCAGCCAGCATTTCCTGTTTCTGTCAAATTAACAGTGTAGCTCTAGGAGTGTGTGACAGCCCACATTAGACGCCTATCATTTTCGATTTGCCATTCATCTCAGTAAAGCTAGTTTCATAGCAGGACATTTTAAAGGATTGCTCTGGTTTATTGCGACCATAATTTCTGAGTCTTGGTAACATCGCCCTTGCCAAAGTAATTACTGACATAAGGGTAAAATAGTGACATTGCAACAATTAAGCCTAATAAGACGCAAAAAGCTGATGATCATAGAGGTTGTGAATATTGCTGGTAGTAAATAGAAACTTGTTGCAGAAGAAACCGATGAGTGCACACTTAAATGTGCATCTGTTGTCCTAAGGAAAAGAAGGACAGCATAAGATGTTTCAGGAGTGGCATTAATAACCATTTAAGTGACAAAGCCATCCAGCAGCTGAAGTGATTGTGACTGGAGCTAAGGAGGATGTCAACCGACAATTGTCCAGAGCGTCATAGTCAATGAGGTTGAGGAAGGAATGCGAGATGGGACATCGCTGTGTTTCCTGGCAGTCAGGTTTTGTTTTTGTCTTTTTGATATATAAAGCATTGCAACGTTTGTTCAATAACCTAAACCATGCTTCCAGCACCTCACCTTGACAAGGTATTAATCAAAAGCCCCCCCTACCTAGCATCGTTTTTGTTGGCCCTGGTGATATTGAAACAATCGTAGCCGAAAGTATCTTTTAAATAATTATTGGGAATGTATTTTTTCTGTTTCCAGGTATCTCTGCCAGCAGTTGGACCATGTAGTGGGCAAAGTGTTATGCTTGGTTTGTTTAGATTGATTTCTCAAACTGTGAAATTATCCAACCCCACCAAATGTCTTGTATTAATCCGTCCTGAACTGAGCAGATGTTTCCTACTTGAACCTTGATCTGTCAGATTTTCCGGCAGCTACATGAGTCAGGTATCATTTGGACTCTGGTCTGTGCCATTATGTTCCATGTGATATATGATTGTGATGATTGAATTTCAATAGTAATCTTGGTCTGGGGCAAATCCTTAGGAAAGCAATAGGTCAGTGCAAGTAAACACAGAAAGAAAAGAATATGTAGAGAAAGATGAAGAAAAGAGAAAGTCTCATCCGAGTCTCATCACTCTCCACCGACAATTGTGAGTTATTAGACTCTGGTTTCACTTGACAGGAAACGTGTTGCTCAAATAGTGGTGTGTGGTAGGTGGGGATGGAACAGGGGCAACTCAATGCTCACCACTCACAGCACCAGACTTGCTCCTGCTCCAGTGGGTTACACACATCTCCCAGATACCCCCCCATGACAGATTGAAAGAGTATTATCCAAGGGCACAATCAATGCCTCAGCCCTTAAGATTTTGAAACGTCCAATTGGGCACAGGCATTAGGCCTTAACTCAGTTGACAAGCACACACATTTTCCTCAGTTGCAGTCTTGTTTAGCAGCTCGGTAAAGAAAATCGCTGTCCTGTTAGCAGGACTTGAGGACCCAAGCTTAGACCATCCTGTTAGGGTTAAGCATTCAAAGCAGAAACTATTTTCCAGTGTAAGCACTCCCTCCCAAAACCCCTTACTGTAAGGCAAGAAGATAAGCAGCAGTGATGATAAAATATCATGCAACTCTCTGTTCTTGCTGGGAATGCGAGCCCCCAGGTCACAGCATGGAATTTACAGAAGGCCTTAACCTTAATGACAAAAGGAGTGTTGTAAATCCTTTGGCAAACCCAGTCATGAAACATAGATTACGGTGTTAGTCAGCTGTTATCACCCAAAAGGCGAATAATAAGCTCCAACTAAAATCACCAGAAGCCCTCATGGTGTTGCTCATTACAACCTAGTTATTTTTCCATATTTAACAACTTGCAGCGTCAAGGTATAAAATGAGAAGACCTGGATATTTAATGGACACCTTAAAAGCATGTCACAGCATGCGGAACGCACTCACTCAACACTTTTTAAATTAAAGTTAAGATGCAGCGACTTTCAAACACCATTACCTTTAGGTCTTAGGCAATTACCACTTTCACTTCCCCCTTGGGTCTCTTATGACTTGTGGGGGCCCACACTGTGAAAACACTTTGAAGAGAAAAAATAACAAGATGATATACAGCTGGTTCCACAACCATGCTTGGAGCACTGCTGATAGGATTGGGCATGAGGGGGGATTTAACTGCCATGCGCCTGGAAAGTGGAGAGGTGTTTCATATAAAATTGTCCCACATGGTCATCATAACGTTTCCCCCCTGGTGAGTGCTGGGAACTCAGGGAAGCTATCAGCCTGGCAGGGAGGCTCGAAAAAAAAGTGCATGTTGACAAAATTCTGTCCTCCACAATAGCTCCCAATGTTTGCTCAAACTGGGAGCTATATTGCAGGACTTACATCAACGCCGGGGGTGGAAGGTGATTGAGATTTTACAAAGGGGCCTACTGTACTGTATTGTGCCGCCATGCAGATCCAGCATAATGCTGCACAGACATGAGCGCACTTCCTCCAGAAGCTTTCATAACAAACCAACCTGCAAAATGAGAGTCTGGTACGTTCCCCCAAAATCGATTGACATTTTCCACATTTCAAGCCCCTAAGTCTCTGTAATGTAATCACATTACTGCAGAAAAATCTGTACTTGATTGCACTGAACATTTCCCAACCCAAACACACTAATGTCAGCTAGCTATTGTCCCTGCTGAATTTCTCTGAACTTTGTCTGCTTTCAAAAAAAGCTCTTTGCCCACTCGTCTGACGCTCCAAGACTGTTCCTACCCAGGTATTTCTACAGATCAAATAATGATTCTCTACAGGTTTTGTGAAAAAAAATTGAGTTTAACTTTTTCCAGCTATGTAAGGTGATGAAAACAATGCGTTATGATTCCTTCAATGAGCTCAAACACGTGTTACCCTAAGCTCTCTGTCAGCACCTGTCTGATAATCCTTTTCTCCAAAACCAGCCTGCCGTGATGCCACACAGAAACACCCTCGTCACTTTGACGTCAGCTGTTATATCACACGGAACCTGAAATGTGTCTGGAAACAAAGAGAAGAGCCAGCAAGAAACTAAAGTTGTGCTACAAAGGCCTCATTGTTTAAGCGGTCTAATTGTCTTTTCAAGTATTGCCACAGTGAATCTCAGAGACAGATGGCTCACCTGTTCCTTCCATTCAAGCTCTCTTCTTGGATCTTGCCCGGTAGACCGTGTCCAGTGGGAGGGGGACGTGGAAACAGAAAATTCAAGAGAATCATTCAGTTTCCAAACCTTCCACACTGGTCTGCTGTCAGAATATATCCCAACATCAGTTAGCATTTCTTGAAAGGTATGAGAAAGTCATTCAAAATAAATTTCCCCGAAGAGGCTTTAATATTTGTGGAATAATGAATACGAAAGAAAAAAGAGAAATACAACTATTTCTGTGGAAACAGCCAGTGAGCTTAATGTTCACAATAAACTAGTACTAGTACTAGTAGTATCATGTAGAGAATCAGCATCAGTCCGCCCCTGTGGTCCAGATTAAAATATCTCTACAGCTGGTTGGGCTGCCATTATATTTCATGCAAACATTCATGGTTCCCAGAGGTGAACTGTGCAAATGTTCATCCCTTGACCTCTCACCCAGCGTCGTCACCAAATCAAAAGATCTGATGGTTTAGGACGGAACACCCACAAAATAATCACACTAACAATACTAACACCAGCCAAGCTAATAGTAATAAACAATATATAAATAAGATATTTCTATGATACATAAATGAGCATACTATCTTTGTCAAAACCACTAATCCTATCCTAAATTAGCTTACCTGGAAATTTGTTTTAGAAGATGGGTTCACATAGTTCACTCACATGTGTAAAGTGTATTACAAAATTCAGCAGAAGCAGATATAAGTCCCCACTAGTCTGTAGCTACACAAACAAGTATTTAATTCCCTCTAGTTCCCTGCTTACTTTAGAATCTCTTAGACAGGGAACAATCAGTTATTTTACAAGTGAATTTGAAACAGTATATCTGTAATGAATATGTCACTTTAAAACACTTCCTGCAGATTGTTTTGCTTTAGAACATTGACCATTGTTTTGTAATCCTCTCTCAAGACATAATTTGTGAGAGGGGACTCCAGCGATTGTGCAGATAAAGCTCAGTTTACACGTCATGGGGAGAACTTCTCAGTACGTGAAAAGAATTGTATAATGTCATCTGTCACACTGAAAGAAAAAGATGATGACAGCTTCGGGGTTATCTCATCTTGGGACGGGGAGGAAACAGAAACCCTATGTAACAAACTGGAGGTGTGATGATTGAAAAGAGTTGGTATTTTCCATGGATGGTAGTTTCTTTATTGCATTATGCAAATGTCGACTAGCTTCCAAATTGACTTAAGTACTCCATATTATGTATTTTTAACCTTTGAGTGAATAATTTATGTTTCCATTGTCTAGCATATTATACATATACGTTACAATCAGAGTCTTGTGAATAACTTACATCACAAAATATTTTGTAGTTATCTGTTTGTTGTTGCCTACACCACTAAATCGTGAAAGAAAATAAAACTCCTAAAGGTGGTCGACCTTGAATCCAGCCAGTTCCACCAGCTCGGTGATACAGATTTTCCTTCACTTCAAAGAGGGACTTTGAAACTTCAACTCCTACAATCAACTTTTTCTTTGGATCGACAATACCTCAATAAACTGCATTGAAGTTGCTCGCATAGAACTGTGTCTCAAGGTGCAAGGTGTGGTGATTGTGTTTTGTTTGTATGGTCAAAAGGGGGGGCTCACCAATCACTGGAGGAGCATTGGTGAGCCAGACCTCTGTTTGTTCGTCTCCTTCTCGTTTGACTATTAAAGGGACTGTTTCATGGGATCAGTCCTCCCGTTCCCTGTCCATTTACGTGGACTCAGGGGCCGATGACAATTTTATTGACACTAGTTTTGCTTCTCAGGCAAAGATCCCCTGCCAGATTCTTTCTAACCCTAAGAGGGTTTTTGCTTTAGATGGCAGGCTCTTAGCTCAGGTCACCCATCGCACGGCGCCTGTTAACCTGATGCTATCCGGCAACCACCGGGAGATTATTTCCTTTTTTCTAATTCCTTCTCCGGCTTCCCCAGTAGTGCTAGGGCTTCCTTGGTTGAAATTGCATAACCCTCAGATTGACTGGTCCTCCGTCGCCATTATCAACTGGAGTCTGTTCTGTCATTCTCATTGTTTACATTCCGCCATCCCGTCAACCTTATTGACCTTATCGTCCGTTACCCCCCAAACCAGTGGAGGTCAGCTCTGTGCCCTCAGTCTATCATCACCTCCGGGAAGTGTTTAGCAAGGACCGGCTCTGTCTCTTCCCCCTCACAGACCCTATGACTGCTCCATTGACTTAATTCCAGACACTCCCTATCCTTCCAGCAAACTGTATAATTTATCTAAGCCGGAGAGAGTGGCCATGGAAAATTATATTACTGACTCCTTGGCCACTGGTCTAATCCGTCCTTCGTCTTCTCCGCTAGGGGCAGGGTTTTTCTTAGTGGAGAAGAAGGATAAATCGCTGCGCCCTTGTATTGACTTTCGGGGTCTCAATGACATTACTGTTAAGAACAGATATCCACTCCCGCTCATAGACTCGGCGTTCGGACCGCTTCATGAGGCTTCTATTTTTACGAAGTTAGACCTACGAAACGCGTATCACCTAGTGAGAATCAAGAAGGGGGACGAGTGGAAGACTGGGTTTAACACCCCTCTGGGACATTTCGAGTACATGGTGATGCCCTTTGGTCTCACAAATGCACCTGCGGTTTTTCAAAACCTGATCAATGACGTGATAAGAGACATGTTGAACTGTTTTGTGTTTGTTTATTTAGACAACATCTTGGTTTTCTCCCGCAATCTCCAGGAGCATGTGCAACATGTTAGTTTAGTCCTTAAACGACTCCTGGAGAATCGTTTATATGTGAAGGCGGAGAAGTGTGAATTTCATGTATCTTCTGTTAGTTTTTTGGGTTTCATTGTGGAGAAAGGGCAAATTAAGACCGACCCTGCCAAGGTTAAGGTAGTGGCCGACTGGCCTACTCCCACATCAAGGAAGCAGCTGCAGAGGTTTCTCGGGTTTGCCAATTTCTACCGTAGGTTTATCTGGAACTATAGCAGAGTTGCCACACCCCTTACGAAATTAACTTCTGTTAAAGTGCCTTTTGTGTGGTCCCCAGTGGCCGAGGCTGCTTTTGCGAGATTGAAATTGTTATTTTCTTCTGCACCTGTCCTTGTTCACCCTGACCCCGCGCTACAGTTTATTGTGGCGGTGGATGCTGGTCCAGGGTGCCCAGAGGGACCAGCCGGTTCCTCAGGGTTGCCCTCCGGACAAGTTGTTCGTTCCAGAGGTGGTGAGATCTCCTCTCCTGCAGTGGGGACACGCCTCCCGGATTGCCTGCCACCCTGGGTTTCGTAGAACACTGGCCCTCCTGCAACAACGGTTCTGGTGGCCCTCCATGACAACGGATACCAGGGAATTCGTCGCTGCCTGTTCCGTCTGCGCCCGGAGCAAAGCCTCACATCAAGCCCCCGCCGGGTTGCTGCGCCCCCTTCCCATCCCTCACTGCCCTTGGTCGCATGTGGCGGTCGACTTCGTCACTGGATTACCCCCATCGGAAGGCAACACCGTGATTCTGACCGCGGTTGACCGGTTCTCCAAGGCAGCCCACTTCATCCCTCTTTCCATGCTACCTTCCGCACTGGAGACAGCCAACCTGCTTGTGACCCACGTCTTCCGCCTTCATGGGATCCCCATGGATATCGTCTCTGATAGAGGGCCGCAGTTCGCCGCCAGAACGTGGAGGGCGTTCTGCCAGGCGTTGGGGGCGTCAGCCAGCCTTTCGTCGGGTTACCATTCTCAGTCCAACGGCCAGACGGAACGGGCAAACCAGGATCTGGGGGCGGCCCTGCATTGTGTCACTGCTCAACATCCTGCTTCCTGGGCCACACACCTCGCCTGGATTGAATATGCTCACAACTCCCTGGTCTGCTCCGCCACAGGTATGTCTCCTTTCATGGCAGCTAATGGTTTCCAGCCTCTTCTGTTCCCTTCTCAGGAGACTGGCGTGGCAGTGCACTCCGTGGAGGAGCACCTCTGTCGTGCTCGTCGGGTCTGGCGCGAGGCCCGGGCGGCCCTCGTCCACACTGCCGCCGTCAACCAGCGAGTGGCTGACCGGCACCGCACCCCGGCCCCGGACTACCAGCCGGGACAGATCCCGTGATCTATCCCTCCAGACTGAGTCCCGAAAACTGACACCCAGGTATATTGGGCCATTCGAGGTTGACTGGATCATTAACCCTTCTGCTGTAAGACTCAAACTCCCCCTGTCTCTTAAGATTCACCCCAATTTCCATGTCTCTCTCCTCAAGCCAGTGTCCACCAGCCCACTAAGCCCTACTGCGGAGCTCCCCCCACCCCCCCTTGACATTGATGACCACCCGGCGTACACAGTAAAATAGGGTATTGGACGTTGAACGTTGTCCAGAACGTTTCCCGGACAAGCCGGGTCGGCCGCCAGGTGGCGTCCCTTGAGGGGGGGGGGGGGGGGTACTGTGGTGATTGTGTTTTGTTTGTACGGTTTTTGGCTGTGTTCTCCCCTTTCCCTTCTGTGTTCTCCTGTGTGTTTGTGTGTGGCAGGGGGTGTGGCTGGCTGGTGGCTGCAACAGGACAAGACACACCTGCATCCAATCCTTCTAATCATCCTCCTCCATATAAGCCTGGGCGTCTCATCACTTCGACGCCAGATTATTCCGTCCAATACGGTAGCAAGGGATTAGCAGGATACTCTCAACCTTTTTGTCTTTTTGGATGTACGCTAACCTTGTTGCTTTCTTCACCCAGAACTCTCATGTGCCTCGTCGCTCGGCTCTTCGTCCTCCTTGTTGCACCCTGCTACGCCTGCCTACCTCTCCAGCTAAATAAACTCTGTTCATATATCTTACTACAACCCACTCCGTGTCTGCTTTGGGGTCCGAGCCTTCACTTAAACATAACACAAGGTTTCTTTATCCATACCCAAAGGTAAATTTGTTATGCACATATAACACTGAAAAACCTGGTGCCAGCTGCAGTATGTCATGTGCCTCCTCCATCTTCAGCGTCTATAGATGCAGAGGCAGCTATGTCAACTCCTGTGTGGATGAAAATACAGTCTGCCGGAAAACAAACACAGATCCAACACTGGTATGGAAATGGATAGGACAGGCCTTCATTCTAATAACTAAGCTAGAGCTACATCAGCAAAAGGTCTGCAGTGGAAGAAAAATGCATGCCCTGACCATTTGCAGCTACAAATGATTTAATTAGATTAGATTAGATTAGATTCAACTTTATTGTCATTGCACAGTACAAGTACTTTTACAACGAAATGCAGTTTAGTGTCTAACTAGAAGTGCAAAAAAAGGAGTTAAAGTGCAGACTATTGTGCGTATATGAAATGTAAATAAATAAGTAAGATATGTACAGTAGCAAATATATATTGAATAATACAGTATTAACAGGTTTTGTATGCTATAAGAACTATGAGCAGTAATAACGGAAATAGTACAGTATTAACAGCTTTTGTATGATATAAGAACTATGAGCAGTAAGTAATATATCTGAAGTACTGCAGTATTAACAGGTATTGTATGATATAATAACTTTAAGCAAAATAAATATATAAATATGAATATACTATAGGCAGGATAATAAAGTAGTAAAAAATAAGTAACAGTGTAGTGCAAGTGTTCAAATGTTCAGTGGTTGGAGGAGGGTGTGTGGCCGGAGGGGTTGCTGCTATCACTGCGGTGCAGAGTTCAGCAGGGTGACAGCTGCAGGGATGAAGCTGTTCCTGAGCCTGCTAGTCCAGGAACGGAGGACCCTGTAGCGCCTCCCAGAAGGGAGGAGGGCAAACAGTCTGTGGCTGGGGTGAGAGGTGTCCTTGACAATGCTGCGCGCTCTCCGCAGACATCTCTTGCCCTGGACAGCTGCAATGGTGGGGAGTGAGGAACTGGTGATGCGTTGGGCAGTTTTCACCACCCTCTGCAGTGACTTCCGGTCCGCAACAGAGCAGCTGCCATACCACACTGAGATGCAGTTGGTGAGGATGCTCTCAATGGTGCAGCGGTAGAAATTCACCAGAGGAGACTGATGAGCCATCCTCAGTCTCCTCAGGAAGAAGAGACGCTGGTGAGCTTTCTTGACCAGGGTTGAGGTGTTGAGGGTCCAATAGAGGTCCTCAGAGATGTGGACACCCAGGAACTTGAAGCTGGTGACACGCTCGACCTCCGTCCCGTTGATATGGATGGGGGTGTGTGTGCCACCTTTCTTCCTGAAGTCCACGATGAGCTCTTTGGTCTTCTTGGTGTTGAGAGCCAGGTTGTTGTCGCCGCACCACGCCGCCAGGTGCTGGACCTCTTCTCTGTAGGCCTACTCATCGTTGTTGCTGATGAGGCCAATCACCGTAGTATCATCTGCAAACTTGACAAAAGTATTAGTTACATGTACAGGAATGCAGTCATACGTGAATAGTGAGTAGAGGAGAGGACTTAGCACACAGCCTTGAGTCACGCCGGTGTTCAGGATCAGGGTTGAGGAGGTGTGGTTCTCTAACCTAATAGACTGGGGTCTGTTGGATAGGAAGTCCAGTATCCAGTTGCAGAGGGAAGGGTTGATGCCTAAATCGCCGAGTTTCGTGATCAGTTTGGAGGGAATAATTGTGTTGAAAGCTGAACTGAGGACTATGAACAGCATTCTTACATAGGAGTTGTTATTGTCCAGGTGAGAAAGTGAGGAGTGAAGTGCCGTGGAGATGGCATCCTCCGTACTCCTGTTCTGAAGGTAGGCGAATTGGAAGGGGTCCAGTGTGGGTGGTCAACAGGTTTTGAGGTGAGCCAGGACCATCCTCTCGAAGCACTTCATAATGGTGGTTGTGAGTGCAACAGGGCGGAAGTCGTTGAGGCTCGCGGAAGTCGATTGTTTGGGCACCGGCACGATGGAGGTGGTTTTAAAGCATGTGGGGACAGCTGCTTGGGCCAGTGACAGATTGAATATGTCAGTCAAGACCTCAGCTAGCTGCCCAGCACAGGCCCTGAGCACTCGTCCGGGGATGCAATCAGGGCCAGCAGCCTTACGTGCGTTGATCCTGCTCAGTGCAGCACACACGTTGATGGAGGAGAGTGTGAGGGGCTGGTGGTCTTGATAGCCGCCTCCTGGTTTTCCCTGTCAAAGCGAGCATAAAAGCTGTTGAGCTCGTCAGGGAAGGAGGCATCACTGTTTTGGGGGGACGTGTTGGTGGGTTTGTAGTCAGTTAAAGCCTGGATGCCTTGCCACATTCGTCTGGGGTCGGAGTTGTTTTTGAAGTGCTCCTCAATCCTTAGCGTGTGGCAGTGCTGGGCCTTCTTGATGCCCCTCTTCAGGTCAGCCCTGGATGAACTGTAGGCCTGAGCATCACCTGATCTGAAAGCGATGTCTCGTGCCTTCAGCAGTAGACGGACCTCTTTGTTCATCCATGGCTTCTGATTAGGGAATTTGGTGATATGTTTGAGGGTGGTGACACTGTTGATGTTGGTGTTGATGAAGTCAAGAATGGAAGAGGACTTGTGTCTGTCCTCGTTCTGTTAGATCTCAGTGCAGCATTCGACACAATTGACCATCAAATTTTATTACAAAGACTAAAACAGTTAATTAACATTAATGAAACCGCCCTTATCTGGTTTAAATCGTATTTTTCTGATCGCTCCCAATTTGTGCAAATTAATGATGAGTCATCTGTGCGCACCAAAGTTAATCATGGTGTTCCACAGGGCTCTGTGCTCGGCCCAATTTTATTCTCATTATATATGCTTCCACTAGGAAACATTATCAGGACACACTCGGTAAATTTCCACTGCTATGCGGATGACACCCAGTTATATTTGTCAATAAAACCTGAACAAAGTAATCAATTAACTAAACTTCGAACATGTCTCAAGGACATAAAAACCTGGATGACCCGCAATTTTCTCTTATTAAACTCAGACAAAACAGAGGTTATAATACTTGGCCCCAAACACCTTAGAGATGCATTATCTAATGATATAGCTGCGCTAGACGACATTGCCCTTGCTTCCAATGAAACAGTCAGGAACTTGGGAGTGATCTTCGATCCTGATTTATCCTTTAATAGTCACTTAAAACAAATTTCTAGGACCGCTTTTTTCCACTTGCGTAATATTTCAAAAATTAGACATGTCCTTTCACAAAAAGATGCAGAAAAACTAGTCCACGCCTTTGTTACATCGAGACTGGACTATTGTAATTCATTATTATCAGGCTCCAGCAGGAAGTCGTTAAAGACTCTACAGCTTGTCCAAAATGCTGCAGCACGTGTCCTGACGAGAACAAAGAGAAGAGAGCACATTTCTCCAATATTAGCATCGCTACACTGGCTTCCAGTTAAATCTAGAATAGAATTTAAAATTCTCCTCCTCACCTTCAAGGCCCTTAATAATATAGCGCCTTTATACCTTAAAGAGCTGTTAATACCTTATAAACCCACTAGAGCACTCCGCTCCCAGAATTCAAGCCTACTTGTCGTCCCTAAATTCTCTAAAAGTAGAGTAGGAGCCAGAGCTTTTAGCCATCAAGCCCCTCGGCTGTGGAATAATCTACCACTTTCAGTTCGGGAGGCAGACACCATCTGTTCGTTTAAAAGTAGGCTCAAAACCTTCCTTTTTGATAAAGCTTATAGTTAGAGCTAATTAGTGCGCCAGAACGTTACTTGTTCTATTTTATGACACATGACACACGGAGCTTCTCTTTCCAGCTTCTCCTTCCTCTTCTCCATCCCTATCCCCCTTCCCCGGAATCCCTTTGCTTTATCACCCGCAGATCCAGGGCCTCTGTGGCCGCACCATGGATTACGGTTTGTGGATCGCGCACCGGGGGTCGCGGTGTTGGATCCAGTGTGGCGGATTCTGAGTCATGTGGGCTGATCGTGGTGCTGGTGGCGGACCCTGTTTCGCGTTGGCATTGGGCACGGGCGGTGGACCAGGACCGCAGTGGTGGCTTGTGATGGGTCCTCCTGGTGGGCGGCGGTGGACGGTGACTGAGGACTGAAGTGGCGTCTGGTCTGGATGGTGGATCGTGGTCTAGATGGTTGCTGAGCATGGACTGTGCTTCATCAATGCTGCTAGAGACTTTGATTATTGATGATGTTCTCCTGCACGTGGCATCTATTGCACTTCTGTCCGTCCTGGGAGAGGGATCCCTCACATGTGGCTCTCTCTGAGGTTTCTACATATTTTTACCCTGTTAAAAGGGTTTTTTGTAGTTTTTCCTTACTCTTGCTGAGGGTTAAGGACAGAGGATGTCACACCCTGTTAAAGCCCAATGAGATGAATTGTAATTTGTGAATATGGGCTATACAAATAAAATTTGATTGATTGATTGATTGATTGAAGAGGCATAAGAGTTGATGTCAGTGTGGGAGTCCAGTGTGGCCGGAACGGCAAACGCCCTCCAGTCTGTGTGTTTAAACCGGAGCTGGAGTGCAGTATCTGCTCCCTCTGGCCACATTTTAACTGTCCTCACTGTGGGTTTCACACGTTTGATGAGTGGTGTGTATTTGGGGAGTAGAAACAAGGAGAGGTGGTCAGACTGTCCTATGTGGGGGAGGGGGGTGGCTTTGTATGCACCAGCCATGCTGGTGTAAACATGGTCCAAGGTCTTGACTCCTCTCGTTGCACAGGAGACATGTTGGTGGAATTTGGGGAGTACAGTCTTCAGAATGGAGTGGTTGAAGTCACCCGCAACGATAAAGGCTGCCTCCTGGTGTGAAGTCTGTCGTTTGCTAATGGCAGCATGCAGTTATTTCGTTGCCAGCTTAGCATTAGCATCAGGGGGAATGTAGGCTGCAGTCACAACAGTAGATGTAAACTCTCTGGGCAGATAGAACGGTCTGCCCTTAACCATGATATATTCCAGGTTAGGAGAGCAGTGACTCTCAATGATGACAGTGTCCATGCACCAAGCTTGGCGGCGCTATAGGGAACGCTGCTGTTGACCCTTGTTTCTGTGAAAATCATGATGTTGCAGTCCATTAATAATAGATGGATTACAAATGCATTACTGGTTTCCTCTCTGAAAACAACAAACATGAAAAAAGCTCTTGCCCAGAAATACCAAGAACTTAAGGAAACGCTTGAAGCTTAGAGAGAGAAGAGGAAGGAGGCCGAGGCACACAAGCCAGAGAGAAACCTCCAGACATAAAACTGACCCAGGCTGAAAACAAACTAGAAAGAATGATAATGCAAGTGGGTGGAGTACAGGTCCCATCTCCTGGCTGAACAAATGCAGGTATATTCCAACCATATGGCAGCAATGATCACGGCCAAAAACCCGGCCAAGGAAAGGTGCCAGTGGAATGAGGACAAGTCCTGCCTCCTGGAATCTCTCAGGATCACTTTGTCTTTGGATGACGAGAGGGAAAAGTGAGCAAAATGTAGGAATAAACAGATGGGGAGAATGAAGACCCTGGAAAACGACATGAAGACTGTTTTAGTAGTTTGAAATTTGAAATGGAGAAAACTCCTCCAGCTCAGGGTGGGCACAGACCCACTCTGACCCCCCAAACCCCTGACATGTTCTATTTCCTTCTGCTTTGTCTTTCCTTTGTCTTTACCTTCCCTTCAGATTGAATCTCATTGGTTAGACCATTGTCTTTTATATGCTTCAGTGTCACAGTATAGGGAAATAGGGTATAGCTTTCACTTTTTAGCTGTTTATAGAGCTCATGGTCACCCTATCTCTAAAACTTGTTGAAACAATAGCAACCATAAAACAAATGTTTTTTTTTCACCAGAGAGAAAATTCATGCAATGGGGAAAAATGGCTGTTGCTTCTGTGCTTCTATACAGTGGATACAGAAAGTATTCAGACCCCTTTAAATTGTTCACTCTTTGTTTCATTGAAGCTAAAAAAGTATATTTTATTTCTCATTAATGTACACTCAGCACCCCATCTTGACAGAAGAAAAACAGAAATGTAAAAATGAATTTTATTAAGAAAGAAAATCTGAAATATCACATGGTCATAAGTATTCAGACCCTTTGCTCTGACACTCATATTGAACTCACATGCTGTCCATTTCTTCTGATCCAACATGAGATGGTTCTACTCCTTCATTGGAGTCCAGCTGTGTTTAATTAAACTGTTGGACTTGATTAGGAACGGCACACACCTGTCTATATAAGACCTTACAGCTAACAGTGAATGTCAGAGCAAATGAGAATCATGAGGTCGAAGGAACTGCCCAAGGAGCTCAGAGACAGAATTGTGGCCAGGCACAGATCTGGCCAAGATTACAAAAGCATTTCTGCAGCACTCAAGGTTCCTAAGAGCACAGTGGCCTCCATAATCCTTAAATGGAAGAAGTTTGGGACGACCAGAACTCTTCCTAGACCTGGCCGTCCAGCCAAACTGAGCAATCGTGGTAGAAGAGCCTTGCTGAGAGAGGTAAAGAAGAACCCAAAGATCACTGTGGCTGAGCTCCAGAGATGCAGTAGGGAAATGGGAGAAAGTCCCACAAAGTCAACTATCACTGCAGCCCTCCACCAGTCGGGGCTTTATGGCAGAGTGGCCCGACGGAAGCCTCTCCTCAGTGCAAGACATATGAAAGCCTGCATAGAGTTTGCCAAAAAACACATGAAGGACTCCCAGACCATTCTTGACTGGCCCAGCCAGAGCCCTGACCTAAACCCAATTGAGCATCTCTGGAGAGACCTGAAAATGGCTGTTCACCAACGTTCGCTATCATACCTGACGGAACTGAAGAGGATCTGCATGGAAGAATGGCAGAGGATCCCCAAATCCAGGTGTGAAAAACTTGTTGCATCATTCCCAAGAAGACTCATGGCTGTACTAGCTCAAAAGGGTGCTTCCACTCAATACTGAGCAAAGGGTCTGAATACTTATGACCATGTGATATTTCAGTTTTTCTTTTTTAATAGATTTGCAAAGATTTCTACATTTTACTTTTTTTCTGTCAAGATGGGGTGCTGAGTGTACATTAATGGGAAATAAAATGACCTTTTTTGATTTTAGCAAATGGCTGCATTGAAACAAAGAGTGAACAATTTAAAGGGGTCTGAATACTTTCTGTACCCACTGTATGTACTTTTCTGTCACCCATCATTTACACTCTGAAGTCACAGACACAAAGGGGAAATTTAGTGTTCAGTCTTTGTGCTGATCAACCAAAAAGCACCTCCTACCTCCTGAGTTCTATGAAAGATTACTCAGGGATTTACCAAAAAAAGTCCAGCAGCGTGTTTCATGCTAAAGGCCGGCGCATGCTTCTGCAACTGCGTAGGCGGCTTTTCACGCAGCTGTGTCGCAGGACTCCTCGTAGCCTTTTTCGGGCGGACAAATCCTCCAGTCAGTGACAGGTTATACAAGTGGTCATACTTTCGGATCTCTTCTGCCAAACGCTCTTCTATTTGGTCCAAATTCATTCTTCTAAATCTTCTGTTGTTTCTACCGGTATTATGTGGCATGAAACCGGAACTGCGACTCCGGAAAGGATGTAGTTAGCAGACCAATCACATCCCTTGCGGGCTGTGGGAGGCTTGCAGAGCTTTGCCGTATAGTCAGAAAAATTGGGCGACGCACGTAAGATTCAAGATTTTTATTATCAAATGCACAACAATAACATTAAGCAGTTGCTGGCAGTGAAATGCTTGAGTCACAGGCTCTCTTCTAGCAATGCTCAAGTTATTACAACTTATAAAATATAAATAGTCTAAAATAGAATATCAACATTTTTAATAGAAATAGAGTATATATATATCAAAATATATATATATATATATATATAAACAGCTGAAGAGAAAATAAAACAACAATAGTGCATGTATGGTCTGGTGGAATTATTGCAGTTCAGAGAAGTTTAAAAGTCTATGGCCTGGGGGATGAAACTGTCTCTGAGCCTGGTGGTGCGGGCCCGGATGCTGCAACC
Organism: Platichthys flesus; assembly: GCF_949316205.1. NCBI lineage: Eukaryota > Metazoa > Chordata > Actinopteri > Pleuronectiformes > Pleuronectidae > Platichthys > Platichthys flesus. Next base: position 17,508,184 of record NC_084961.1, on the reverse strand, counting down.
ATCGGCCAGACGCAGCAGGCAAAAATGTTTATGGCTGGGGTGAAAGAGGTTTTAGTAATCCGGCTGCTCTTCTTCCTGCACCGCTTAGTGTAGAGGTCCTCTATGGATGGTAGCGCCGTCCTGTTCATGTGCTGGGCGGACTTCACCACCCTTTTTAGAGCCTTATGGTTCAGTGCGGTGCAGTTGCCATACAGGGCGGTGATGCAGCCAGTCAGGGTGCTCTCTATTGTGCACCTGTAGAAGTTGCAGAGAATCCTGGAGTCCATGTGGAGCTTCCGCAGCCTGCGGAGGAAGAAGAGCCGCTGCCTGGCCGTCTTCCTGATGGAGTCTGTGTGATGGGTCTAGGTCAGGTCATCAGTGATGTGGACCCGAGGAACTTGAAGCTGCTGACTCGCTCCACCGTGGTCCTGTTGATGGAGAGGGGGGCATGTTCCACTCCTTGTCTCTTCCGGTAGTCCACGATCAGCTCCTTCATTTTGCTGACGTTGAGAGAGGGGGTCCAGATAGTCAGGGAGGGAGGATGTGATAAATGGTTGAACCAGCCGCTCAAAGCACTTCATAATGATGGAAGTGAGTGCTACTGGGCGGTAGTCGTTCAGGCAGAGGATTTTTGTTTTTTTGGGATGGTCTTCTTTAAGCATGCTGGGACAACAGACTGGAGCAGTGACAGGTTGAAGATGTGTTGCCTTTCATGTGTTGATTCGGTTGAGAGATTTCCACACGTCTGCCCTAGATATGACACGCACCACTCCGTTGTGCTGAAACAGTCCTGAAGAGCTGAGTCTGACTGATCGGTCCATCGATGAATGGTCCGAGTCACCGTTCTGTCACGCTTGAGTTTCTGCCTATAGGAAGGCAGCAGCAGGACTGAAACGTGATCTGATTTGCCGAATGGGGGGCGGGGGAGGGCCTTATACGCACCCCGGAAGGGAGAGTAAACATGATTGAGCGTGTTCGCGCCACACTTCGGACAGCTGACGTGCTGGAAGTATCTCGGTAGGACTTTCCTCATCTTGGCGTTGTTAGAATCCTCGGCCACGATAAACACAGCCTCGGGCCGTGATGTCTCCATCCTGTCGATCACCGCATGCAGCTCGTCCAGTGCCTGGTTGGTGTCGGCGTGTGGCGGAATGTACACCGCTTATAATGACCGATGTAAACTCCCTTGGGATGTAATAAGATCGGCATCTGATCATGAGGTGCTCCAGGTCCGGAGTACAGCCTGAAGAAATAATCAGAGCACAACAGATTATTCACCATGAAACAGACACCCCCTCCCTTGCTCTTACCTGAGTTTGTTGTCCGGTTCTGGCGGTGAATGGAGACCCCCATGGGAACAATGGCGGAGTCAGGTACTGATGGGTCGAGCCAAGTCTCCATGGAAACCAACGCGTTACAAAACTTGATGTCCCGTTGAAAAGCCATCCTGCTACGAAGTTCGTCCAGCTTGTTGTCCAGGGACTGGACATTAGCCAGAATAATGCTTGGTAGAGGAGGCCGGTTTTCAAGGGGGCGTGAAAACGCAGAAGCATGCGCCGGCCTTAAGCTTGTACAGCGTATTCCTCTGTGTCACACCATCTACAGTCTAAAGCCACCAACCAACAACACTATTGCAACCTCTGGGCAATGCCACCCAACTTGGCTAACTGTCAACATCATGACATACAAGTTTGCCATACCATAGTGGCTGAGAAATGTATTCTATACAGTGTTCGAATTACGTGGGAGCCAGAGGGAGCCAAGCTCCCAGAGAGTATGGACTAGCTCCCATAAAAGCAACAAAGTCCAAATCTGAGGGGGTCTCTCATATCTGAAGCTGTCTGCCATACCTAAAGTGTAAAGATGCTATTTAAATAACTGTTGATAAAGCAAGGGGATATGGTTAGGCAATCATATGTCTACAAAGTTTCAGTAATAAGTTAAAAAAGTAAAATAGGTAGAGTGTAGTCAATCTGACATGCTAGTTAGGTGAAATGGTCAGCAGTTGGTGGTAATGAACTTCACTCAAGAATAGTGACTCCCTATTGGTTGAGAGGCGGGATCTAAACAAACACACAGGAGAGCACAGAGAGAAAAAGAGATGAGAAAGGAGACCGACTTTGTTTAACTAACAGTGAAGTAAAAGAGGGAAATTAATAAGGATGTTACAGCAGTATTAAGAAGGTGACGCCACTTTCAGTTTTGTACCTAAGAGTTTTTTGTTTTCATTCAGCTGGCGAAAGGGCACAGTATTCTATGTTCCGTTTTGGAGTTATCTAGCTGGCTCAGTATTGTGCACGTGTACAATGCTAGCTGATTTAGCGGAGGTGTACCGCCGTCATCTAGCAAGATAACGTGCTGCTCAGGTAGCACCTGAGCAACCCGGACGCTAGCGGTTCCTTTGAGGCAGCCTACGTGGGAGCTACGCCACTGAATAGCGCCGCTAGCTACCGGGAACGCTAGCGGTTCCATTCAGCTACGTGGAACGACCAGTTGGCCAGGAACGATTGCCGGTTAGCTACGTGTGGATGCTAGCGGACCTACTGAAGGCAATATTATCGTGCACGCGCCACAAACCAGGTGGTCGTGAGTAGCCCTTATTGGGTGCCAAAGAACCCAGTTAACAGGCCTGCAACTGATCGTTTTATTTGTGCCTTTTCAGTGCCGGCTTTTGTATTTTCTTTTATACCTGTATGATGTTCCTGTTTGTAACAGATGACTGTAATTTCATGTGAACACAAAGTTTATGTTATACTAGGGATAGTTTTGTGACAGTTACTATTCTGTGTGGCCTATTATTAGCTCCCATATTGATAACTCAGTTTTAAATGTGAAGTGCTGTTTTATGCAGTTAATGATAAGGGAGATTGCTGTTGTCATTATTGGCCTAGTGCCCATATCCATTGAGTTTGTTATACAGGGACTAAATATAGTTTAAATAGCCTAAACATAACTACATCTTATTTCCGGTAGCGAATCATTATTATTTCAACTACATGCCTGCTTTGGTTAAATAAATTATTTGTAAATAGTTGACAATGTGTTATGGACTCCACTCATTTCCATTAGTAGACATTATTCAGGTGGTTTAAAGTGAACTCAGGTAAAAGCCGAGTCTTAACAGGAAATTGACTATAGGGCTACATATATATGGACTATTACAATCAATAATGTATTGAAATTAATTAAAATAAATCAATTTCTGTACAAAAATGTGTCTGTCTGCACAGCAAAAGTTGATTTCGCAGTAAACTGTTGTTAGCATAAAGAAAAGAATGAGACCTGATGGTTCTGATGGATGAGGTGCTTCAACTCATGTGAACCCTGGCTGCGCTCTTTCCACAGCAATTTAAAAAAAGACTAGATAAAGAGGCTGAAGACGTTATACCAACATTGAATGCCAATACATATTACTGGAATCCCAAATTGAAAAGTTCCATGGTTTTCAAAGGAAGTTGTATTAATTTCAACTCTAACTCGAAAAGGCTAATTTTGAACATATGTACTTAAATTTAAAGCATAAAACCCTTGAACCACCAAGAGCTTCCGCTGTCTATATATGTAACTTGTGATATTCACTGTGCCAAGGAGTGTGCCAGGGTCAACATGCTGTAAGTCCACTAAATAACAATCCAGCTAAATGGCACATTCACAAACAAATCGAGCCTGCCCTGGACTGACCTGTGCTTTGAAACTAGCACTAATGCGGCTGTGTGCTGTCTTACTATTACTGTCCTCTCAGGTGAGCGTACACCTTGTTTTGTAACCTTATCTGTTTGATGGCTGGTATTGTGTTTTGTGTGTGTCCAGTGAGCTACAGTGGCACAAAGTAGCTTGTTTCCCAGTTGCACTCAGACTTAGATGGACAATTGAGAAGCCTGGGAACTGAAACACAGTCGACAGTCACTAGTGGAAACTCTAGAACTATGATCTGCTCCCAAGTCACTGGCTTGTTTTTGTCATTATAGTACCCTATAATGTAGACGAGCCTTCCCACTAAGAGCACTGTATGATCTAGCTGTGCCTGTGGAGGGTAAAGGGAGGGGAGGAACACAGCTTTTTCTCAGTGGTTTGCCTTAACATGACTGACTGACTGACAATATGCAGGTTCATAAAGGAGCTGGCCAAAGTTTGGACTTGAAAAAAGTCTTTATTCTTTTGCCAAAAAGAGAATAAATCAGTTTTATTTTAGTGGAGTTTACGGAGAGTGTTTTGTCAGTTGTCAGTTCAAGGGCACGTAAGGTCAGGCTTGTTTCCATGTTTGTTCACTTATAGAGGTCTCCCTTTATCGAAGACAATTCAAGGGGATCAATCATACACTGCTGACAGTCAAACTACCTTAACACAGCCTGCAGCAGAACCAAGGTCCGACAGTGGAGAGAAACAATTGAGCAATGATGGCTAGTTTATGGTGATCCAGAACAGTAAGTGTCAACCCTAACCACTCACCCTAACCCTATTTCAAAGTGTAACTGTTAGTTTAGTAGAGTTTTTATCTATTGTCCATAGTTTGGGCCACTGTTTCTATCAGTAACAGGCCTGCAAAGCCAAGAAGAGTTTAATTTCATTCAGAATTGTATTATTGCTAAAACAATAGGGTTAACCAGGTTAACCAGCTATTCTTATAATTACCTCTTTTAAGTAATCTATTTAATTCCAGACATCTTGCTGTCTGTATGTTACGGTGGCCCTGAGAGGTCAACAAACAGCAACTGAAGAAAACACAGGCACGTTCGTCTATTTGCTGCACGTTCGTCTATTTGCTGCGCGTTCGTCTATTTGCAGCGCGTCTGTCTATTTGCAGCGCGTCTGTCTATTTGCGGCGCGTTTCTGTAATGTGTTGTGTTGTGTTGTGAAATTGATGAAGATGTTTTCTTACTTTGCTTGTGTTTTGTCAACTTGCATGTGTTTTCTTAAGTTGCTGTTCGTTGAGCTCTCAGCTTCCTCAGATAAACGAGTTGCGGTGGTCGGTAACTAGGTCAAACCGTGGGTCAGATCATTTTGATAATTTGATCATTGTAATTTGACCATATTGGACTGAGAAACAGATGCACTTACACACATGAAGGTGTACATCCGTCATGGCAACAACATTCACAGAATGACGTCCTTGTGGAGGTGGCTGGGAGAGCACTAGTACAAACAAAACTTAAATACAAACGTAAAGTTGCCAGCTATTTCAGCTGGCGTTTCAACTTTCCAGCTCTTATGAAGTCTCTCTATGAGCTTTGCTCCTGTGTGTCTCTGTCCATGCGTCTCAGTCCTTTTGTCTCTGTGTCTGTGTCTGTCTCTGTTTCTGCCTTTTGTATGAGAGGATCAATCTGCTAACAGCTATCATCTGCGCTGACTGATCCTCTGGTCCAGGTGAAGGTGCCCTCCCAGCTACCTCCACATTCCTGTATGGCAATTCGTCTTTTTTACTGCAATGCTTTATGCTGAGCAGTTACATAAAAGCAGTTAGGTAAATCATGAGATTTAAATAGAAGCCACACACGAGAACAGTTATAAAGCAGATTAAAATTAATTTAATGAAAAACATAGACTACTGACTTCATTCCAGATGAACTAGATAGGAAGTTTTCTAACTTCTCTCCGCACCATAGACTGTTTATAAATAATCTCACAACATCCATCACCCAAACGCTAATCAACAGTAGATTGTAAAACTGTTTGAGGAGGACTAACTAATGATAGTAATTATTCTGAAATAGGCACCAAAGCATTAACAGAGACCAAGCAAAAAGGCAGGTTTAGAGCAGCCACTGTACTGCACTAGTTCATACACATTGTAACTAACCAACTGTGTGTTATTGTTTATATATCACAGAAGTGTCTCTTTTATTTTATTTTGTAAACATGTTAGATGATTTTATTTTGAAAGGGTTCCGGCAGAGTCGGGCGGTGATGACGTCAGCGTTGCAACGGAAGGCTATGTTTTTAGCAACCGCCAAAAAAGGACAATTTTCTTACGGTGTGTCTGAGTTGTTTTATTTTATTAACGTGTACATGGATAAGGACGATTTAATAAACGACCAAGAACATCAGTGAAGTCTTGACCATCTTTTGGGGGATTGCTACAGTAAGAAAATTCACCTTCACCTGCTGCAACACACTGCCTGTGGAGAGAGAAGACGGGAAAAAGACGGCACGGAGCGGCGTGACGCAGCAACGCTGGTGAAGCTTTAACAACGATGGCTGAGATGGATGACATTAAGGAACAGATGCAGAAACTACGGATCAAAATAGAGGAAAGTGGTGGCTTATTACTTCAAGCTGAGACTGAAGGTTGGTCACTCAAGGAAATAAAGGAGGACATTGAAAGTAAAGAAGAACAGCTAGCTGAGCTTCAAGTTGAAATGGATGATGCTAATGGATTACCCCGCCGATCAGAGCGTCCTAGTGCACCCACAGAAAAAATGCTCATCTATCAGAAGGAGGAATCAAGTAAAAAGGAAAAAAGACTGCTTAGCCTCTATGAGCAATGGAAAATGCTCATGAGAAAGTCCAAACAAAGCTTGAAGAGCAACATATCAGACGCAGAGTTGGCTACACTGGCAGAAAACATTGAAAAGGGAATGAAGGACATCATCAAAGTGTACAGTGAACTGAGGGTGCATGACACACCAGCCAATGAACTGAGATGTAAGATGGACTCATGTGAAGCCGTGACTAATGACATGTTGAAAGTCATTTATGAACGTTTATCAGAACTAGACGGTGAATTTGATGCAGACTTCCAAAGGCAGCGTCTTCATCAGCTACACGCAAATAACTATGCTTACTCTGTATATGGAAGCGCTTCACTGTCAGATGCCAGTCTCCGCTCTGAAACTGTGAGCATTGCAGCAAAGAGAGTTGATGCAGCTGCAGAACTAGCTGCAAAGGAAGCTCAATACCAAGTGATGCAAGTTGAATTAAAACAGAAGGATAAAATAATAACAATGGAAGAGCAATTGAGCATGCAGAGGTCTGAATTGGAGCGTCTACAGGCAGAAAAGGAGATGGAGGCTGCTCGTGCCAGACTGATGATCTACGACAGGGAAATGAGAAGGGAACCAGATGTTCAGCCCTCCCAGCAAAGCAACAGAGCAAGCAGTTACATCCCCTCTGATCACCAGCAGAACCCTCACATTGTTGCACCAGCACCTCAGACTGACGTGTCTCAATTGGCCCAAGCAATCCAAGAGAGCACCGCATTAAACAGACTCCCAATGCCGATGCCCACAGTGTTTGATGGAGAACCAATTCTCTACATTGAATGGAGGGCTTCATTCATGTCACTCATCGACCACAAAGGCATCTCTTCAGCTGATAAACTTCATTTTTTAAAGAAATATGTCACGGGCTCAGCACACAAATGCCTTGAAGGCACCTTTTTCCGCAGTGATGATGAAGCATACGGAGATGCATGGAAAAAGCTAGACCAACGCTATGGCCAGCCATTTTAGTCCAAAGAGCTTTCAGGGAGAAGCTGTCAAAATGGCAGAAAATAAATTCCAAGGACGCTGAAGGGTTAAGGTCATTCTCAGAATTCTTAGACGCCTGCCTGCAAGCCATGCCACATATAAAGGGTCTAGAAATATTAAATGACTGTGAAGAAATCCAAAAGTTGATACAGAAAGTCCCTGATTGGTTAGCAGCCCGGTGGAATCGTAAGGTCACAGTCAAGCTAATGGAAGGAAAAGATTTTCCTCCCTTTGAAGACTTTGCTAACTTTGTGAACATGGAAGCAGAGATAGCATGCAACCCAGTCACTTCTCTACATGCTCTTCACTCTTCTAACACACTCCATGACAGAGAATTCACCAAGGAAATAAGAGGAAACAAAGCCAAGGTCCTCACTATGCAAACCATCACAAGCAGCAATGAAGCAGGAGCAAACAGTGTAAGATCCAAACCCCCCTGCATGTGTTGCAAAGATGACAAGCATCAGTTGCCAAGCTGCCCAAACTTCACGAAGAAGTCTCTGAAGGAGCGACGATCATATGTGATGGAGTATAAGCTGTGCTTCAGATGTATGAAACCAGGTCACAACGCAAGGGAATGTCGTCACCGGCACACATGTGACGTATGTAAGAGAAAACACCCCACATGTCTCCATGACTACACCTATAGGGCACACACAGGTGGAGAGGGGACTGAATGCAGTTTGAACACAGCTCCAAACACGGCTAATGATAACAGAGTGGTAACAGCACTTAATGTCACTAGAGAGAGCCAGTCAGACATCACCTCCATGATCGTCCCAGTGTGGGTGTCCACAGCCAAAAACCCATCTAAGGAGCAGCTTGTGTATGCATTGTTAGACACTCAAAGTGACAGCACCTTCATCGATGAAGAATTAAGCAATGAGTTACAAGCAGATGCCTACCCTGTGAAACTGAAACTGACCACTATGCTTGGAGAAAACACCATTGTGAACAGTCAAAGAGTAATTGGACTGCGTGTAAGAGGCTACAATTCAAGCTCTCACATTGATCTTCCTCATTCATACAGTAAAAACCACATTCCAGTGAACCGTAATCATATACCAACGCATGAAACAGCAAAGCAATGGTCTCATCTAGAAGGAATCGTCGATGAAATGCCACCTCTCCTTGATTGTGATATAGGACTTCTGATCGGATACAACTGTCCAAGAACATTAGCGCCCAGACAGGTGTTATCTGGAAATGATAACGAGCCCTATGCCATTCTTACAGATTTAGGTTGGAGCATTGTTGGAGGTTCAACCCCATGCCTTGATGAAACAGAATCCAGCCTGTGTCACAGAGCCAGTGTAAAGGAACTTCCTCCAGTAACACCAATGGATATTGTAAGCATCCTGGAGTCAGACTTTAAGGACACAAAAGGAGAAGACAAGACTGTATCACAAGAGGATTTCATATTCCTTGAGAAACTGAAAGGAACCATAAGGAAAAATGACAAGGGACATTATGAGATGCCTCTGCCATTCAAGCAACGACCACACTTACCTTATAACAAAAAGCTTGCTGAAATCCGACTGAGTCATCTAAAACGAAAATTCGACAAGGATGAGAAATACAAGAAAGACTACACAACATACGTGAACGAAATCATCGAGAGTGGTGATATCGAGGAGATACACAACGACGGAACTCAAGGTGAGCGATGGTATATTCCCCATCATGGCATTTACCAGCCAAAAAAGCCAACTAAACTGCGTGTTGTGTTTGACTGCTCAGCGAAGTACAACGGCACAAGCCTAAACGAACATCTTCTTCCGGGACCAGATTTGATCAATAATCTAACTGGCATCCTCATAAGATTCAGACAGCACCCCATCGCTCTGATGTGTGACATAGAAAAAATGTTTCATCAGTTTCATGTCCAGGAGGATGACCGCAACTACCTGCGTTTCCTGTGGTGGAGAGATGGAGATGTGAACACAAAACCCCAGGAATACAGGATGAAAGTACATCTGTTTGGTGCAGTTTCATCCCCTGGCTGTGCAAATTACGGGCTTAAATACCTGGCCAAAGAAAACAGCCACTCTCATCCAGTAGGATCCCTGTTTATCACAAAGGATTTTTATGTGGATGATGGGGTCACAAGCACAGACACTATTGAGAAAGCAATCCAGTTGGCAGATGAGGCAAGGGAGATATGCTCCAAAGGTGGTCTCCGCCTTCACAAATTTGTGTCAAACAGCCATGTTGTCCTACAAAGCCTCCCTGCATCAGAATGTGCAATAGATACAAAGACCAAAGACCTGAGGTTCACTGACATGCCACAAGAACGAGCGTTAGGGATTCTCTGGAGCATAGAGAAGGATAGCTTCAGATTTAGCAACACCATGAAAGATCAACCAGCAACACGAAGAGGTGTTTTGTCTACTGTGGCCTCCATATATGATCCTCTGGGCTTTCTAGCACCATATGTCCTCACTGGAAAGAAAATCCTCCAGGAAATGTGTCGTCAAGGTACCGGCTGGGATGACCCCCTGCCTGAAGTCCTGAAGCCAAGGTGGGAGAACTGGCAACATGACTTTGCCAACTTGGTGAACATAAACATAGCTCGATGTTACCTTCCTGCTGATTTTGGAGAAGTTATCGAAACGGAGTTACACCACTTCTCAGATGCGAGCACCAGTGGATATGGTCAGTGCACTTATCTTAGGGCCAAGAACCAGAAAGGAGTGATTCACTGTTCTCTAGTTATAGCAAAAGCTCGTGTTTCTCCAACAAAGTTGACCTCCATACCAAGACTTGAGTTAACTGCAGCAGTGGTTTCAGTCACAGTCAGCAATATGCCAAAGGATGAGTTGTGTTATGCTAATTGCAAGAAGTATTTCTGGACAGACTCAAAGGTGGTTTTGGGGTACATAACGAATGATGCACGTCGCTTTCACACCTTTGTAGCCAACCGAATCCAGAAAATTCGCAGCACAACGAGCCCAGAGCAATGGGCTTACGTCCCCTCAGAGGAGAATCCAGCAGACATTGCATCCCGAGGAAGCACTGTAAATGAGCTGATCTCATCTAATTGGTTCACTGGCCCCATGTTCCTCTGGGAACCAGAATTACCAACACTTAAGGATATGATGCTGGATCTGTCCATAGGAGATCCAGAAGTCAGAAAGGCACAAACACTGCTGACAAAAACCACAGAAGCAAAGAGTCTTGGAGATCATCTTTCCAAGTGTTCTTCATGGTCCAAATGCACCAAGGCTGTGGCCCGCCTTCAACGGCGAGCAAAGAAGGTCAGATCACATGCTCCAGCCTCAGTGAGTGAACAGGAATGTGCTGAACATTTTATACTTCAGAATGTGCAAAGCGAGGCTTATGAGAAGGAAATAAAGCTGTTGAGAAAAGGAAGTGAACTGCCACATCACAACAAGCTGCACCGGCTTGATCTATTTCTTGACACAGATGGGCTTCTCAAGGTGGGAGGAAGACTCTGCCATTCAACTTTCTCTGACTCTTTCAAGCACCCGATCGTCATTCCCAAAGAGCATCATGTGACATCACTAATAATAGCTCACTGCCACGAAAGAGTAAAGCATCAGGGAAAAGGTTTCACCATGAACAATATCAGATCCAGTGGCTATTGGATTCCTGGTATGAGTAGAGCAGTTTCATCATTCCTCCGTCAATGTGTGACTTGTCGCAGACTCAGGAGACCACCAGAGACCCAAAGAATGAGTGACCTACCTGTGGAACGTGTAGAGCCTTCAACGCCCTTCACGTATTGTGGAATGGACTGCTTTGGACCTTTTGTGACCACAGAGGGAAGGAAACATCACAAAAGATATGGTCTGTTTTTTACCTGTTTTTGTTCACGAGCCATTCACATTGAAATGTTAGAGAATCTGTCTACTGATTGCTTTATCAACGGCTTGAGATGCTTCATTGCCGTTCGAGGTGCAGTTCGTCAAATTCGCTGTGACCAAGGCACGAACTTTGTTGGGGCACAGAATGAGTTCAAAGCAGCTTTGAAGGAACTTGATACTCAGCGACTCAGAATGTTTTTGTCAGAAAAGCAGTGTGACTTTGTCATGAATGCCCCCCACTCCAGTCATGCAGGTGGCGTATGGGAACGCCAAATAAGGACAGTCAGGAGTGTTCTGAATGCCACTCTTTTAATCGCCAAAGACAGACTCAACGACGCTTCTCTACGGACCCTATTCTACGAAGCCATGGCCATAGTCAACAGTCGACCCCTCACTGTGGATAATTTGAACAGTCCTAACAGCCTGGAACCATTGACCCCAAATCATCTTCTTCAAATGAAATCCAGCACAGCACTGCCTCCACCTGGCACATTCCCCAGACAGGACCTGTATGGAGCAAAAATATGGCGTCGTGTGCAGTTCCTGGCAGAGCAGTTCTGGAGTCGCTGGAGACAGGAATATCTTCACAACATCATCACAAGGCAGCGTTGGCACACTCCAAGAAGAAATCTTCAAGTTGGAGATATTGTGATGGACGTTGATGTATTGTTGCCTAGAGGTGAATGGAGACTTGCCAGGGTTTTAGAGACTGTCAGTGGAAAAGATGGGCTTGTGAGGAAGGTGAAAATCTCAGTGGGAGATAAGAATTTGAGCGTTAAGGGTGAACGCTCTGGTGGACTTTCTGTGTTGGAGCGTCCAGTGCAGAAGTTGGTTCTACTGTTGGAATCTACTTGAGCTGTGCTTGCAAGGTGCACTGATGTTGTATGTGTGAAATTGTTCGTTGTTGTTGTTATTTGATACAAAACACTCATAATTTGGTGGGAGTGTAACTAACCAACTGTGTGTTATTGTTTATATATCACAGAAGTGTCTCTTTTATTTTATTTTGTAAACATGTTAGATGATTTTATTTTGAAAGGGTTCCGGCAGAGTCGGGCGGTGATGACGTCAGCGTTGCAACGGAAGGCTATGTTTTTAGCAACCGCCAAAAAAGGACAATTTTCTTACGGTGTGTCTGAGTTGTTTTATTTTATTAACGTGTACATGGATAAGGACGATTTAATAAACGACCAAGAACATCAGTGAAGTCTTGACCATCTTTTGGGGGATTGCTACACACATGGTAATCCTGTTTCTGCCACTCCAATTTGAGGATTTGTTGAATCTCTGTTTAATTAAATTGCAAATCAAATATTGTGGATTTTAAGTCTGTTTCTGGTTAAACAAAAACAAGCAGTTGGAAGATTTGGAGTTTGGGGAATTCTGATTTCACTTTACAGTTTTTCAAATGAGAAATGAATAACAGAATCTCCAAAGAAAAGCATCTTATCGCCTCTAAGCAAAAGTCAGTGGTCAAGTTTGTTTGCAGGTAATGTTGGCGCCTGTTTTACGGAGACGCAAACCAAAATTGGTGGAACAGAATTTTAACAATCTCTGTTCTGTGCTCACTCCTCTTTTTGAGGTTACTTAGCAGTAAAATCCACTGACTGAATCATCTAGCATGCAGTCATTGACCATGATGTATTCAGTGCATGCCCATAGCACAGTCTTGAATCTAAGTCCTTGTAGATGAGTCTTGCCACTAGGCAGCCATCTTGGCAACAGCCCTGCGCACTTATTTTAGGCCAACAAGACCACGCCAGGCCTCTCCCTAAATGATTGGGGTAAAGAGCCATAACTGCAATTTCAAAGGCACCAGGACATAAAAACTGCCTTTATAGAATTTCCAGTTAAATCAGATTTTTTTTTATAAACCAAAACCTTTTAAAAAGTTTTGTGACTTGGTCCCAGAATCAATTACCAGAGCACCTGCATAAATGTTGTGCTCAATTCATGTTATGGAAACAAGAACAAAGTCCTTATCTTCATGCAATATTCTCCTCTCCTCTGCCCACTCTAAGTCCATCTGCACCTGCTGCCTTCTGCGACCACATCAAAAACTCTTGTGAACCGAGGCTCGACATACTTTACAATACTCTGCTGTTATACAGTGCTTGAGGGATATTTTTTATAAAACCACCATCTTTTGCATATAATGAACTATTGTACTTAGATTTCTTTGAGTGGTTTGTGTCTGGCTTCCCAGCTGGAGGGAGAAGTGACCACTCTGCAAAGACTCGAATGTAACATAATTGCTGCTTTTCGAGAGGGTTCACATGTATTGAGAAGCCACTGGTGTAAAGGGACATCAGGGAAATCCTTCAGCTACACTGCCTCGAGAGGTACCTTTATCTCTGTGCACTAACTTTTGATTAACCTCCAAAAAGTGCTAATGTGGATTTAAACTGGTTTTCTGAACATCACTTTGCTCATCTCTCACCCCCCTTAAAACATTTAGATGACAAATCACATGGACCACGCCTCAGCAATTGAGCTATGCTTGTATAAAGAAATAGCAAAACTACCAAAATACAACCCAAGTTGTCTAAAATCGCTATTTCCCTTGATCTTATATTTTCTGTAAAGAAACAATTTTGAGCCTTTAGTAAGGAAGAACTCTTTTTCCCTTTTAAGTTTGCAGACCAGCAATGATCTGCATTAACATGGCCCATATTTATTTTTTATTTCCCTGGATGATAGGGCCTGCCTGGTGCTCTGGTCCTCCTCCTCCAGCTGCCGAGCAGACAGGAATCCCTGGTATGACTCAGAGGGGCTCATGTGTTAACTTGTGTTTGGCCTCACAGCTCTCTATCCCTCCGAGCTCTTTGTCATCTGTGATGTTGCTGATATTGGCACAGGAAAAAACACTCAGATTGCTGCAAACCAGACCTTCCTCCAGTGTAAATCACTCTAACTGTTTGAGTAGTCTGAAGATAGCAAACATGTGCACATGTAGATATGCACATAGACACCAGGGTATTTTCTGAAGCCTGGTTTGTTACTGGTTTCCCTCCTCCCTACATTTGTGTCAGTACATTTACTGAATTCTCACCATTACATTTCTTCTCGACGGATCGTGAAACCTTTCCTGAATGAAAGGGAGTAGATCTGTGTGGAGATGAAGCGAACATTTCTCATGCAATATCATCTTTTTCTTTTGGATCTAAGTCTCGGTTTTGGCTTTCTTTTCCTCCCATCACCACCAGCACCTCTCTGTGTTTTTTTCTCCCTCGCTGTCTCTCCTTCGGCTGCATTTGAACCAGTGCCACACTCCCACACAGTGAATGCTCTGAGCCTTGCATACCCTGTGACCCCACCCGGCCACTGTGCTATAAAAAGCCAGTCAGTTTTCATCCAAACCCATGGAAATCAGTAGCAAAGCCAGCCGCCACCCCTACTTAACCCTCCAGTCTACTTCCTGCCAACGACCTGCCATTTGTGCCACTGTACTGGCCCTGCAGAGTACTTGGTGTTGTGAAACTGCATCTATAATGATTTTATGCAGTGGTCGTTTTAGCCAAGGCTGTACTCTAGATAGCTGCACAAGCAGTTCATGTAGTCATTTTTTTCTTGGAAAGTCAACATACAGAAGTCGTTACTAACAATGACAATCTTTTGTTGTTTGAACAATGAATGGAATCGATCTTGAAAATTCAGTGATAAAACCTTACATTTCTCTCTGTTGTCTGACAGACAGGTACTTTCTATATTAATGATGGAAATAATTCGGTGATTCAATGACTCTTTTAATTGTGCCGATCCATACAACATCGGTTGCGTCTTTCATCGTCCGCGTCGGCCAAACTGAAATGTGGTTGTCTGGTCTTCCTATTGCGTCACCAGCTAGTCCTGCCCTTCCAGCCATTGCCTAGCAACAGAGCCATTGATGAAAATTATTTCATTTGAAAATGTTTTTTTTAACATGTTTACTGTGAGCCGTTTGGTCAATTACTATTGGTTGAAAACCTATTCTTCTGACGTTTTTTCCTACCTTGTTACCGCCATTACCTCCTTGAAAAACGGTTGGTCACAGAAATGCAACGAATTATGGGACATTTGGTCCGGGAAGGATCCACGAAGTGGTCGAGGGTGGAAGGACAGTCTAGTCGCGCCACTGTGACGTATTCTTACTACAAAAACATCCTCCAAAGGATGCAGCCCCTGAATTTAGACACAGCTTATGAGCTATTTGAGTCTTTGCAGAAAGGTGCCTTCTCCATTTTTTCTGCCTGTTTTATTGTTTGATAAAAACGGTGATACTGTGTTGTAAAATGCTTTACGTGCACAATGTTCTATTAGTGTTGTATCATGACGTTTTAGGTGTTAAAGGTGATGCTTTAAATGGATAAGATCATCTATGACATTCATCTTTATTAGAGGACAGAGTGACAAGGTAAAAACTAACTTTCCAAAAGTACTTAGACACTTTGTTGTGACTCTGCAATGGGTCTTGAGTTCACCAGAGGTAAACAGATTTTTTTTGACATAGTTCAGAAAGGCGCACATACACACCTGTGTGCGCACACACCTGTGTACACAGAATAAGGTGCCACGATTCAAACTGCATGTTAGGGCGAAACCCAAACCAAGAAACTATGTGTAGATCTCTGCAAGACATTTTTGTGGCGAGGCATAGATCAGAGCAAAGAGTGTTCCCAGAAGCATAGTATGTCCTCAATAACCATGAAATGGAAGAAGTCTGGAATCAATTGTATATTTTCTAGAGTTGTCCAATTGGCCAAACTGAGTAACTGGGAGGTGATCGAGAACCCAGTGGTCAATGTTAAAGAGCTTCAGAGGTGTAATGCAGAGATGGGAGAATCTGCAAAAAGTGGTATCATCTTCTGGTCACTCTTTGCAGCTCACACTCAATGAACACAAAATAAACTCCTGAATTTATCCAGAGTGGCTGTAGGTGAGAATGCAAATATCAGTTGCTGCAGATTTTTAAAAAACTTGGAAAGACAAAGAGATTTGATAGAACAAAAACATATGATCGCCGCAGCAGACCCCTCCTGCACCACCCCTTGCCTGAGCGTTAAAGTTCCTCCTTTTGTGAACGCGTACAAACTGAAAATCTTTTTTTCAGGTCGTACGAGTTTGCGGATACAATCGCTTTAGCAACAAGTTGAATTCCCAAAGCGATGAACTATTCCTTTGACCTGAAGTTAGCATGTTTATGTCACACCTTCACTTTATAAAGCAAATTTGATATCATTCATTATTCTGTAAACTGCTTAAATCTGTAACATTCAATTTCATAAATTAATTTTATAATATATATTGTTATCTTAATCTTAATTCAAATACATGTATTGGATTACATGCAAGTGTACATAAAAGGTACACGTTCAGGAATTGACCCTTTTTTTTTGCATATAGCATATTTCTTCCACCTGCTTTAGTTTCAAACCACCACAATCCACTGCAGCTATGACACAGGCATAGGGAGAGTCAATAGAGACGTCATCCCAGAATCACGCCTAGAATTTGTGATGTATATAAAACATCGTTGGAGTTGGGTCTTTCTTTCATATACGCAACTGCAGTTATTGGTGGCCGAGTTTTTCTGACGGAAAAGAAAAAAATCGTAAGAGTTGTGTGTGTCACAGTCTGCTCATCTCCTGTCTGCTGGTATTTTTCCACTCACCTGTCTCTGCTCCACTCTGCCAGTCAGCCACACCTCCTCATCAGGGCAACTCTCCACACCTGTGTCAGCCCTGGCTGCATTTAAGCCTGCTCCTGTCTCTGCTTCAGTGCCAGATTGTTCTTGTGTCATGCCTGACTTTCCAGCGTATTTTCCCCGGACTGATCACCTGTTGCCGACCCCGTCGACCCCTGACCTGCCTACCTCGTCTCTGCCCTGGACATTACCTCAGCCTTCTGCCTTCGACCACGAGTTTCGCCTTTTCCCTTCTGGTTACGCTCCTGCTCGGCTCTGTGGCTCCACAGCCCCCCACTGGACCTGTCTACCAGCTAGTCTGCCTGTGCTGCTTTTGGGTCCTCACCATATCCGTGACAGTGTGTGAGGTTTCCGTGCTGCAGCCGCCCAACGTGCCCTCTAGGTGGAGCATGCGTGAGGTTAAAATGCAACAACTAATTAGAGCTTGCTATGAGAAAATAAACGTTTCTCACATGAAACCATGGGGGACGGGGTTTCAGGCTGTGATGTGGGCAGCCTGGGAGAGGGTCAAGCTTTGAGCTGGCGGGAAGATGGATGGAGTGGTGGCCGTGGAGGGCGTGAAATTGAGCGGTAAACCAAAAGGCCTGAGTCATGAGTGTTTATGCTCGCTTTCCTTTTGGGGCATTGGTGGGCCATGATCAAAGGTAAACATTTATTCACATACACTAATACACAGTGACCATTAATCAGAGTAATGGTCAAATGTAATTTGTTCATTTATGTAAGCAAAAACTGTCTTCTCACCACCTGAAAGTGTTTTGCATTGTTTATATATTATCTATATAAAAAGTTAAAGGTGGATCTTCATTCAGCAGAGGACACTGACTTGAAATCTTTCCTAAAGCCAAACACATGGAAGAGTTTTCTCCTCCTTCCCTCCGCTGGCATGTGAACATCTCATCCGATATTCCTAAGTATCACTTTTTGACTATAATTACAGCGTTTCTGCAAACTGTGTGCGTTTTATATCGCATGTGGAGAGACTCCATACTGTGAAATTCAATGTTTAGAGCTACAACTCAAGATCTAGTCTTTCTTGTGACTGCATTTAGTCACTTTCTCGGTTAGAGTGTGGACAGGTTTATTTCAATAAGGAAAACATTTGTAGCATTTTGTGCAAAGGGACTGTCAGAACGGTTTTCTTTGACATTTGATGTCAGGTGTCAAGATTTTAAGGGAGAGTTTTTTAACAGAGAGAGCTCAGTCAGTAGTCTACAATAATTTTAGGGGGGGATGATAATTGGTATCAGTCTCTAAGGGGAACTCCACAGATACTACACATCAAGTCTGTTTATGGTTTTTTTGGAGTAAAATTGCAAGAGGGGAAAAGTTGTATATAGACTTTTCTGACAACAGCGGGAACTGTGCAATAGCTAACCACTACAGTAATTACTGCTAGCATTGTGGGTAATAGAGGTCTGCATCTTCACTCTCCTCAGGATTCCCCATTCGAATGCACAACATTGCATCTATCACATCCTCAATTTACATCTCTGCATCTCGTCTCCTGTTTCGTGTGTCAGTTAAATTTTTTTTTCAACATGTTTTAAATACGTGCCTTATAAATTGTAGCGTGAATCAGAAAAACACAGAGTCAACTTCAAGGACTGTTCACATAAACAGAAGGGTAACCTGTTTCTGGTAATAAGCTTAGCCAGCCCCATACAGCTGACTGAACGTATTGTCCACAGCCCCCTTCAGATGGAAAGTGATTTACGCTGCCCTGGATGCTGGGTTCAGAGCAACATAGATGTTTTCTGTTTAATTGTTGTTCACATTTTTTCCCTACCCACAACAAGCTACCTGACATGACTACCTGACTCATAATGTGTTTCCATGATATGGCTTTCCTCCCAAGGTCTCCAAATGCACCTGGTTTCATTTTGTTAAGGAAGAGACAATATTTGGTCTAAACTCACAAGAGGTCGCCGTCCTTGCTCGGTGCAGGCATTGAAAAGAAAAAGCATGTCACTTTGTTACTTGACGGGATTTAATTCTGCTCTCTGGGAGCGCATACCTTCACATACCAAGGCTGATTGGGCACTTTATCACCATATTGCAAATATATGTATAACGACTTATCGCAAACTCCATATGTCAAACACAGTCAAAATATCTCATATAGTTAAAAGTAATATTTGCCACAATACATTGACTGTACAAAGATCACCTCCCTGAAATGTATAGATTAACAGAATCATTATCCAGATGTGCACCAAATTAAATCTTCTCATAGATATTGCGCTAACATGCCATATTTGGCAACCTACATCATAAAGGGAAAATGCTGTGAAGTTCTGAAGCACTGAAGTGCAGCTAAAGTGCATTAAACCATATTATCAATTCTTGACAAAGTCATGCAGGTGTCACCTTCACCATCCAACATAAAAGATAAAGGCATATTTCAACCTATGTGTGTGTGTGCATACGATAATGAGTGATTTATTTCTCCTGAATTATGTTCCTCTCTGGCTCCACTTGAAAGATTTTAAGAGGGAAAATGAGATTCAACAACAATTCTGACGTTTCTGCTAGGCTGAAACGCTCGGGACAGGTGGTGAGAACGCGGTACAGAAGTCATCAGCTCATCATATATTGCTGAGAATGTTCTCAGAAGACGCTGCCGGATCTTGAGGAGGAAGGGATGGGATTTCACCCTGGGGATCTCCTCTGGCATGTGTAGACACACAGAAAGCAGAATTTCACACAAGGCCGACAACAGCCCAGGAGCAACTGCTGAAGTGCTCGACTGTTAAATACTTGTTTTCTTGAGTGTTTACAAAGTTGTCTGGGAGATTATCACCTTTTCTAGAGACTGTATTTGCCATAAAATGAAACTGACAGACCAAGTAGGGTTTTGAAATCTGCATCGCTTTCCACTGTGACTTCTCCACTTGGCCCCTTGATGCCTGCATTTATCACAGTTTGAGTAAATGTTCCATGAATCCTGCTCTTCAGTAACTTTCTGAAACTGGATTTTTGTTGTTTAGTGAGCTCCATGGGATAATAACTCTTCTGGGACATTAAAAACAGTCACTCAACTGTGTCTCCTGGGTGCATGAAAATAGAGTATTGACCTATTTCTGCTATTCAACACCTGCACCTTTACATCCCTCCTCTGATGACTTTTGGTGTGTGTTTCATATCCTCCCTGACCCCTTCTGCTCCTATTACATTCACGTTTCTAAGTAGCCTTGAGTTGTTAAGTGGACACACAGTCACGCACAGCACCGGCTAAGATTAGATGAATTCGATCTGCAGGGTTGGCGAGCTCACCACCCCTCGATGTTGATGCTTTTGCATATGCCAAAAGTGTTAAAGCCGTAAAGGATCACCTTGTCCTGTGTCCACAGACGCAAAGAAAAATTATCATATTCACTCATGACGGATCATCACATAAGGTGCATAAATTTAACAGCCAATCTTAAAATAAAAATGTTTGACTGTATTTCTTGAAGATGAAATTACCATTTAATATCTTATTAAAAATAGAAATCATGGAAATAAACTTATCAGCACCTCTGCGTTTTTCGCAGCCAATGGTTTTAATCTCAAAATGGATGTTTATTACCAACCCTGAGTTAAAGATGGACGTGCATCCCAATATATCTTTCTGTTTTTTCTTTCATGAATGAGCCACTGGGGATGGGGGACTGGGTCAGGAAATACCGATGTGGAAGGCAGTTTCTCTCCTCAGGATTCCTCTGGCTGGGAGGCCCTCTCCAACTGGCCCGGCTGGAATCTGCAGGAAAGAGGAAACAGGTCGGCTAATGCACCTAGTGATCCCTCTCATCAGACTGCTGCAACCTTTCAAAGGCTGGGAGGGGAAGAGGGAGAGAGAACCAAATACCATTTTTTCCCAGAGAGGAACTGGGGCTCAGCATTCCTGGCATTGCCACTGGACTCCAAACAATCCATACTCTATCCTGTGTGTGCTGGGAGAGTGAATGGCTGCAGTGTGTGAGACTCGCAGGCCCAGTTTTCCCTGCGAAGGAAGAGCAGCCAACTTCGCCGGCACACTCAGAGCCGCACCCGGTCCCTGCCTCCGTCCCCCAGCCGTTAAGCCAAACAGTGGGACGTCTGAGACGGCCCTGTTGAACCACCGCACAGGCCAGACCGCTGCTGAAAACACACTCCAGAAAATAAACAGGCCGGGGCCCAAGAAGAGCAAATATTTGATCAATCTGAGAAAGGCGAAAAAGAAGATGAATGTGCAGAGGTGGAGGAGGGGGCAGGGGCAGAGCGGAGGAGGGAGGTAGGAAGGGATGGCTGGAGATGAAAGAGGCCGCCATTATATTCTTCACACTTTTTAAAGACGCAAAGCAAATTAAATGAGTGGGTCATTATAGCATGAGTAACATGAAACATAATGCAGAAAATAATGAGGCCAATGCAAAACATTTAACTAAACCCAATAGTAGTGAGACTTATGAAAAATGACCAGGCACTGAAAAGGCAGTGAAAGTCTTGGATTTGGAAGTTTTAACAAAATAAAACTGAAACAAATCTTCACTCAAGATCCACTTACTAGCATATTTCAAGATATATCTGCCTCCAAACGGACCATAAACACGACCTAAAGCTTGTAGACCTTTTGACAACCAATAGGGACACGATCTACGATTTATTTAGATTTACCAATTATTCATTATATAGAGGACACATGATGCGTTTTTTTACGAAATTGTCATGATTACAATATAAAAGTTTGCATTTTCTTATATCGGTGCGGTGCACACTGGGTATTTATGACACATTTAATCTGTTCTTTTTTGTTTTTTAGCAAACTTGATAAAGTCTCCTGACTTTTGAAGAGATGTAATATTAATATATTGTTGTTAATATACATCATGTAAGAATCATGCTGGAGGTCGTTGTACACAGTCAGTGTAACATCCTAGCCACCCTCCCACAGCTGGAGCACTGGCTGGCATCTTACTTAAACACCAGTCAATTCCTCCTCCTCCTTATTTAAACTCTTGACCATGAGCAGCAACAGGTACGCCACAGCTGAGAATGACAGAGATGATGTGCATGCTTTTGTGCAGCTGTAATAATCAGGTCAATCACGTGAGACAGAGATTATGACTCAGCTAATCTGAGTGACTCAATGTGTGGGCGCTGACATAGAGGGTTACACCTCCACATATTCTCTGACCCGATTCTTCAGGCAGGTGTCACGACCACTGAGTCTAACATCGGCCTGGGACTGATGTTATAAAACAAGAGCAATGTCTATAAAGGAGAAAAAACATAGAATTATAATTAAGAACATATCATCCCAGAAAAGGTTTTAGAAAGGAGCTTCGTCTAAATTCGGAGGCCTTGCATCCTTTTGGATGCTGCATTTAAGGTTCCTCCAAATGCTGCCGACGAATGTTTTCTTCCACCCCAAAGCAACGGAGGCTACAGTGAATACAAGTTGTACTGTAAAGCAGTCTGAGCCGTCGCCAACACAGTAAATGTACGAGTCCTTTTATCTTGAAGAGGGCATGACTTGAAACAAGTAAAAATTCGATCAAATTCATATTTAACCAGTAATTGATAATTGACTTAAACCTTTTAGCTTACCTCTGGAATTGTGCTGTACTTTGTAGCTGAGTATACATTGCCCACATATCTCAATCTGTGTATTTCAGTATTGTATGTGTCAGAATATTTAAATGAATAGCTTGACATGTTAGAAAATACTTTTCATGTCTGTGGAGTAGGGAGCGGGACCTAGATTAGTTTAGTGTAGACTGGAAGCAGGAGACAACGAGAGCCAGCCTAGCTTGGCCTAAAGCTTTCCTATCTTCTAAAATGTGGCGTCAGGTGAAGTTAAAAGCTGAAACTATTTCTTGGTGAACACAGGAAAATGTTCACTTTTTTTTGATTCCCAAAATGTCGATTGGGTCCTTTAATGCGATTGTCTTGAACTCAACATCCCTTAAATTTTTTACATTAGTGGTCATTATAGATTTTTCTAGGTTTTACTGACTTAATACAGTGAGTCTGATTTTGGTACTTTGTTTATATGTCCAGACAAGGTAGATCAGCAAATGTGAAGGTTTTCAGGAACTGTATTGATGTAGTGTTGATGTATTTCTGGCTTCAGAGAGCAGACAAATTTGTGCATTAGAAAATGTCAGTGATTACGACACTGTGTTTCTGAAAGCACAGTTGATCACATAATTCTGTTTTTACCTTATGCTCAACACCAGCTGTAGGTAATTTAAGGGCCAAGATGAGATACATGTGTTGTTTCCTCCAGGCAGGTTCAGAACCTGCAGAGGTTTAGATGGAAACAGAAGCTGGCCTGTCTTTCTCCACCTGAGCAGATCAGATGTCAGTCCCTGTTGCTTACGGCGAGTCAGAGTGAAGCCGCTGCCTTGTGGCTCATCCATCAACCTCCCCTGCTCTGCATGGACCTACTGCCTTTCATAAGGAAACATCAACACTGCTGTGAAATGTGGCCTCTCTTTGCGATTCTTGATTTGCAGTGTGCGACTTTGGGAGATCCAGTTGAGGAGAAAATGAGGCCCAGTGCTAGCACACAGGAGGTATATGCAGTATACATCAAGCCCATGAGACGGTCTTATTTTAATACTGCCGCCTCTTCGTGACCTACAACAGAAAATGAGGCATACATGAAGAAAATTTGTAATTTCTATAAACTGGTCTCAATGTCTGTCGCTGGGACGGATTACCTGCGCAGTCAGAGCAATGTGTTACGACAGCCAGGCTGAAAAGCCGATGTTTCTAGGGAGGGAGAAGAAGCAGAAGCAGGGGAAGCGAGCTGGGCTTTGCACTAGGCTAAGGGCTAACCTGTACAGACTAGCGCTTTAATCCTCGCCAACTCCACATTTCTTACAAACAAGATGGATGAGATCAGATTTGGAATTACCTCATCGCAATACTTCCTGCAAACAGCTATGTGTTATGGTGTGGTTTGATATTCCAGCAACTTTAAGCCCCTATACCTTGAGTGACTTGGTATTGTCTCAGGTGGGTTGTTCCATTTGTCCACAAGTGTATGTTTTTCTTGTACCTGCTTATTTGTAATGTGAGCGTATGTGATTATATATTAACCTAAATTGAATCCATGTGTGTTGAGGCCAAGTAAACGTTTGCAGATGGGGAAGTCTGGGATGGAACCGCCGACCTCCTGGTTAGAGGACACAGTTGTGTGGCTATAGATATGGCCATCACAGGTTGGTTTGTTTATCCAGACTGCATCGGCAGTAGTGTCACTGTGAATGAGGACTCCATAAGAACACAGTTCTAACTTTTTTGTGATACGTCCAGTTTGTGAATGAGCAGCATTCACAAATATAGATTCTGACACATGTGTGAGTCATGTTTAAACAGTCAGAGCAGACAGAAGGTCCTCATATTGAACACCAGACAAACCTAAGTGGAAGAAAGACATCAGGGTAACAGCATCAGCAACAGCTGTTAGTTTCTGTATTGGGTTTTCTGTGTTTTTGAGAAAAAGGCCTGTAGTCATGTTGCATTGAGTTGAGGGTACTTCAGTTCATCTGTGAGGCAGCTTAAATGTTAGATTTTACTGCAGCACTAGTCATTACTTTGTTTCATCTTACTATTGACCTTGCAGGAAGTAAGTCTTACAATCTCTGAAATAGTGTTGGCTCTACATCAAGGTTGAGAATCATGGTGTTTCTCATCCTCTCTTCCTTTCGTGTCATTTCTCCCTCAGGTCCCTCACTTATAGGATGCGAGGAGGGAGGAGTCAGTCAGAGACTCCTCCCTCTAACTCACGTGACAAAAAAGGTTATTAGAGATCTCAGTGAAGCCCGAATTTGGGAGAGCTTCATACAAGAAACTGGGCTGAAAGAAAACTTCAAGTCTTTCAGCTATCAAAACACGTGCAATGATGACAGCTCAGCCATGACATCACCTCATTTCCTGACACAGGCACAGAGGTTGGTTGAACACATGCAAACAGTTATTTGAAGTGTCTTAGTTTAAAGACCCACTCAACATGACAATATCATGATATTCAAACGTCTTGGACCAGAAATTCCCCATACAAAATTAAGACAAAATAACATGCTGTAATTCACATTATGCAGGAGCATTCAAATCGTAATGTCTCTGCAGAACCAAACTAGTTGCAATGAAACTGTGTTGATGAGGAATAAATTATTAGGGGAAACTAAGCAGCATTATTTAATGTAGTAAACGTATTGCCTTATTTTATTTCTACACAGTCACTATGAAATGACATCGTCTTCCATACAACTGTTCTCACGTGTTTCACTAAAGGGATAGAGCAGTTCAATCAGCAGAGACTTCAGCTGAAAAATTAATCAAATGAAATGACATGTGAGTCTATTTGGTGAATGATGTCATCGTGGTCAGGAGGGGGAATGGAGAGATGCCCAAGATCTGAATGAGATGAGTGGACTGAGCTCAACCAGGGCCCTGGGTTACAGTGTGGACCATCGGGACCTGAAGGCCGGGCCAAGTTCAGACAAAAAGTTGGTCAGTCAAGTTGGCATGGATATCTAATTGATTTTGAGCACTGCACGGGTCAGACACAAAAACTATGTCTGTCATGTTTGGTTCAGACTCGAACAGAAAAAATCGTGGCCCGGCCAGCTCTCTACATGGATATGGAGACTGGAGGTGAATGGGAGCAGGAGTGAATCACTTTAATGACAACTGACAGTGATAGGGAGAACAAGTCGAGCCGGATTGAGGTAAAACATCTGATTGGATTATCTGATTGAGAATTTCTCTCATTCATGCTTTTGTCTCCAGCCATCTGGATTATTGCAACTCATTATTTGCAGGACTGCCCCAGGAATCCATCAACCGCCTCCAACTTGTTCAAAATACAGCAGCTGAAGTTATTACAAGAATTAGAATAACGAACATATTACCCCCACTATCACCTCATAGCATTGGCTAACTGTCCTGTTTATTTTATATCAAATTTATTTTAATATTTTATTGCTAGTTTAAATCTCTTAGCGTCCTTGCTCCCTGTTATATTACCAACTTAATCCCCTACACACATGCTCCTTCTCGCAGATGTGCAGACCAATTGCTGCTCTTGGTTCCTAAGGTAAAACATGAAACAGAGGGTGGTAGAGGCTGTGAGGCCTGGAGAAAAACCTTCCACTGGGAATCAGACAAGCTACCTCTGTGTCTTCTCTATTATCTCTTTAAAAGACTTGTTCTTATAGAATTGCCTTAACCAAGATTGTTATGTCTCTTTCCTAAATATATTACATATATTTTTGTGGGTTTTCAGTTTTTATATTGAAGCACTTCATAAACTTGTTTTTTAAAAGTGCCGTAAATGATTGAACTAACTTAAGCTTTATAATTACTAAATGACAAGGTAGAAAGTTACTTTTAGAGTTGTAGGTCACCCTAATTGTTAACCTGAACTATCATGACACCCTGATGGATAGTTACATTAACTTTCACTAATGTAGCGCATCACATTTACTCGAGACATTAACAGTGGGTTACATGTGCCAGGAACACAAACAAAGTGTTTTGTGGAGTCAAACACCTTACCCACCCCGTCATCTGCATAGTGATAAGTAGATAATGAGAGAACTTTCATGTTTCAGTGAACTATCTTTTTAAGCCCTCCAGCAGCTGCGACAGTTTTAATCCAACCTGGCCCGTTGTTCTGTGTCTTCTCCCAATTTCTCTAATTTTATGCTTCTTGTCCAATCAATAAAATAAAGTCGAAAAATGCCAATAGAATATCTTTAAAAAAGATGGTGGCCATTAGTACTGTTTTACTTTAAGTTACTTTCACATTGGTTTCTCTATTCATAGCAGCAGTCAGCATAAGGGTTCAGTCGTCCGGTTTAGACTGGAAGTAATTGACGGTGGAGAGCAAACATTGTTGGGAACTAAATAGTGTATTTAGTATATTTCTGGCCTTAGAGTGCTGACAAACGGGTTTTGTGCTTGTCAGTTATGTGTTTCTGAAAGCACAGTTGATTACATAATTCACTGTTTACCTTATGATCAACACCAGCTGGAGTTTTTCTCTTCCTCTCTTCTAATTTACGCCAAGCTTTCTGGCTCTGACAGACTGCATGAATCTCCTGTGAGTGCAATAAAGTGTCATTGATAAAGTATTTGGGCTAAGGTTCCTGAAACCTGTGAAGTTGATTATCTGAAACAGGAGGGCCAAGACGAGACTCACATTTTTCCTCCAGGCAGGTTCAGAACCCAAAGAGGTTAAGATGGAAACAGAAGCAGACCTGTGTTTCTCCTCGTGAGCAGATCAGATGTCAGTCCCCTTTGGTGAAGCTGCTGCCTTGTGGATCATCCATCAACCTCCCCTGCTCAGCATGGACCTGCTGCCTCTCATAAGGAAACATTGCATGTCTTTGCGTGTCTTTATTTCCAATTTGTGAGTTTGGGAAATCGTGTTGAGAAGAAAATGAGGCCTAATCCCAGCACAAAGGAGGTATATGCAGTATGCTTAAAATAATACATTTTCAGACCTGATGTTTTATCAGTAGACTGACTCGTTCTTTAACTTACATAACTTTCATCAGTATTCATAATAAGTGAACGTTATTAAAACAGCTATAGTTTGTTTTTCTGCCCCAGAAGCATGAGACCTGTTGTATTCAATCATCTCTGAAGTTATCACCAGTAGCTACAGGTGTCACCAAATGAACCAGCACTGAAATATTTTCATGTGCCACTTTTCAAGGACATACATTGTACGATATGAGAATGAGTTTGGGCCCAATTGCTGATTTGAATTTCAGCTTTGTCGTCCATCGTTTGTCAAGCAGTGTACATTCGGGAGCAAGTGTCAATAATTCATTTCTGCCATGCTAGAAATTTCTATGGACCATGTTCAGGCCAATAGCAGCTTGTGGAGGTCGCCGGCTCAGCAGCGTGTCCCAGACATCTCCCTACCCACGCTTTCCACCTCTTCCTGGGGCGTCCCGAGATGTTCCCAGGTCAGACAGGATATGTATTTCCTGCAGCAGGTTCTGGGTTTGCCTTGGGGCCTTGGGCTAATATATTACTCCAAATAGTTTTTGTATCTTTGTACGCCTTATATTATAAGTGCTACTTATTATTTTACTAGTATTTTCGTCTTTACTGCCTTCTGGCAGCTGTTATGTTGCAAATTTCCCCACTGCAGAGATTATAAAGGAATATCTTATAACTTCTTAACTTATCTTATGTCAACACCTTTTTTCTTGCTGCACCTAAATTTGAATTACAGTCAGAATGAAACCAGGACATATGTGATACGTCATATGTCATATATATCCTGGTTTCCTCCTCCTCTTCCCTTGACCGACCAGAGTCTCTGCCTCTTTAGAAGACTAAGTCAGTCAGGACAGCACCTTTTTTCCATTGTGTGCATTGTGAAAGCAAATTCATTTTGAATTCTTCCTTGACAGTAGCTAGACCAATCTAGAGGGGCAACGTACAGTGTGACCTTAAACTTGACCTTTCAGATTTACAGTAAGTCAAACAAGCTCAGGTGTGCGTGAACAGAACTGCAAGTCCAGTTTGTTTAATAACATGAAAACCAACCCTGACCCAAGAAAAAGCTAAACAATAGTGGGCTAGCTTATTCCAGATTTCCCATGTCTTTCAATCGCACCAAATTTTTTCTATCAGCAGCAGGATTCTTTCTTATTGTTTCACAAACTTGTCTTAAGACTTGGAATTTTTTCAAATCCAAATCATTCCAAATCAAGCAAACGACCCTACGAGGTATTCCCAATGTCCTATCCCCAGTTTGCACACTCATGGTTGTTTTGGACTAAAACAGAACTTATTTTTTTTGCCTTTTTTCCTGAACTAGCTGCTGCCTGCATATCGTTGGCTCTGGTTAAATCAGCAGACTTAATCAGTAAGATGTGCTAAGGCTGTTTTTTTGTTTTAAGCTGGAGGGGTTTTGTGAGTAATATGGTAGGGACCTCATGGGGAAAGATGGTATAGTCTGAGGGGCTCATACTATTATGTTATGTTGTTATATAAGCCGTCTGAGGCCAGCTGTTTAAAATGGTCCACTTGACAGTATTCGCCCAGCTGGGTGCATTAAAGGTTTGGAGTGCTTGGGGGGGTCATTAATCATATTAGTGTATTATCATTGGTTATTCAAGTGGAGAGCTGATGTGTTTGGCACTGAAATCCACTGCTATTGCTGATTTCACTCTTGAAGCCAAAGTGAGCACCAGACAGTCAAAGCCATGAGGTATCCAAGCTCCATTCACTTTGAGCTAAGAAGATCCATATGTCAAAGAGGCAGGAGCGTGTCAGGGGCCTGACTTTTCCAGTTTGGCTTTTTTGTTTTCCATTATCCCAGCAGTGGAGAGGAGCCTCTTGCAGTGTTAAGGGGGAACAAGCATCCCTCACATCCTCCACACCCCTTGTTAACAGCCAGTGGCCCCATTTGCACAGTTCCCATTAATATTTATGAGAGGAGAGCTACTCGCTGGGGCCTATGGGTAACAAACAGTATGACCTTTCAGAGGGCCAGTGTTTTCTGTGTGCTGTCAGGAAGCCGGTCGGATGAGGGAAGAGTGAAACTCCGCCCATCTCCCTCTGAACCAAAATGAAAGCCGGCTTGGGTTTGGTCTGGGCAGATGTCGGTATGATACCGTTAGTTTTTAGATGTAGCTCTGGCGTCGGCTGCAGCAGCTGTGTGGAAGCGTGTGAGCATATACTGTATCATCCCTGATATTTAAAAAAAAAGAAGGAAGAAAAAAACCAGTGCCCTTTCAAGACATGACATTTCTATTTTGAAAATCTTTCCCAAAATTGTGTCGTGCCTTCACACTGTCTCTTTTTGTTTAGAGTCTACACCCTCCGTGGTCTGAGACTCTCTCTTCAGAAGTACAGTTCATTATTTTCAGTCTGGGAGTGACTCAACAGAACTTGCTGTTCAGCCCGTCTGTGCTCCAGCCCTTATTTGTCATGAAAACACAGACCCAGACTTCTTTTCACTGCCTGTGATGTTGTCTGTAAATTACAGGTTAGTCACTAATTTGTTCAAATAAAGCGGTGAGAGCATCGGATTTATCCAAAAACCTTTCTGTTCTGCTAGTTTTGGAAAAATAAATTCAGCTACTGACGGATTTACACAGCATGCGTCAGGGAAGGAAAATTATGGCCCTTTTTGACTTTGTTGATCGATTCATCACCCAGACGGTCTTTACAGGGAGTTTTTCTTTTAAGGTGTATTCTTTTTTTGTCCAGTCGATCTCAAAATAGAAAATAGTAAATAAAAATCTGGTTTCTATTTTTTACAGTTTTTGCAGGGAGACATTTCTTTCTCTTAAAGTGAGAGTCTTCAGTTAACCTAACCTGCAAGTCTCAACCTCCAACCTTCTAGCCAGCTGTTATCATATCAAACCTAATTTTGTTATCATATCCATGGCTTGTATTTATTCTGCTATAACAAGTGATTTACTGAAGACTATGCATGTTCTTGCCAGGGGGAAATTTACAGGATAGACAAGCTGGTACATGCAACACCAGTGAATTCAGAGAATGTGTGGGCATACACTCATGTCAGGGCATACACAGCATCCTGAAGAGGAAGCATAATTGCATTAATCTATAGCTCCATGATTTATAAAGCAGACATCAAACATTTCTCAGTTTCTCAACTCAGTTTCTTTGTCATGTTTTGTTGTTTCAGCTCCCTGTGATGACAGTGAGTTTTGTATTATTAAATGATAATTTACTATTTTAATTAGGATTGAGAAGAAAAGCATCTACAACCAAAATCTAAAGGATAACCACATATGTGTTGAAAGTGGCACATTATTATCATCATCAATGGAATATTTTAGGGGTCAGTTCGGGAACCAGAAGAGATTTAGAACCATAAAACAGCAAAAATACATACTTCATGTATATCTTTTTCTAGAAAAAACCCAGTTAGTGATAGTCACATTCTCTATTAATATCAGTGCAATCTCTAAGGCAGTCCAGATGAAGGCCAGATTCAAATAAGGGCCCAAACAATTTATCACTACTAGCAAATAAAATCAGCCAATACAAGCCTTTCACAAACATATTACTAACAGCGTTTACATCTGCCAATATGTGCTATATGAAAGATTTTATTTCGCAGGATAAACAGGTGAGAAAAGATTTTGTATTTATGTTTACATCTTACATTAAAACAAAATCATTAATTGGAGTTCAATGTGGTTGTATTTGTGCTTTGTTAATATTTGTTTAATTAATTAAACAAATATTGCAATTCTCAGCTACATTTCTTTGTTATAAGGGTTTTATAACAGCATCTGAATGGCGGTGCGTGCTTCTGCAACTGCGGCTACAGCTTTTCATGCAGTTGTGTCGACGGACTTGTTTTAATTCATGGTTCTCCAAGGGTTGCGCGTGTTGCAAAGCAATTCAAAGCCAGAAAACTAGGCGGTGTAACGTTTTTTTATCAAAGACGACCTTAGAGAGGCCTTCTTTGTGTGTGGCAGTCGTCATCGACTGTTTATTTACATCGCCACTGCTGCTCCTCATCGCCTTTTTCTGACAAATTTGTCCTTGATCTTCCTCCACAGCTTTGTACACTCGTCAACCTGCAAACCAACGTTAGTCGAGATCTCGTTCCAGGAATTGCAGGCCATCTGCTCGTCGTTGTATTCCGTCAATGACGGGTTATACACGTGGTCATACTTTCTCTTCTGCCAAAAACTCTTCTATTTGGTCCATATTTGTTCGTCTAAATCTTCCTTGCTTCCTGCCGGTATTATGAGGCATGAACCCGGAAATGTGACTCCGGAAAGGACGTAGTTAGCAGACCAATCACAGCATAGCGGGCTGCGTGAGGCTTGCAAGCAAGCAAGCAATGGGCACGCAAGGGGCACTTGCGCTTGCGTGTCCCTGAAAACACAGAAGCATGTGCCGGCCTTGAGGAATCATTGCCAAATGATTCACATATATACTTTTATATATATATTGGATGATTGATTGGTTATTGCGGGGGGCGGGGGTTCTCCCCCTAAATATCAGTAATGGTCGGGCTCTATTCCAGATATTGCTGATCTGCTGTAGTTTCCAAGGTCAAGAATAAACACTCACCCTCAGAGTCTGACTACTTAAAATATACTCATGAATGAGTCATATTATATCTCTCAATCAGTCCATGTGAGTAAAGAGGGAATGCATGCATTTCCTGAATTTGTAAGCTTTGAATGTAAATATCATGAATTTTCACCTTTGACTGATTGAAGTTTCTCCAATAAACACGTACTTAACTCATTTAGTGGCTCAGAGAAATGCCTCAAAAGCCAGAGGTGAATATATAGTCTTTATTGCCTGCTGTAAGGCACAGGCAAGCCCATTGCATTTTAGGAAAACAAATGAACATAGTGAAGCAGCTCGGAATATCCACAGATTCTCCAAATAGAAGTCTGTGATTTCCTGGGACCCTCTTGCTAACGACATGATGATGAATGGAACATTGCCACCCACTCCAGTTAAACAAGCTTTATGAGACAAGACTTGCACCATTCCTTCATTCTTCAGCTGTAAAGACTGAAATTAGTTTCAATCTGCTTCAATCATTCTTGAATAAAAACAACTTTATTTGCTTTTGTTGTATCTCAATCTTGGATTTTTGCACATATGGAACTTCTATGGAACTTGGCGACAATAAAAACTGGGAAAACATCGTAACTTTGATATTAAATATGTCTTTTGATTTTTTGATTTCCTCCCTCATTAATTTTCACCCCTTTTCCTATGATAAATAATCATTTATCCTCCTACTTCAGGCTTGCTCTTTAAAGTTCACTGCGTTCATTTGTGTTTGAAAAGATTCAGCCACCCGTGTTGCATCTGAGAAAATTTGTTTTTCTTTCACAATCTCCAGAGGCGGCCAATATGCCCAGACAGGGAGCTGAGTTGACGATGGTGAACGGCCTGCTACACTGGAGACCACTCGCAGCTCCAAAACCCATCCTGACCCTTCCAATCATGCCCCAGGTGGAATCTCTCACCACCAAGGATGACGCTCCCATAATCTAATCAGACGCGCAAAACCTAACCCTTTTCCAAACAAAGTGCACACTGGAGTTTTTAGACACAGATTACTCTTCGCAACAGACTGACACAGAATGGTGGGATGAAATGATAACAGGACCTTTTCAGCTCCGGTGTTGGTGGTGGGAGTCAAACCCACAGAGGCCCACCCACGTAGACTAGAGGGCCTGGGGTGAGGAGGCCAAGCTGTTGAGGGCTGATGTGAACTGTGGAACAGTATGAACCACATTGCTTACCACAGTGTCATATTTATCTGTGGTATTTGTCCAGGAAAAACAAGTGTGGCTATCTTGCCTTAAGTCTATCGTGACTTCGAAAACACTTCAGCTGCTATTAGAGAAACTGTGTTGGAGCAGAAATTGTCAAAAACCCTGCATTAGCTTTTAAAGTTAATTTTGATCATGATTAATTAATTAATATTTGATCTAAAAACTATAACCAAAAGTCTACAGCCAATGTGAGCCACTCTTTAGCTGCTTTCAGACATGCACTGAATTCCTAAATAACTCCTGAATAACTACATTTGGATGTATAGTATATATTTTGGGCTGCACGTGAGAATGCCAATGTCTGAATCAATTGCACTGGATGTTTTGCAGAACTTTTCCTGCCACCCGCTAGTAAATATCCGGAAAATGTCAACGTTAGCCCTCACCATGAATGAGTAAGCACGATGAAAGATCAAAAATAATACAAATATACAAATGAAAAGGAGGAGCCATAAACATAAAAGACTGAGACGACGATTTAAATTTGGAAAGTGTTTTTTTGTGAAAAGGGCCGACACCGGTGTCAATGTGCTGCAAATAAAAACATATAATTTCAGCTGAATTTATCTGTCATTCCCCGCCTCCTATTCCTGTTGTTATGAATGCGTCTGACCCAGACAATCTCCTGCTGCGTTGTTCATATTTGAAAGGCAAAGACTAGAAAATTGGGCATGACAGTTTCCAGAGTGCATGTGTGAAATCAGCTTGAGAGTCTGGTGTGGCACAGCAGCAACAGAGCCAGTTACTACCTTCAGCTTACTGCTACAATAACACAATGACAATGTTAAAGTTGTCATGTATAAAAGGATGTAAAATATAATATTTAAAAGTACAAAAGTACAATTGAGTTACTCTGTTATTTTAGTATCGGATAAACTGAATGTTGGGCCTTATTTTGGCACTTGATGACTAATAGGGAGTCTCTGTAGAAAATTTTAATCCAGTCTAATAAAAAATTGTCCATACTGACGGTTTTACGTGAAAAATTATGCAGAATTTGAGTTTGGACATGTGGTGCAATCAAATGTAGTTTTTGTAAAATCGCTGCAGCAACAATCGCTTTGGACCAAAAATTATTAAGCATATGAAAGAAACCATAATATTACATTCTGTTACATTCAGTGTGACATTTGCCCTTCATAACAGCCCTGAAATGATGCTCTGGGTTGAAGCTACCACTGGGGAAACCAAGATTATACCCAATATTTGAACCCAATAGCTGTTGAGACATTTGACTAAAATAAAAAGGTTGCTAGTGTCCGAGGATAACAAATTTCAACAGGAGTGAACGAAGTTTACAAGAAATCCATCCAGTAGTTGTTGAGAGTCAATCTGGACCAAAGTTGTGACGCAAAAGAGCAACACACCAGCATGTTCTGGGTGAAAATTAACATGAGAAAATCCATCTTCACAATGTTTCCGGAAATGCTCCTCAAGGCTCACTTGTTGAATCTTAGGGTCAGGCAACCAGGCGTGGGAATCACTGGTTTGTTAAAGATAAGACAAGCTCCATCTCAGCTGCAGGAACTCTCCAGAGGTGTCTCAGGCTTCTTTAAATGTTTCTGTAGCCGTTAAGAGACAAGTCTGACAGCTAACCCTGGGAGGGAGATTTCCCTTGCTACATGTATATCTCGCCCCTGAATCACTCTGACTTACACTTTTGCTTCAGAATTAATTTTTTAGAAAGAATTAAGTGAGAGCTCCAGCGTTCCAGCATTTGCTTTATGTTCACACTCTTTCTGTCACCATCAGAGGAGACAGCGAGCTGGTGTGTGTCCCAGCTACATGCTCCTCTAAATCTCAAGGAATCATCCCCCATGCAAAAGTAATTAAGATAAAATGTCTTGTGGGAGGAATGCTGCTCTAGGAGAGGATGAATTACTGAACTGTTTGGATCCTCCAGGAAGTGAAGTGCTGGAACAGTTGCTGAAAAGCCAGCAGACCCATTTCACCACCTGGTTCTCAGCTGCCCCCTCATAGCTCCACTCGTCCAAGAAAAGGTACAGCAATCTCCCCTTTCTTGAAATGAGGCCAAGGAAACCCTCGGTGGATGCACAAGTGGACGGAAATGGCTAATGTATAGGGCTCAGACTATTTGGGGGGTGGGGGTGGAGGGGATGCACAGAGCTTAAACAAGTAAGTGTTTGTTTCAGGCCAGTCAGTGTTTGGCTGATGGAGCACAGACAACACACTGTGGAGCTTGTGTGTGATCGAGGAAGATAGTGAAAGGTAGACAATTTAGAAGAGGTCTATAGAGACATAGAAACGGAGACAGTGAGACGGGGAGATGGAGAGTGCATTCATGGTGCACATCCCCAGAATAATTTAAAGTCAACTGGAGCATACGTCCTCATCCTCCTTGGCGGAAAATAGAAAAGAAGACAACATCTTTATATTTTTCTGACAATTTTTTAATGATTTAAAAACAAATACCTTGACCAATGATATATAAATTTACAGTAACCTGGATGAAAAAAGTTTCAAAAACGGTTCTTACATTGTAACTTCTATAAAGACATTTGTCAATTTCAGGCACTTGGAACCACATACAGTCTCTGTTTGTCATGCTACAAAAGAAAAGTATTTCTTTGGTCCTTAACCTCTCTCATTCAGGTGAGCTGAAACCACAGACAGAACGAAAAACTGCTTTCTGGTTTCGTACCAAGTATTTACATTTTATTAAAGAAACAATACACAAGCCTCCATTCGACCAGAAACAGAACTAGCACATATTCTGTCACATATCAACCCTTCATTTGTCCATGCGTGTCCACACTGGTTATAAAATGCCAACAGAAGAAGACTATAATTTGAATGGCTCGAATGACAATTCTTTACAGCAGTATTAATCAATATAACTTAGTGGAATGGTTTTGATATAAGAGTTGGCAAAAAAAAAAAAAAAAAAGAAACATAAATTCCTTTTTGACCACACTGAGTCTTATAGCAAAAAGCCCAGTTGCAATAGAGCTACCAAGCACAAGAAGTGCTCGGCTTACATCAATGTAAAGTTAAAATGGAAATCTCTCCAGACACCATAAGTCATTGTTCAGCTGCAAGGCAGCCATCGTTGATAAGAGTTACTGAATGTGGCCATGGGTGACTGAACTTGTGCCACATAGTAATTGCTGAAGTTGACGTCTCTGACATAGGGAGCCGGCTGGTAGTAGCAGGTGATGTTGGCCAGAGCAGGGATAGCATTCTGTTCTGCCATTACACGCAGTGCCAGGGCGGAAATAAGGGCCAGCGTCTGTCTGCGCTCATGGCCCATCAGACACACAGTGCTCTCGTCCACCACCTGTCTCAGCGTCACCAGGTATGCATAGCGCTTGTTCTCCATGCCCGCAAAGTGGTTCTGCAGATAGCCCTCAAGTTTTCTGTGCTGCTCACATATGTCAGGGAAGTCAATGAAGAAGCGCGAGCACATGTAGCGCTGCATCTGTTTCATCTGCGTCTCACAGGACGGCCGAAAGCCGCGCACCAGCAGGTGACAGTACTTGAGCAGCCCACCGCCTCTGATTTCTTCTGGGCTGCGAGTGGCGATAGTCTGGGAGCGAAGGTGACCCAAAGCCTCCTCAAAGTCTCCATACATGCTCTCCCCCTGCACTGTGGGGTGGAAGGTCTCAGACATGGCCGTCTCTGAGCACCGGTCAAAGAGCAGCAATGAGTCCAGAGTGATCTGGAAGGAATCAACACTGAACTCAAACTGTCGCCTCAGGGAGTCTACAAACTTTAGCTCCACGTTCTTGCCGGTGTTGTTGGACAGCGAGATGAGGCTCCAACGGTCTGTGTCATTGCAAACTTTCACCAGTTTCTGCACATACGCCTCCCTCAGGGTGAGGGCTGTCATTCGGTCCCTGCTCACCCCTTCAGGCAAGAAGTCCACCAGGCAGTCCAGCACCACATCTTTCACAACCCGGAAAGTTTTGTCACCAGTTAGATTTAGGCCAAAGATCAGGTCCAGGTCTTTGTAGCCAAGACCATTGTCCGGGTGCAGCACATGGCTGGCTGCCGAGCCATTCAGCTTCACATCACGGACCTCCACGCCCCGCTCCTCCAGTCGAGCCCTGACCACCTGAGAGGCACAGATAGAGAGGAAAAATGTAATGATCTGTATCCACCAAAAATAATATCAGCAGAGTCTGACTCAGAAAACACAAGTTTGAACATGCAAACAAGCATCTGCTCTGCCCTATACAATAAAGAAACCGACTGCTGTCATGTGAAAATAAGGCAATTTTTTAAGTTTATTATGGAAGTAAAAACTTAAACTAAAAAAAATGTTTTAAATATATATTTAAGACACAGAATCAATAACCACAACTGATCCTGTTGCCAGAGGGTGCCCCACTTAATGTACAACACAGCCCTAATTATTTCAGTAGCTGAATTAGCAAACATATATAACTTTAGCACAACAGGGTAAGCTGTGACGGGTGACATGTCAGCACCTGTCTGATCCACATTCACAAAGCAGTGAACTTTTCAACAGCCTATATTTAAAAAAATGTGAGCCCATTATTGTTGGACAAACACTCTTTGGAAAGCAAGATGTTTTATCTGATTATTGGAACACACACCAAGCATGCACTGCTGCGATTCCTGGGAAAACTGCTGAGCTACAGACAGCTGAGACGTTGCTTCACTCGAATGACACAGGGCGGAGAAAAGAACTAAACAGGAAATCCAAAACACAGCTGTCCATTAGAAAACTTTCACAGCCATCAGTCTATGCAGACTAACCTCTATCCAGCCAGCCATGTAATCCTGCATATTAAACTTTTATTACTGTAATCTGAATCTAATAAATCTCTCGTCAATAAAGCTCCACTGTGTGAGAGCTTCAAAGGATGGACATGTGCTAATCTGTAGTTTTTCTTGCAAATTTTCTTATGGGTTTCAGAACCTAGGTACTTTTTAAATTGCAATTTTTCCCCCTCCCTTTGATCACACCTGCTGTCGTCTCTTCAGGGTCATCACTTTTGCGGCAAACTGTTTAAGCTCTGAGAGTTGTCATCCTATTTCAGGCCCTGGTGTTAAAAGAACAAGTCATATTTCCATTTTCCAATTTTTTGCATTTTTGTCAGGTATGGAGCTGGCCTCTAGTCTTTAGCCTGTAGCCTAGCTTAACACAGGGGAAACAATGTAAGTAGCTCTTTTCAAAATATGATACATCAATAAATAAAACTATCGCTCACATTTGTACATGCTGTGTCTGGTTGTTTAAACTGCACAAAGACATATTTGGATTTAGTGTTAGTTATGCAATACCTGTGAGTAATGCTGTTAGCTAGCCAACTTAATGTTAGCTAGAAATGTTACATATTAATAGAAGTTTAAAAAAGTTACACAAAACAACTCGCCCTCACACACACTTAATTTTTGCTTTTATTTTGAGCTCCATGCTACCTGCTTCCTTTAGCCTTCACTGTTAATACTATGCTTGACTGATACACATGGTTCTGTATACAGGCTTCCTTAGATAAACTAATTTGATATATTATATATATATTCATATACATTTATATGCCAGTTTTCTGCCACCTAAACCTTGAGAGAGAATAGAAGACCTGAGAATATTAACACCAAGCTATCCATATTGAACTGTGTAACAATACTTAACAGAGAAACCATATAAGTACAAACTCCAGTGGGCTAGAGTGAAATACACAGAGCTCTTGACGCATTGCAGAAAAGTTGAGTTGGTATTCTTTCACTATCCAGCAAAGGGAAACCCGCAGCAGTATTGGCTCTGATCTCACACTTAAACAGTTGGTCCGAGTCAGCAGCACGCCATAATCTGCCCGTCTGGGGGTCCTGAAAACAGCGTGTTGGCAAAGCACAGCTCCAACAGCCCCACCATCCTTCAGCACTCATAAAGTAGGTTCGTAAGTTTTCCTACATGACAGACTGGCACCTGAGTCGAGCGAGGGAGACACTTCCGCTGACGTCCGAGCAGAAAAACCTTGTTAAAAGAGCCGCAAACACACCAGACTGTCTGGTGTTGACAACGCCTTGGCGACCCATTACAGTCTCTCCACTCTCCGGCCCCAGTCGCAATAGTTTCCTTGAGCACTTCATTTAAGCGGTGGCCTAAATGCGCTTTTATTATGGCCGCTTTAAACGACCCAGCCATTTACCAGTCCATGGTACCCTGGACGCTAATAAGAGCTCTGGGCAGCGAGTCAGATCATCCCTGTGCCAAGGAAATGGCGACAGCAAATGAGAAGTTACAATCCCCTGACCTCTGCATCCACTCCAAAACTAACCCAGCCCGTCAGTTGTACAGTAGCTTGGCAGGCAGCGGGGGTTTGATGATGATTGCTTTTCCCCTCCTTGAATTTCCTATGCCAGGGTGGTCATTTCCCCCGAATGCTTATACCAGAGTGAGTCACGAGCTGAAACGTGAAGCTGTTTCTCCTCTGTGTGATGCACTGTGTGTTTTCAGTGAAGGATTTCTTTGCGTGCTTCAAGGGTTCACAGACCTTTTAATGTCCAGGATTGGATCCAAAGGACCCATTTGAGGATGCTTTAGAAGATTCATGGAGCTAGCCAAGAAAGATAAAACGGCTGAGTGTAAAAGCTATGGTAAGAGTAGTTATCCTTATATAGCCTGAAGCTGTGTCTGAGATTTACTAGTAAAATAAAGCTATTTCCAGTCTTGCCATCTACCCCCTGCAACCAGCTCAAAATGGCCCACACAACATCATATTTATGTTAGTAATGTGTTGAACTCCATGTTACAAATCCATCCTCCTTCGTCGTAAAGTCTAGCATTTTCAAAGGAAGATACAAAGTAATTGATTGTTTTTTGGTGTGATATTTAAAGAACAAATATAGACAATGAACTCTCATTGAGCAGCATCCTCCATTTTGGCATTAAGAGACAGTATTAAACAAAGACACTCCAATTGAACTAAATCCAAATTAAGTGTTACCATCAGTGCTGTCCCCTGAGTTTTGATCCCTGAGAAGCACCATGACGTGCAAGAATCTGAACTGACAGCCAATAATTGAATGCGAACTGCCAAAGAAAAATCATTACCAAACAATCAGACTTCTTCCTAGGTTACCCTCTCTGGGGACCACTGGAAGCATGTGGTGTCTTCATGTGGCTCAATCTCACAACAATAGTCTAGTGAGGAGTTAGTTTACAGTCTGTCAACGGCCACGGTGGAGTCAGGCGACTGGTTTTCATTTACCACAGTGAAACGTCGCCTGACCCACAACCCCAGTGTTATTACAGGCACTACTCCACTACTTGCTTTCTGCTCCAAACTACGACAACTCACTACCATGCAGGAAGGTGGATTATCAATTCCGGTTAAAAAAGTGAGAAAAACCACGAAAGCACAACGGTGGGAGCAGAGCAATGACTAGAAAACACGAAAAAGAAAGATACCATGGGGTCCAAAATCTAAAATGGATTTCCCATTCAAAAACAGGGGTCTCAGACAATTAGACCCCATTCTATGTACTGTAGACACAAAGATTGAGTTAAAATATGATAGTTTGCAGAGCTGGAATGAGAAACAACCCTTTTAGTGGCCAACAAAAACACACTGCCCCCCACACAAACGAAAATAAATTACCTAAAACATGACACACTCATGAGTATCTGGGATTATCATCATGTCGTATAATGCTACCAAGTGCATAAACTACATAGGGCCTGCATGTAGGTATGGTCTGCTGAGGGAAACATGTATGTCTCCCTATTATACAGACTGTGGGTTGATGACTGCAAGCATTAAATAAAATACAGACTACAGAAGTGTCAGTAACAGTAAAAGTTTTCCTTCACTGCTCCCATGGCTCACTCACAACCAGACCACAAGCAGATGTTTTTTAAATGTGGCCCCCAGACAAACCCACCACTGAGAGGGGGCTCCTCTGACTCTCCGGGAGCGTGATCGCCTTACCCAATACGTGATGACAGGACGGGCGCCGATCTCATCTCTATCTGTCTCAGGTAGACCGCTCTGTCTGGTGTCAAGGCTAAAAATACATGGAATTTAAGGAGCAGACTGGTCTTTTGTGGGTGCATGTTTTAGCCCAGTTACCATGAATCATAAATACCTCACATTGCTGTCAACCATTTTTCAAAACATATCATAGTGGTTTTGATCTCTCAATGTGTTTTTCCTTCCTTCCTTCCACTGGTATCCATTTGTGTCCATATTGTATGAAAATCAGAAACCTGACACCTGCTCAACATATTCCATGACAGAGAACATGGCATCTTATTTTATATTTCGCAAATGAATGTTGTTGCAGACTTTGCAGATCTCTACATACATGTGCATTTTGCTAATGAAATTGACAACAGCATTGTTTTGGAAAGACATGTAAGTGTAGAAGTTGGTATATGTATATGTAATAAATGTGCTATGACAGCACAGAGGCAGTGCTTAGCATAGACACTAGACAGGGCTGTAGCTGAGATATGGGTCATTTGAATTACTAATGGCTAGCGTTATCTTAAACTGATGAAATGGGA
Organism: Platichthys flesus; assembly: GCF_949316205.1. Lineage (NCBI taxonomy): Eukaryota > Metazoa > Chordata > Actinopteri > Pleuronectiformes > Pleuronectidae > Platichthys > Platichthys flesus. Next base: position 17,466,431 of record NC_084961.1, on the reverse strand, counting down.
TGCTATACAACCTGAAATTTGGTTGCTAACTAAAAAGATAAAAAATTTGTGTTGAGTAAACGATAATCAGACCTTTTACAAAAAAACTACTCTGAATGACTAAAATGTGTACCGTTGTACTCTGGGTCATGCTCCATCCAACATGCTAACACACAAGCTATCAGGCAGGACAGATACTGAGGACAGACCCTGTGGCCTCTCATCAGCAGTGGGCTGGTTTTCCAAGAGCTGGCCTTTAAAAGCTCTTTAATAAGTACTCTGGAAAGAAAGAAAGAAAGTTAGGGTGTCCCTGCTGTCTACCGGATTGTGTTGTGGAGGAACGAGGTTAGTGGAGATGCTCAGTGCAGATGGTTTGGCCCCCATGATTATAGAGGAACTTGAAATGTTACGTATGTGTAGGTGAGGATCTTTCTTCCCCGCAGGAGCACCACAGGAAATATGACTCACCCAAGTGAAATATGAACCACAGATTACAGGCAAAGGCATTCAAATATAATAATGTCAAGGAAAATTGCATCCCAGAAATTTCCCCCTTAATGTCTCATTCCTTGTTAATGCAGCTCAGTTCGTATCTCTCCCTCATTTTCACGAGAGCTGTGAAAAAAAATGATTCAGCAAGGGGCATTATTGAGCTAGTGGAAAACTCTTATGTCTGTGTTGAGATTAAGAGTGATCCAATGTCTTCTTTTTTCTAACTCTGACCACTGCACAAGAACAAGCAGCTTCAAACTATGTGATTCCGAGCAAGTAAAGTGAAACAAGCAAAGGACATTTTTACATCATCGCTTCTGCAACAAGTGAATTCACTTTCTTTTAAAGAAACCTGTTATCCAGTGAAGAGTCTGTGACCCAATGCAGAGACATTATTCTTGGGACAGAACTAAATTGTTATGGGAACTTTCAACAAGTTAGTGTCTGGTCAAACAAAAGATATCATGACAGATAATGAATCCATGTTAGCTGATTTGTCACATGATTATTGAATATCTGAAAGATATAGGAGGGGGTTGATGGGTTTCTTCAACCAAATCTGCTAATTGTAAAGAATTCAAAACTTGCCCTTTCCTTAAAAAAATGAAAGAAAAGAACATTATTTGTTCATTTAGATTGTGATCCACGTCTTTATTCCCCTTTTCCATCACGAGTGTCATGCAGCATCATGTAGAGCGTAACTCCTAGGAGCTGTGTGGATGGAGGGTCTCACCTGGACGATCTGCCGGGGCTGCACGGACAGCGTGGGGAAGTTTCCGCGGCCGTGGATCGGGACGCTCTCCCCCAGGATGGCGTCCAGACGCCGCACCTGATCCCAGGACAGCACGCTGACCCGCCGAACCTGCTCCGGGGCATCACCGGAGGACATGACGACCGCACTGAACAGGACGTCCGGAGAATGTGATCGGGTTGTACGGACAATCCTCGTCTCTTTTCTCCCAGGTGATGTTGGTGAGTGGTGACCGTGGATGAGGTGTGTAAAAGCGGACAGCGCGTCTTCGCCTGGATCAACGTTTCAGAAGGCTCCAAAGTGAGATGAAGTGATGGGAAAGTGTGATCGAGTGTCGCGCATGTCCACAACTGAAAGCCTGAGTCCTCCTCTCTGTCTCTGCCCGACTGTCCCTCTGCGTGTCTCCACTGTCTCTGCTCAGGTTAAAGCTGCATCTGCGTTTTTCTCCCGAGCCGGGATTAACACGAGCCTCCCCATTGGCTGGACAGAGATTTATGAGGCTTCGATGTACGGAGGACTACAATCAGCCTACACACACACACACACACGCACAAACAAACGCACACACACACACACACGCACACATACAGACACGCACATTCACTTCCCATGCGTCAGACGCCAGGTTCAAGGACTGTAGGAAATATGATAATTACTAGTTAAGCGCAATTAAATTCTCTGGAACGCAGCACGCATAAGCATAAGTAAAACGTGTGAAGTAAAACTACAAATAAAGAGACAAAAAGTTGAAGTAATCCCTTCAACGTAAAAGTGCCACATAAACTTTTCTACTTAAAAAAAAGTAAGTAGGCACTTGCTGTAATATATACTTAAAGTATTCAAAGTAAAAATCCCTAGACATATAGCAGCAGTACATGTGTGTGTGAAACAAGAATAATACAGGCTCTTACATATTAATAAAGAATGATGGAGATGATGCTGAAAATAATTAGCATTGCCATATTAACTCATGGTTGAGTTGATAACATTGCTGATATGAGCTCGACACAGAACCTAATCAGCTAAAGTGACAGTACAGTTACATAACCGGACCTACTGATTAATAATGTGAAGATGTAACACACGTTTTTTTTTTTCAGATGGCCAACATGAGATGTTCTCTACACAAATAGAGCCTGTTTACTTGAATTTAAGTGTGTTTGCTGATATAACTTGAAACTGGATTTGTATATTTGCATCATATAGAGGATGACACATAGCAGCTTTTGTCCTAAACTGCAAATCACAATGATATCAAATCTCAAAGAAGAAAAACACAAATAGCAAAGCAAAAAACGCAACAACATATTACAATATACAATGGCAAATAAGGAAACACATTGGCAAACCTTGCAAAAATGTGGTTTATAATTTGTTGCTGTGTGTTTTGAATGGTTGTTGTGTTTTGTGATTTTTTCCGTTGCGTGTTCCCATTTGTTGTTGTGATTTGCACCCCGGAACCACCACACTTTCACAATAAAATGACGCCTTCGCAATACCAGAATAGATCAGTTGGACAAGCAGAGGCTAATTGGCTTAATAAAAACTGCCTAATGTTCAGGAACCATTTGTGGTCAGAACTGAGCTTTGGATCCACCCATGAAAATGGGGGAGGAAATCATTAAATGGTAAACATCACTCCCACTCATTTCAAAGAAGATTCATGTTTGGCCGGATTACGGAACATTCTCAGAACACAATGACTTGATTTGCTTCTGGAGGCATTTTCATCACCAAAATGAGCAAACAATGAATGAAACCTTCAAACTATAAATAGGCTACTTCCTGGTTCAGATTCAAGATTTAGACACAAATCTAGAAACTTATACAAACATAATACGACTAATGATCAGCTTGACATGTTGTGATCAACTCACTCATTTCATAATTTTTGCATGTGCAATTTGGTTGCAGATTAAGGTGTAACAGTTTAATTTGACCTGAAAGACCATATAGGTAATTTGTCTTCGTATACAACCCTTTGGAGCATCTCCGGATATAGATGGTTACAATAATAAACACACTTAGTGGGCCGGGCAGCAGCACTCTGCAGTTAAGCTTATAGAACATTCATGGTTTGTTTACAAAAACAACTTTGTCACCTTTAGGAAAAAATCGGGGTGTGAATCAAAGTAAGCACTTCCTTCTGATTACAGCATGTACTTTGTAATGGTTACGAAAATAAAAGCATGGTTAAGTTTGTGGAATAATCATTGATTAAATCAACAACATAGGCCATTGGTTTCACACAGGGAACTATCAACTGGCCACTGTGTAAAAGTCCTGTGTTTGTGTTGACCCATTCATTCACCTTTATTCTACATCATCGGACTTTGTCCTTTGACCCTCTCACAATAACAATGATCACTAGGGCGCATCTTAAAATAAAACACTGCTACAGTTCTTAATAAGCTGCAGCAATACTGACCTATGGGGTCTTGTTTTATATTTTTATGCCTTTTTTCCCCACAGATTAACAATATAAACTGAGCTGCACTCACGGCAACACAGAAATCTCAGAAGTGCTCCCCGCTTCCCCGCCTACATAAAAGTGTTGAGCATAGAGCTGAAACGTGCTGAATGCTTTTTTCTACAAATTACAACTACTAGATTTTTATTTAACCAGGAGCAGAATCAAATAATATCCAGATGAAACAGGCTATTTGTGAAGACTGGAATGATCATGTTGACATAGACTGGTTATTTAAATAATAATAAACAATGTGTTATCAAACTTTTGAGGTCCTTTAGCACATTACAACTTATTTTGATCAATATTTCATCGATCGATCCAACTACAAAAAAGTCCTCAGTAACATTCCTCACACTTCTCCTCAGATGTTGCCAGAGGGAATGTGAAGAAATTCACTGCAAAGTTGCAGACTTCCAGGAGAAGAAGCAAACATAAGAAAGATGATCTTTCTCTGTAGCTACATATCAGGATTAAGATTATATATCTGTCTGCAGTCGGTGCAGTGATCTGCCAAAGTTTGGTTGCCAACATTAGAATCATCAGGGAGCTGTTAAAGTCTGGCTTCTGAGAGATATCATCAGTCATGACTGCGATGTTCAGCTTCTGAGGAAAGGACCTCACCCCCGCTGGCCAACAGCTGGAGCTGGTGATGGCCATGCGTCACAGTGACGGCGACTCCCACCAGCTGGATGTAACTAACAACAAGAGAAAAGGCCTTATCCTTATTCTTAGTTTGATTGATGGTGCGGGAGCTGCTGCAACTTCACAGGATTCACTGGCTTCCGGACCAAACACAATAGGGTTTGAAGAGACCAGCTGCAACCCAGACCTGAAGCTGACAGTGGACCTGAAAAACCTGAAGCAACCCATTGTCAGACATCTGACAGTGATGAAAGGAATGTCAACAGAGGGTCTTCTTTGCCTAGAGCACAAATACTAAAAGTGTAGGACGTGAAGAAAGCACATAGCTATGATCAACGTCACGTTACTCCTCTCACTTATACACATAGTAGTAGGCCAGCAGCGCTTCTAGAGACAATGGAGTAATGCTCTTCCACAAACTGCATTCATAGTATGCTGCACACCCTGCAGTACCTGTAGGGTCTCCAGGAAAGCGTAGAGAAATTTAAAGTATCAAGGTAGATGTAACTGAAACGTGGTGGCACACGGCAGATAGGAAGGAAGAGAACGGCATCCTCATGAAAGAGCTCTTCACCTTGTGAATGTCCGTGTTCTCCATGGGATGTTTGGCATCCCGCTGGCAAAGTTCATGAACTATCCGGGGCTGGGCTGAGCCCACAATTCCGCCTTTCCTCCTAGCATAAGGTCTGTAGAGATTCAGGGGAATTTGATGTGTGAACACAGCAGGCAATCCTCCACTGGATTCACAGCGAGTGATCGGGGGGGATCGATAACAATGTCTCTTTCCTCCTTCACCACCACCAGCGTGGGACTGAAATATGTGTTTGTTTAGCATAGATTTCCTTACGTTAATCAACTTTCATTCAGGTCTTTTCATTTTGCCCATATTTATTTCAGGAAGCTAAATGTGTTAATTCATAATTTATATTTACAGTTTATAATTCAGAGATAAAATGTTTTTGGTATCAACTAATAAAACAAATCCTGAAATATCTATATCTTTTTCAAATTTCCTTATTGTAAAATGGAAAGAACAAATAATACACATATTCTATTTTATTTCAACAGCCTTCTCCAAATGTTTAAAATAATTTCCATGCTTTCATTTGCATAAATGGAGCCACATCATTCTAACAGAAGAATGATTTTTAATGTGATTGTTGTCATGCTGCCAAAATGAAATTTGCATGTATATAGGACAGGTGAATGCTACAGGCTATGAAGGCAGAGTTCATGGCTGTGACAAAACCCTGTCGGGCTCCATAATGTCTGTCAGATGGGGCTTAATCTGCCAGCGATCCTATATACAGTTGCAATCAGAAATATTCAACCCCCTCACCTCAATAGACATTATAGTGATGTGGATGACAGATAATGACATTAAATGACAAAAAAACCTCATCAAACAACAAAAGATATTTATTGATGCGTATTTTAGTTATTTTGAAAACAGAAGTTGACTTAACTTTGAAGTTCAAATGAAAAATGTAACTCTTTCAACACATGTGCATGTGCAGTATTATTCGACCCCCCAGCTTCAGTACTTTGTGGCGCATCCTCTAGCTTTTATAACTTCTAAAAAATGTTTTCGGTAAGTGCGGACAAGCTTCTTACACCTCTCGATTGGAATCTTTGCCCATTTTTCAAGTGCAAAAGCCTCTAGATCAGTGATGTTTGATGGCTTCCATGCTGCAACTGCCTTCTTTAAATCCCACCAAAGATTTTCAATCAAATTTGAATCTGGTGACTGTGAATGCAACTCCAGGACATTCCAGGATCTTTTTCTCGACCAAGCTTTGATGGACTTGGAGATTTTGCTTTGGATCATTGTCTTGCTGGAAAGTCCAATGATCACCAAGGTTTAATTTGTCAACAGAAGGAATCACATTCCTCTTTAAATTGGCCTGGTATTTCTGTGAATCCATGATGCCATGTACACAATAAAGATTGCTAGTTCCTGCCGCAGAAAAACATCCCAACATCATCTTTGACCAACCTCCATGCTGGACTGTGGGGATGGTATTCTTCTGGTCATAAGCCTGTCCTTTCACACGCCAGACATACCGCTGGTCCATACGTCCAAACAGTTCCAGTTTGGTTTCATCAGTCCATAGAACTGTCACCCAAAACTCTGTAGGCTTATCCAAATTCCTCCTGGCATATTCTAGTCGACTTTTGACGTTGCTTGTGGTCAGGAGCTGAGTGCGTCTTGGAGCCGGCCATTAAGTCCTTTATTATTCAGTGCATGTCTTATAGTTGCCACTGCAGCACTTGTTCCAGCCTTCATCAGGTCATCCTGTAGGTGTCTTGCAGTCACACAGGGGTTTATCTGAGTTGTTCTGACTAAGTTGCTGAGGGTCCTTGATGAAATGCTGGGCTTTCTTCCATGTCCAGGCATGTTTGAAGCTGCTCCATCAGTTGTAAACTTCCTTATAATGTTCCCAATTGTGTCTCTTAGAATATAATTTTTTGGGGAATTCTTCTTCTACCCAAGGCCTTTCAGGTGTGATGAAGTAATCTCCTCTCTCAGCTTTTGTATAAGCTCCTTTGTCTTTCCCATGATATCAACTCACCCTGAATACCTTCATGGGTGGGGTTTATATTGCATCACAGCTGAAGCAAATGAAGGATCAGTATAGAGTTCCCAAAGGCTTAATAATGTTTAAACTCAACTTTAGGACAAAAAAAACTGTCAGACAGCTTTAAAACCAACAATATTATATAGGGGTTGAATAATTGTGACATGGCTAACTTAACAAAATATACTGCTACACACAAATACTACATCATGCATTTTCCATGTTGATTTTCTTTATCACTCAACTCAAAAAGAAGGCATCCGAAGCAGAATCTTGATCAAAGAACAAGATTCTGTCTTCTTTAATTGATAAATCCTTAAAATCTTTGGGGGGTTGAATATTTCTGATTGCAACTGTACATCCTATATACATATCCCTCTTTGGCACACGCTAGACTGCAGTACAACAATTTAGCTGACAGGTAAAACAGTACAAATTAACCACAGCCTTTTGGGAGACTTGATGAATGCGAATTGCGACAGATCCACCTATCTTGTCCGACTGATTCCCACTGATCCCCACATAACATTAATATTAGCAATGGCGTGCTTAACATGTTCCGCTGTGATAATGTTATAATGACATTTTGACATGCTATTTACATCATCTTACATAACAGCCTGCAGGGTTTCATGTCAGTATGGAAACTGTGGCGCATGCCAACTGATATGATCACCCCAGTATATTCAACATTTACACCAGCTGCTGTTCTGGGAGTGTGTGCTCAACTTACACCCGATTTATGAACTGTTACCCCCAACTCTGTGGCTGTGCAGTGGCACCAAATTGGCCTTGTGACAGGACATCAAAGGGGACGATTATGATCACGCTGCAATATAAGCAGAAAAACGTGTTACAGATACTGGTCAATTCACTGGGAAGTCTGTCTGATACGGCAACTGTGAAGATCGCCGTATCAGACAGATACGGCAATCAGTCTGATATGGATAAATAAAAACAACAATATTATGCAAGGTAGTAAGAAAATACAATTCCTATGACTATTTGACTTGCATTTGCCAGGTAGCCTGACTCCAACTGAATGTAGTTGGGATATTGGAGGATCATTTTGGATCACTAAAAAAAGAACCTGCAGGTGACAGCATCCACATAGCTGCCCTTTTGCTTACTGCCCCTGCTGTCAGATGTCATACACATTAACAAATAAATGTATATGAAGTGTTATTGGTTATGGATCAAGCCGATTTTCTTACCTTGTGAGATGTGCTGAAAGCAAAGCCCCCTGAACGAGGAAGGAAAAAACTAAAACCATGTTCTTTGCTACAGAGAACGATTAGTAATAATATGGAGAACTTGCAATTTTCAGCTAATGGGCTAAAACGTGCAAAACTATACGTTGTTGTGCAATAGTAGGAGTAGATTTGACGTTGGCTAATTATTAATAATCATGAAATATGATTATTAAAATAACAATTATTTATCAAAAATAATTAAAAATTATAAAGCTATTAATTAAGAATAGTAACACAATTAATTAGAAATGATACGGTTATCCATTAATAATAGTTAAAATAATTAATGAAAACAATAAAATTATCAATTAAGAATAATACAATCTTTAATCATTGCTTATTGTCCCGGGGCACCACCCTGGTTAAAGGGACCAACAATTCAATCTTTAAATATCAGTCTCAATGATATAAGTTATATTAATAATCTCAATATTAAATAATAATGATTATATAATAAACAATGAAGGGTTTTAAGTTCGAGCACAGGCTATAGTAATCCAGCTGTATTCACATACATATGCACAAATAATCACAGAAATACAAATACTTTAATTACAAAAGTATTTATTAAAAAGGGAAATAAAGTTAATGTTATTTCAATGATTCTTCATTTAACAAACTCCAATATTTCAAAGATGGCAGCACTGATCACAATTTAAGACCATGCATGTGATACGGGGTATCTATGTGTGTGTGGTCGTGTGTGAAGGCCAATGTATGCTTCTCCGTTTTGACGGACACGGACAGATAGGACCGCCTTCTCCAACGTAGAACGCCCTCTCCGTGCCTCTCCGCGGCTCCTCGGAGAGCTTTTCGTGCAGCTCTCCTTTTTCTAACTACACGTCGAAATGGCGGAGAGCCCACGGATAGCCCTTGGCTGTGATTGGTCCGCTAAAAACATCATTTCCGCCCAACGTCATTTCCGGATTCTCACATTTCTGGACTTCCTGTTTTGATTCCTTTATATGAACACTGCCCCTTTGAAACTTAAACACAACCACGATTCGATTATGAACAACAGCATGGAAGAGCGCCTAGTCGAAGAGGTCCGGAGGTACGAGAACCTGTACAACCCATCTAAGAGTGCCTACAAAGACGCACAGATGACTGTGAACGCGTGGAAAGAGATTTCGGCAGCGGTCGGTGTAGATGTGCCAGAGTGCATAAAGACATTGAGGAGGATTCGGGACAAATTTGTCCGTTTAAAGAAGACCACAAAAGGCAGCAGTGGCGATACGGGAGAAATGCTGGCAAATGAGCCTGCATTAATGTTTTGCAATTGCTAAAAGAACACACTGTTTGTGTGCGAGTTGGCACACTAGCAGTGCTTGTCAGGGTTTGTTCATGAACCCCAAAATGCACCGAACAAAGATCTTTGAGTGCTTATATTGTTGATGTACTGATTGCAGTAATCTAAATTAAATCATTGTAGTCAAATGTATTTTCATATGGATAACATAGAGCAACTGTCTTTTCTTAAAGTGCTTACATTCTTGATGTAATGTATGCAGTTATTTCACTTTCATCATTGTAGCCAAACGCAATTTGTATATTTCTAACAGAGCAACTTCCTGTTCTTTTATTATTATACAGACTGAGCCATCCTCCACTGTGGTCTCCTCCGAGTCCGCCACCTCAGCACCTGCGGTCTCCTCCGAGTCCGCCACCTCAACACCTGCGGTCTCCTCCGAGTCCGCCACCTCAACACCTGCAGTCTCCTCCGAGTCCGCCACCTCAGCACCTGAGGCCTCTCATCTTTTGCTGGCTGCCCCCCCTACATCCTCCACGGTACTGCCATCTTGCGCGACAAAGAGGAGAAGACAGACGGCGCAAAACGAGTGCACTGTGACCGAAGTGCTCTCTACGCTCAACGAGAACAGGCAGGAATTGTACAAGGCCTTTAATTCCGCGCAACCTGACTCATTAGACGCACTAGATTGCTGGTCTAAATCCATGCTTGTTATGGCCAGGACACTGGACAAAGAAGATGTAGAGCCAATAACGCTTCAGATATATTTCCTATTGTACATCAACCAGCCCAGCAGGAAAAGAAGTACTGCACGAGAATGTTTCTGTAAATTTCTAAAATAGTTAGTAAAGTTTATAGTTTGTGTTTTGCGCCTTGTTTTTTTATAACCTATTCTGCTCCTTGGTTTTTATGTCACTTATTTGCACCTGGTTTGTTATTTGTACTTATTTTGCACCTTCTTTTTATTTCACTTACTTGCACCTTGCTTGTTCTATTACTAATTTGGTTTGGTATTGTTTTTTATACATTTGTTTCTAATAAAAACCCTAAATTAAACAGTTGTGGATTTTGTCTATTTACATGGCTAAATACAATACAGCATCAATTCATTTCTCACATCTATAGTTGTCCATACAGCCTGCAGTATGAGCAACAGGGCTGACCTTATGCAAAGACATTATGCGGCTTCTTTACACTTTCTAAATAGTTACTGACAGGGCTGAAAGTATGAAAGAATATGCGGATCAAGGCTTGAACAGGGCTTTGGCCAGGTTCGTATGGATGCAAATACACTTGTCTGCACACATACCTATTGGTGGCTGTGGACAAAAGCCAACTATCATGTCCAAATAACTCCAGCTCTGAGGAACACTAGAGCCAGGAGCCATGTCTGATTAGCCTCAACATAGACAAAAGGATGCAAATACATTTGTCTGCACACATACCTATTGGTTGCTCCTGGCCTTTTGCCTATACATAGACAAAAGGCCAGGAGCAAGCCAAGCTGATATGTGAGATTCATGTCTGATTTTATGCAGACACTATGCAGCTTGTTTGCACTTTGTAAAATGTAATGGTTTATGTTTGGCACCATGTTTGTATGCAAAGTAAGGACAAAATAACACACCAAACAGGTTTTTAGACAGTTGCGTTTTTTTTATTTACAATGTACAATGTCAGCGTATCAATTACGATCAGGTCAAGGTCGGGGACCAAGTGTGCCACGCGACTCTATGTCATTTTGCCATGGGACCGCTCCCTCAGGCGTCAGAAAGAACTCCATAAGGTTGTTCCTCACACCCATAGCAGCTCTGGAAGAACGGGCCCTTGACATCGGCGCTGCCTGTGACAGATTGGTGTCGCCAGCCACCACTCTGCGCCACTCACCAGGATGTACAGTTCCCTCCGAGTCTGTATCTGAGTACCTGGGCGGGATGTAGCGGCTCTCAGGTGTGGTCCCCTCATCTGTGTAGGCCAGGTAATTATGGAGAACTACACAAGCCTTGACCACATCCCCAGCCTTGTCTGGCAGGAACTCTATCGCCCGCCCAAGAATTCTCCACCGTGCCACCATAATTCCGAAGGCATTTTCAATTACTCTCCTGGCTCTGGAAAGGCGGTAATTGAAAATTCTCTTCTCCCTGGTCAGATTTGCCCCTGAAAATACAGCAAAAACCATACATATCAATACGTATTTTGAATAGAACATGGCTGCACCACCATCACAAATAAGATACAACGTCTGTCAAATTCATATGCAACGTGTAATGCAGTCTATTATTATGGATTGTGACATACCTGGAAATGGACGCATGATGTTGTTATGCAGGGGGAAGGCAGCATCCGCAACAATCACGTGTGGGGCATCGGTCCTGGTCCCGGGAAGAAACGCTGATGGCGGCAAGTTCAATTTGTTGTTCACAAGCTGTGACCCAAATGCACTTTCTTTGAAAACGCCGCCGTCGCTCTCCCGTCCATATCCTCCGACGTCCACCATCGTGAAGCGATACCTGGCATTGCAGGTTGCCATCAGAACAATAGAGTGACTACCTTTATAATTAAAGAAGTCACTCCCGGCATGAGGTGGTGCCTTGTTCGTGACATGCTTCCCGTCGAGGCTGCCAACGCAGTTCGGGAAGTTCCAGAGCCGCCAAAAGTCCGCTGCTACCGATGTCCACTGGCTGGCTGATGGACAGGGCAGGTAATCTGGCTGCAGTGCTTTCCACAACGCCTTTCACACCTCGGACATAATGCGGGACACCGTGCAGGATGCCAGTTTGTAGGTCGCCGCTACAGCCTGTTGGTTTCCACCAGAGGCTAACAGTCGTAGCGCCACAGCTAGTCTCTGGGCGGCATCAACCGGCATCATGTGTGTGTTCTGGTGCCGTATGTGTGGCTCCACACGACGAAGAAGGTCGTCGAATCTCCCAGCTGACATGCGGAAATACACAAAGTGCATTTCCTTGTCAACATCCCTCAGAGGTCGAACAAGAGACGCGTACTCTCCCGTCCTCTGCCTCGACTGATTTAGTGGACGTACAGACCACCTCCGTCTCCTCTTCTGTTGCTTCCGTCTCGCAAAAAAGCGTAACAATCGTGTCCTCTGCCCTTTGAATCAGCTCCAGGTCCAGCTCCATCAACAGCCTCTTTCCAGTTGCCATGGTTCAATGTGTGTCAGGGAAGCCGGTAGAAGGTAAATAAACAAACATGGACTTCTTCTACCTATAACTACGTCACGAGGTAGGCTTCTCTAAGCTCGACTTCAGTTGCGCCATCTACTGTTCTGGCGGCGAATTGTTTTCACAACAAAAAGGCTCGTAGAACTATAAATCAAAAAGGGTCCGTCCGTAACGGACTCGGAGAAGCATACATTGGCCTTGAGTCTGCCTATCTGTGTGTGTCTGCCTGTCTGTGTGTGTGTGTGGCTATAGCGTAGTGACGAGTTCACGTGGTGACGTCGTCTGGCCGAATTCAAGGTGATGTTACATTCACGTACTTTCAAGATGGAGGTTACCTAAGTGAAGCCACGTTGCGAAAAGCAAAATTGATGCCGGCCACTGACCTTAACAAAGGGGATCTTTAAGACAAAGAAATTTCTTATCTCGTGGTTTTGTCGCAGAATGGTCTCAAAACATCGTCAGAGACAAACTTCAAGCGAAGCAGACAGTCCAGTTACGTGAGATTTATCTTTTAACAGATGTAAATCTCCGCACAATATCTCTGACTGTAACACGTAAAAGGAAGCGACGGCTCGTTACCGCGCGCTTCTCAAAAACACAGTAAACAAAGGAACCGGATGTGACGTCTCAATCGTCGTGTTACACGGCTTAAAATAGATCAGCGATCTACAAACAAACATACAATCAAACAAATGACACGCTAAGTATTTAAACTAGTTCTCTGCCCAGACAATTAATAAGCCTCTTACTGTGACCTCACGGTGTTGCATGCGCGTGTCGCGCGGATATTCCGGAAGTCCAGTGAATAATATTTGCCACTCAAGCTTGATGGCGCTGGCTCCTCTGTCGCAGCGGGTTCGGCTGGGCCGAATAGGAACGGATTCATCTTGCTCCTCAACGGGATGACGTCGTTCTTCTGCAGTGATGAACAGCGGTGGCACAGTTGTTTTGGAGGTCGTGGAAAAGAAAAGTCTTTGTCTCGGCAGGCGAATGAGCTTCCTGTTGCGCGGCATTTTCAAGTTAAAAGCAAAAATAGTCTTTCAAAATAAGTGTTGACTTAAGCCAAAAGAAAATAGAAGCTAGAACAAACTTTTGTGGATGTTGCCCCCATTAGAGCTGGAACACCTTAGAGGCCCCGAAGGGCCCTGGTCGAAGTTCAAACTGCTAAAGGTCATTATTTTCTTATTTGCAGAATACTATTAGCCGCCTATGTCACGGTTTGAGGAAGGAGATGGACCTATTTTTACCTGTTACAAAAAAGGAAAACACCAAACTCTTATGAAGAGGAGGACAAAATACATAAATAAATGAAACACAGAACTCAGGTTTTTTTCTCATCTCCAGTTTGGTACTTTTCAGCAGATGCTGTGTGCTTGCTCTGGAATTGTCTTTAAACATTACATTTTTGTTTGTTGGCTAATTCCTCGCTACATATCAAGCATACACATAAGCCAACATCGTTGGCAGTGAAAGCAAATAAATCTGAATTAAACTCTCTATTTTCCTCCCAGACTTTTCTTTTTGGGGATTTGTCCCTGGTTAGTTTACCAAGGCCGGTGGTCGAAACTCTAGATTAGCGACCTGCAGGGAAGAGTGCCGGGCCGTAATAGGATGTGACGCATATGTTAGTTGACGAAATATATAAAAAAAAATGTGTGGCCTCTGCTGCCTCTGCTCTGATCAAGAAGCTGCGGTGCTGATCTCTGAGCAGCTGTGACAAGAGAAACTCAGTGTTTTCACTGTTTACACTGTTAAGAAGCAGCCGGTCAGTCAGTGATCGACTACTTCACGTGAACGAGCTCGGAACTCACTGTGTGCGTCTCTGAGCGAGTGAGCGGGGCAGGAGCCAGAGGGCGGATTTTACATGTATGAAAAAGTAATAACTGATTTATAAGCCACACACGTGAACAGTTATAAAGGAATTTCAATATAATTTAATGAAACACATCGACAATGACATCTTCACGATAGATATACCAGAACATGAAGTTTTCTGACTCCACTCTGCACCATAGACCGTCTCTACAGCAATCTCTGCACACAACTACCAGAACGCAAAAGCTGTGTAAACCAGCCGGTTTAGAATGGGCTGTTCTCTTGACAGATATGTAATAGAGACAAATACCCAGTAAGTCCCCTTTCTGACACGGGGTCTTTTGCTTGTAAATTGTTGTAACTGAAAGGGTTTAAGCAAAATGTAATCCGGAGAAATCTTAATAAGACACTAAATGGCTTCCGTGCTCCACTCCTATGTTGAATCATGTATCTTTACTGGTTTCTAGTTTGTCAAAAATAATTTATCTTTGAAATGAGGCAAACATAGCTCTATCCACCAATATTGCAACCTAGTAGATATCTACTTATGAAATGCATTGGGTGCATCTCTGCATCATGAGTCATGAAAGTAATTAGTTTTGGTCCAGTAAACGAAAAAAAAAAGTGCTTCTCCTTCCTGCTGGGACACAATACAAATGTTAAACTTCCTTATAAGTGAAAAAAACATCCCATGTGACCTCACTGTTACCATTAACCAGATGTTTAAGTCAAACCAATGAACTATGTTATTATTCTTTTTTTTATCATTTTTGAAAAAAATTAATTAGCAGCTAGTCGAAGTTTAATGATTGAGGGTTTCCCAGTAAGTTAGCACATGCAGGTGCATGACACATGAGCCAGCTCTGCTACATTTATGTGAAACACTCAGTGCCTTTTTCCTGTCAAACTGGTTTGAGCACTTGTCACGCATCATGGGAATCATATTATCATAACAAGTACATTTTGTCTCTACTTTTAACAATGGGAGCACTAGTTATTTCCTTAAGAATACTTTATAATAATTCTGAAAAACAGAATCAGTTTACACAGCAAAGCAGTTTTTTTTATAGTGTGTAATGGAAAAGGGTTAAGACTACCCAGTTTAAGTTTACCTCAGCATCATAACATCTTCCTTTCTTATTTATAATCTGAGTTACAAGGAAGGTACCTCAACTAAACGTTTTGTCTAGGGTGTCCCTCAAAGCTCTCTTTTTTTTTTACATGTCCCATATCTGTTTTTCATTTTGTATGTCCTACTACAACTCCAAACATATATCAGAGAGTTAGCAATGTTTTCACCACAGGTCGTCCAGTTGTGACCGATCAAACTAAAACAGTGCGGATGTTAGCTGGTTTAGAACGGAAATGTCTCTTGTGTGTTCAAGCAAAAAGTGTTTTACAAGTTATCATCTGCATAAATAAAAGCTACCAAGTGTTAGACACACCTGACTGTGGGTAAGAGAGTGTTTCTCTGTGTTTTTGTTAAGCCTTTGTCTAAACTCAGAACTCCTCAGAGTCTCTAGCTCTTCGTTATTTCCTCTCCAGCCTTTATCACGTTCCCTCTTGTATCTGCATGTTAATGAATCTGATTCATATTTTTCCACCAAAAATATTAGCAGTGTTGCTTCCTTATGTTTTTTCCAAATTAAATCAGCCATTCCTAAAAAGTATCTAAGTAAATGTTCTCATTCATTTCATCTGTTCATATAATTGGCTTTTTTAAGACACAGATATTTAAAGATTTGAATGAGGATTGTTTACAGTTGTATTCAACCTTAAAGGTATATGCTTGGTCTCATTTAGCTATATATTGTTATCATTCTCTGTGTGTTTCTTGTGACGAATAGCTCATCATATCTTATTTAGAAGTAGGTCAAAGTGGCAGAAATGGTTCCTTGCCTGCACAAAATGTTACAAAAGGAAGTTCAAATGGTCGTGCTGTGATTGGTAATTACTCTGAGCATATATTGTAAATGGAACCACTTCAATACAAGGTGTGAAGAAGAAGAGTGGGATGTATTGTTCCCACTATGGATGGCCTGTCATCGAGGAATGATGAGGATGCTTACTAAGTTCTTATCACACAACCATCTCATATTGAACATTCACAAGTCAAGTAAATCATTCCCTGAAAAATAACTAACACAGAGTTGTTCCGCTTGGAATTCACACCTTAGGATCAGTCGAGATCAAAACATACTTTATGAGGTGTAATGGCAGTAAAAGGTAATGAACGCTCCATTAGGGGTAAAGCAGTTTTCTGTATTGCATCAAACAAGCGTCAGGTCTAATTAGCAGCTCTAGCTCCACCCCATTGTTGAGTTGCCAATGCTGTGGGCTGATCCGCACACACCTGCTCAAGCCTTTGAAGCAGCAGAAGTCTCTGGTCCATCTCCATGGGATAGGATGTGGCTTGTGTCAGGATTTACACCATATTATTGAAAAACATCTGTGTGGTTACTACTGTGGCAATTACAGCTCTGTAAAGATGAAATCAGTTAGTTGTAGTCGCAGTCGAGTAATACCCACATCATTACCAGAGTGTGATTGGAATGTCAATGTCATTGGAAAGCCAGATTTCTAAGCCTGAATAAAAAATTTGCTCTGTACCAATTATAAGAACTTTTTCTTTTGAAGATTTGATTCATCCATTGTATAATACAGGAGACACATGTCAGCTTGTTTGTTTTAAGTAGGGGCCTGACCACAGCTCTTTTGACTTAATCTGTCAAGATGCCTCAAGGAAGGAACAATATGAGGCAGATCACAGATAAAACTGAATATGAAAGATTCTTATGAAACAAAGTTGTTATGGCCTATACCAGTGGCAGCTACTGCCAAATTTTTCGGGGGGGGGGGGGGCATTTGTTTATTGATAAATACTTGAATCCCTCCTGCTGTTCACGTCTCGTGTTGTACTGAGCACAAAATGTTGAGTCATTTTTCATGATGATTAAATGCAGTCTCATAAACTCTGTGACCAGAGAAACTCTGTGTTTTCACTATTTCCACTGTTCTTCGACAAAGTCCCTTCCCAGCTGATTCACAGGAACGCTCCTCACATCTCTCTGCGTGCGTCACTCTGAGCGAGTGAGTGTGTGTGTTTATGCCGTCTGGGAGCACACATATTTTCTGTTGCTCCTCGTATTTAAAGTGATGGCCTGATACGATTTTTAATTACTTGAGCATTGCTAGAAGAGAGCCTGGGACTCAAGCATTTCATTGCCAGCGACTCCTTAATGTTATTGTTGTGCATTTGATAATAAACACTTGAAACTTGAAACTCCAGGAAGTTACAGAGATTCCATTGCAGTGCTTGCAGAAAAAGGTCTGACTGTGAGCTAGCCCCAAAACGAAATTGTGACTGTTTGCTGTCCTGTCTCCCTAATGGTGGACCGAGTCACATTTGTCAAAACATTTAGCAGCTTCCACACTCATTTGTCATCGTTGTGACACCTTATAACAGTCAGTCACATACTGCTCTCCTTTGAACTCTATTTTAGTCTCTGACAACTTTGACAAAGATGTTAACAGCAGCTCAAAACAAGATTAAGAGAATTAAAGAAGGTAAGGGTGCAGAAAACCAAAACAATGAACTAAAAGCACTTGAGCGTTTCATGCTGGGCCGGTAGTATGCATTGGAGGTTTGCTTCTAGTTAATTCCTCTCATGGCTGGAGAAGTTAGTGCGTGCAAGAGCTGAAAACAATACAAAATTCCATCGACCAGAAGGTAAAGGTGAAGTGTAGAATCTTTGTCCCCTTTCACACACTCATTTGAGCCATTTTGATGACACATTATTGGTCAGTGCAGCTTTGATCATCTTTCACAGATCATGTGGCTGAATCACAAGATTAAAAAGATAAATGCGGTTCTTTATGTTTTATTCTCAAGGATCTCTTTGAAATGAACAGAGGGGCTTCCACTTCTGACCCCAACTGAAAGGACAAGCTTTAACATTTCACAGCTCTCTGTGGTTCCTTTTAAAAAACACAGTGCTGATTTAGAGTCTTTCAACATCTAGTCTGCTGACCAACAGCCGCCCAAGTGTTGAGTGACCTTTGGTGAGAACAGTGTTGCATAGCTTCCCAGCGTTGTTGCTGCACTGAGAGGAGTGCCCCTGCATATCACCTCAGCAGCCATATTAACCAAAATATAATTTAAAATACTTTGCACTATGCTTTGCATAAAGACTGAAGACATGGTCAAACGTAGCCTATTATTTATACATCTAAATAAATGCTGACCAAGATTTTATTTTAATTATATCACCTCAGTTGTAATATAATAATTATGATATGATACCACTGGTTTTGTGCAAGACCATTTCTTAACTTGTGTAAATCGGTTTATACGATTTTTAATATTTTCTTAGTGTTTTGGAAATTTTCTAACTTTGACCAGTTTAAATATTTTTTAATAAATAACTTACACACATTCTTTAAAACAATTTACGTTTTGTGCAGCTCATTTGCTACTAGTAACTACTGCTTCCTTCAAACAGAAAGTAGTATAATAAGTACCATGCCCCAGTTTTAGCCATAAACGGGTCAAAGTTGCCGTAATGTATGTAGGACTCAGGTCGGTGCTCTAGCTGTACTCCTCACTTTTATTGTGGGAGATTCCAAACCTTTGGTCAGAGGTGAGCCCTAATGATCCAACCATATGGTTGAAAGGCCACAAGAAAGACCCCCAGTTCAGCGACAGAGCCTTAGTTCTCCACAGCCCTTCACTAATGGTTTCATTAGCTGTAAGACACATACAGGCTTACCTACGCTTTGGGCTCCTTCTCTCCTGCTGGACAGAAACAAGCCCTGTGATCCTCATTACATGCCACAGTGAAGATTGAGCACAGATGTCAGACGTTTTACACTCAGCCGAAAAACCTTCTTTTACAGCCAAGTAAATTCATCAGAGTACATTCGTTTGATGTAAGTTCGGAGCCGTATACATTATGGGATTGACAAAGGAAAGATCTATGAAGTCTCATCTAGATAATCTAGGTATTTTGAAGGGGTTATTGGATGAAAAAATCCTTAACAAATGTAGATGAGGTAGTTACCTATTCTTCGACAAACTGGCCCTGTATTAAATTGTTTGACATATTAGGACATTTGCAACTTCACACCCTTACCGTATCACTAACATGTAACCCACATGGGCACTTTCAAATTCAAAGTATCCAACTGTGGAAAATTCATTAGCCATGAGAATACAGTAAATGTAATAAATATGTTTGATTAAAGTACTGACACTTTTAAATACAGGTCCTTGTAGGGCTCTATACCTTCAACTCTAACACAAGCTGGGAGAAAGGCTCAACGTCATCACGCACACAGAATATTTAATCCTGGCACAGTCATACTTATGCCTAACACATTAATTAAATAACTGCATGAAACAACAGTGTATAGAAACACATTAAGGGTGTATTATGTAAGTCACATGCACTACACAGATGCCTTTAGTATCTCAATGAGATACTAAGTCATAATAATGAGATAGTATTTCATAATTATGAGATACAGGATTTTTATTTTCTTCATCACAGTGGTTGAAATTGGCTTCCATATCAAACCACTTAACCACAGGGAAATGTTGCTAAGTTATGTTCCTGTACCTGTCACCCCTTGACATGCTTTCTTTTTCAAAACAAAACATTTTTGGTTCTCCATTTGTGTTACCGATACTCGCCAGCTCAGTCTGAGGGCACACACTTCTCAGTCATCCAGGTCATGGTGTCTTAAAAAGTTGTTCATGTGGCAATTGTATTTAAGGAATATTTCACCCATAAATGAAAATGTGCTCATTATCTACTCACCCCTATGCCAATGGAAGGGAGGGTGACGTGTTTGAGTCCACAAAACACTATACCTGAGGATTTTAGGGGCTCAATAAGCAGAATGCAGTAATCAAGACTTAACAAATAAATTGCCTGTGGGCTTCAGCTGTTTTTGTTGGAAGCACATCAACACCGCTGTTGGTCCTTTTATAATAAAATCTTGTTCTCTTCCCAAACTGACATCATGTTCAGAGTCTGTTGAGATATTGGTATTCTTTTTTGTGTGTTTTGTTTCAATAGTGTTTTAGAAGCATCATCAAAGCAGTGAATCCTCCAGTAAACAGCCACCCTAACATTGAGTTAAAAGAGGGCTTGCATGACAAACTCCAGAGAATGTCTGAAAGCATCTTAAATAATGAACAGGCATCAAACCATAGCATCAACCCTTTACATGCAGTTCATTGTTTAAGTTAATTTGCTGACTCATGGAACAGGGAGAGAAGCTGCATCATGTGCACATAAGTGTTAAGGGAGTGGCAGCAATTATTTTCTTGTGAGGAAGTGTACCCATGCAGGATGTCCATGGAAATACCACATGTTGGGTACAATATAAGTGTGTGTGTATGTGTTTGGGTACTATCATACAGAGGCTAAACAATTCTTTTATAGTAAGCATTCGCTTATGGTTATCAATTTGGCCCATAGGACAATCGTGATTCGGGTCGCAATTCTCTATGCAGGAAAACCCCTTGGTGTGATAGGTACACCTACATTTTACAAAGTGAAATGAGATCTTTCTTAATTTTTAGACTGTTGTCGGTTTTTCTAGAGCTCATTCTTGATAGTTTTGGTTTCATACCATGTGGATATAAACAATGTAAATCTGATTTATTTGGTTAGATAGCAGAATGCAAATTTAATATTTTTCATACTTCCACTAGAGTGGGTGCTCTTAGGAGGTCTACCTAGGCTGATGTTGTCAGACTCACAATTCTTGTCAGAATGTGAGTCTGAGACCGCTCCATTGGGCTGTGATTATGGGCGTGTTTCAACTGACCAGGAAGTAAAATTCCTCTTCGCTCAATTGGATAGACCTACAACCAATCAGAGCAGCGTAGTATGTGACGTATGCTAAGCAACGCATTGTGAGTTATTTACTAACGCCGGGTTCACACCGGACGCTTCAGCGCAGCGCCAAGCCTTAAATAATAGCTGGCTCCCATCCACTCCCATGTTAAAACTTTGTGCCGGTCACACCGGAGGCTGAAGCACCGCGAGGCAGCCTTGGCGCAGCGCGGTGCTTCAGCCTCCGGTGTGACTGGCACAAAGCCGTGCAGCGATCTACTGGATCAACGGGTGATATTATTAGCGCTGCTCGGCTGTTCAGCGTCGCTTCAGTGTCCGTTGTGAACAGCCAATCGCCGGGGCGATAGGGATTAGCGCGGTGCTTTGGCGTCGCCTCCACGTTCTGTGTTCCTCTTTCAAAATGAATGCGCTGTCGATGTCTAAAACAGACTCAAGGGCAGCATCTACACATCTCAGCTCGCCAGCGGCAGGCATGTTTGTTGAAAATTAATTCAACCCAAGGGCACTTTGATGACGTGGTTGATTACGTTACCGTTGATCATCTGTCAATCATCGTATAAAACCCGCCCTGACAATCTGATTGGCCCGTTCGGGCATAATTGTTTCCCAACGGAGCAACTCCAGACCGAACTGCCCGACCAAAAATGTTGTGGGCGGGGCTAAGTTCGTCTGGCATCCAGGCTAAGGTCTACCCTCTACTTCAGCTCTAATTCAGCTTGAAACAATTCCCTCATTATGTGTAGAGCCACTCTCCCAATAGTATTGTTAGGGTTGTGGGAAATCCAACACTTTCCTTTCACGGTGTCTTAATTTTGACTTGAATGGAGAGATAAAGAGTGGAGGGCCCTTTGATTATATTTTCACACTGGACTATTTTTACTCGAAAAACAAGGCTCATTGACAGAATTGCAGTCCTTTTTTCTATTTTTGGACCCGACCATAGCTCAGGCCTTCATGTCCAACATCTCAATAAGTGCATCCTCTTTTTTCTTTGTCCATTCAGAAGCCTTCCTTTTATTGTAAACATCAGTATTTATTTTTTTTAACTATATTGTATATCCTTATAACGCATACATAGAGAAGTAAAAGAGGTGTCTGTTGTTACCGATCACAGAGATGTGAACATGCACTTTTCTTGAGTATTTGGTTTAAAAACATTGTGCAGCTATGTTGCATTAGCAAAATACAGTCTGATCTACACACATCGGAGATAGGGTTTTTTATTTAGTGCATCAGACATACCTATATACTAATTGTAAAAAAAATCATTCCCAATGCTTTGCAGCTGGATATCCCTACCGTGACAACATTGAAGGTTATGTCACCCCCCTTCATGTACTCTTTCATCCACTGGTGACTTGGTCCATCCTAAAGCTATCAGACATAACTTTTTAACAGAAGTACGCAAATGAATAGGGTTGGGTTTGGGTTTTTCTGATACTGGTGTAAAATCAACAGTATTGGTGACTGAACAGATTTTTATTGCCAGGCTTCAGACACAGAGACAGAAGCTGAGGCAGAAGTAAAGTCAAATATAATTTATTGGATATCCAATAATGCAGACAGGCAGGTAGGTAGGTGGGACTGGGACACATGAAAAGTGGGGTGAATCCTACAAAACGAGGAGCTTCAGCCAGACGGCACAGGGGTTCACGACAGCCTCTACCTCAAATGGACCAACATACCGGGGGGTTTCCTAGAATCCACCTGTAGAGGAAGATCCCTGGAGAGGAGACATATCTTGTGCCCCTGAGCATAAGCGGGCGCAAGGGTACGGCGAGGGTTGGCCTGGTCTTGAGTCCTGGAGGAAGCTCGGACCAGAGCAGCACGAGCACGCCTCCAAGTGCCACGACAGCGACGCATATTGTTCTGGACCGAAGGGACGGTGATCTCGGCCTCCTGATCTGCAAACAGAGGGGGTTCATAGCCCAGAGAGTGTGTTGTGGGCGTACTCCACCCATGGCAGCCGAGCACTCCAGGAGTACCGCCATCTCCTGATTGGCCCGCTCGGTCAGTCCGTTGGATTGGGGGTGATATCCAGAAGTCAGGCTGGTGGTTGTCCCGGGGCCGTGCAGAAAGCATTCCACACCTGGGACTTAAATTGCGGCCCTCTGTCAGAGACAATGTCTGAAGGCAGACCATGCATGCGGAAAACATTCTGCACTAATAGGTCCGCAGTCTCCCGAGCAGAGGGTAGTTTGGGCAGGGCAATGAAATGAGCAGCCTTGGAGAAACGGTCAATTACAGTGAGGACCACAGTGTTGCCTCCAGAGGGGTGAAGACCGGTTACAAAGTCCAGGGCAATTTGGGGTCTCGGACGACCGGGGATCGGCAGAGGACGGAGCAAACCAGAACTGCGCTCGGTAGAGGTCTTATTCCGGGAACAGACGGTGCAGGCTGCTACAAATAATCGAGTATCCGTGTCCATGGTCGGCAACCAGAAGCGTTGCTTGAGGAACGAGATGGTTCGGTGGATCCCCGGATGACAGGTAAGTCGGGAGGAGTGTGCCCACAGCAGGACCTGAGAGCGGACAGATCTGGGACGAAGAGGCAGTTAGGAGGTCCAGTACCTGAATCGGGCTGAGTGGTCTGAGCCAAACAAACCATGGCTTCGACCTCCCAGGTGAGGACAGCGACAATGCAGGACGGAGGAACGATGGTCTCTGGTTCAGCGCGACCCTCCTCCACCGTAAACTGGCAAGACAGGGCATCCAGTTTCACATTCCTGGAACCTGGACGGAAAGTCAGGGTGAAATGTAACCTTTCTAAGAACAGGGCCCACCTTGCCTGGCGAGAATTCAGACGCTTGGCAGTCTGAATATAGGAAAGGTTCCTGTGGTCAGTCCTCACAATGAACTCGAGCTCGAGCCAGTGTCACCACTCCTCCATGCCAACACCACAGCAAGTAGCTCCTGATTGCCTACATCATAATTCCTCTCCGGGTGATCAAGCTAGTGAGAAAAAAGCACAAGGATGCAGCTTGTTATCATCGGGAGAGTGTTGAGAGTATTGCACCTACCCCAGTCTCAGACGCATCCACCTCTCCCGAGGGGACACTTGGAGGCCGTCTGATTGCATGGGCTCTGGTTCGTAAATCTCCGGCATTTCTCTGCGGGCCCCAAGGGAAGTCAGCTTTTCAGGGCGACAGTAATCCGGGGAACAAGCGGAGTCACGCCCCAAGAGGAGATGGTCGCCGGTTTTAATGGTGAGTTGAATTGCCTCATCAACGTTTTAAACTCTCAGGAGTGCAATATCCCATTAAGGCTAAATGGCCGGACGATAAGAGAGGACAGGGCGGTGGTGATCCGATCCACTTTATCTCGGATGCTATCCAGAGCCTCTTGGGGTGGCCCAGCTGTGCTCCTTTGAGAGCCATTGCCCCTCTGAGGGCTTCAGCTTGCTCTTCCAAGTCAATTGTGGCCGGACTATACTGTTATGGCCAGGCTTCGGACACAGAGGCAGAGACAGAGGCTGAGGCAGAAGTAAAGTCAAATATAGTTTATTGGATATCCAATAATGAATGAAGGAAGGAGGGAAGGAATGCAGGCAGGCAGGCAACAGACATTACAGAAATCTTGAATGTGCACGATATTTTGGCTGCGACAACTAACTACGTCTATAGTCCGGTGCAGACTGAGAGCAGGAGAGGAGCTTTTAAAGGCAGCTGGTCAATCAAGGCCCCAACTCCAGCACACCAGGCCCTCATCTGCAACTAGTGACGTCACCTGCACACACCCCAAGTGAGAGAGAGAAAGAGAGATACTAGGAGGCAGATGAGGCAGAGGGCTTGACACAGATACTTATTTCTTTAATAAGAACAGTTTTGTTATTGTAAGGGAAAAATAGTATGTAAGACATTGAATTGAAAGTCAACATTACTTGTTAACAGTATGAGTATACTTAACGCTAATGTTATGTGCTGCCGGGGGCCATGTAGAGAGTGTGTTGATATATGCAGTGATGTCTATGTTGCCTGTTACATGAGCAACTATTTCAGTACAGAGCTCAGGCACTGAAATGAGGGCTGAGCTAAATCTGCATCCGGTAGGTGCCAGCCGATTCCAGTACTCAACCACACAAACTTCCCTCATCCTTTAGGTAATTTGTTTTGTAAAGCTAAAAACATTTTTGATCAACCATTGATATCACATATATGTCACCTGTCTTTGGGTTGTTTAATCAGCTCATTGTTACCTATTGTAGCTCCTTAATTAAGGTAAAAACAAAAAAGCTTTTTCAATTATTCTAAGTTACAATTTGGACTATTACCATAGATTTCCAGCCTAGGAAACACGGGCAGCACAAAATCGTAATTTTTTTTATTTCGTAGTGTAGTAAAGTGTAGTAAACAGCTGAAACACAAACTGAATTGCTGCTTCTTGTGGGTGTAACCACATGTTACTGGATTTGGGTATAACAACTTTCCTGAGAACTTACCTGACGATATACCTGACGATGAGGATGACTGATTGTAAATAATAGGTCTGGCATTTAGCCTTAAGAAAAATTCCCACTCTTCTTCTTATATTTTGTAAGTAGTTTTATTCATTGAACACCCATGAGCTCAGCTTTATTTCTTGAGACTTTAACTGGAAGAATTAAGAAGAAAAACAATTGTTTAATGATGCTAACAATAACACCAAACATATCAAAGCAGACATGTTTTCTTACAAATGTTTGAATACAGCTTTCATTGAAAAATCAACCTTGCAATCAAGCTAATAATAGGCAGTAACCTGAATCCAAGATAATCAGATTTCGACTTTTCTTGAACTGCTCTTTAAGTCTGATAAGAAGCAACACAACACAGATACTGTCTTCACCCCCGCTGCCATCTTTGTCCAATCAGATTTCCAGCCAGCTTAATTGTCTCTCTCCTTTTGTGTTTTCGGGAGCAAGTGTCGTTTAGGTACCCGTTTTATAGGGAAAGCTGTAACGTGTGACCTCCTGTCACCAGTCAGTCGTGTAGTATGAAGCCACACTGCCTGCAAGACTCCTTATCCCACAACCCCAAGTTGTGTAGTGTAACCAGTGCAGTCCCAGTAGTGTAGTATAGTGTGAACATTTTAGCAGCCCTCTCTGTGAGCCTGACATTTGAGGTAGGTGCAGCTGATAAGTCCGAGGCTGAATTTCTTTCCAAGTCCGACCATGTATAATACTGTTGAAAATGACTTAGGCAATAGAAGAGGATTATAAGAATGAATAATAGTTATACACAATCAATTAATTATCTTTACTATTCAAGTGGCTGCATTAGATGTTGCACTGCTGGTAATAAAGCACATTTTAACCTGCACATTCACACTCCCCATGCATTCAGTAGGGCTTCATGCTGGCAGACCCCACACAGCGTTACAGGTTGAACAGTTGGTGGCGAACAGGGTGAGGCAATGCCAGCCCACACTGTAAAACTGGCCACAGTTTATACTAATTGTGCCATGAAAAACCTGACGCAGTGATTCTGTCACAGCGTCAGGGAGGAGGCAGAGGGTTTGAAAGTTGATGGAAAAAGGAAAGAAAAAGTTACCCAGTAGCAACTTGAAATCCAAACTGAGAAATAAAGAACTTATTTTTGGCTCTGAACTATTCTTTTGCAGAGTCAAAAATTCTTCAAACACAAACTTTCCAGCTCCAGCCCATGCAACACGTGGCCTCCAGGTGCTCCACCACAATTTCCCTCTGCCATCTGTCAGACAGCCTGCATCTGAGAATCAGCCAGCGCAGACCAAATGACATCAAGACAAAACACTTACCTTTTTTGGGGGTTACACAGATTAACAAGACACGCTGTAAGTGAGTATGTTATGGAGTCAGCAGTGGATTTAGGAAGTTGTAGATATGCATGAATCTCCTCAAATTTTTGGTAGCTCTCCAACATCTGTGTTGACGCTTTGGACGTGACAAATCCAGTATTTCCTTCTGAGGGAGAGGGTGCTGACACAAGGAATTTTTGAATTTGATTGAACCTGTTTAGTCTCGCTCTCCCATACATAAAATATATTGTAAAGAATAAAGATCACAGCTTGTGAACTGCTGGAGGTGTTGACTAAGGAAATATAACAATCACTGCTTCAACGTTTGGTGGAAAGGACATGATTCAAGTTTTAAAGCTGACCAAACAGGAGGTGCAACTGGCTCGGCTGGGATTTGGTCACATATACAAATCAAATCAATTCTAAAAGTCCCAACAGAGAGAACAAAGAAGTGTGGGTACTGACACAAGATGTCAAGACAAACAGGTCAAAGGGTCCTTCTAACACTGTTTGACTCACAACCACTAACAAACACATTTGTAAATAAATTTAGTATTTGTTAGTTTAAATGTTTCCCAATCTAGTGCTCAGTAATTCAACTTTACGCATTTAAGCATTTTAACTTTGATGAAATTACAGAATGTCATGTTTTGCTGGAGTCAGACTTTGCAACATCAGCCGGATTGTATATTGAGCCAGAAGAGCTACGTTGTCTTGTGCATCTTAGGAAATGATCAATGAGTTGTGTCCGAGACAAAGAATCATTTTGTCTCCTGTAGTGAGTCATAATGGAAAACAAGCAATGACCTATCTGCGAGGCCTCACAGTGTCTTAGCAGAGACAAGCTTCTGTATTTGATTTTCCACAACGAACCTCGTCACCTCTGTGACATTGACCAATAGAGTCACAGCTGACAGCTCTCTGCTGCAAGTGATCAAGCTGTCCACAAATGCAAATATGGCTATCTATTTGATTAACTAAAATATGTCAGGCAAAGTCACTTACCCCTTCTTTATATCTACATTGACATATACATCCATAGACTCTGTTCCAGAGTTTTTTCTGTCATGTTTGATGTCACATGTGCAGGAGAACCGAGTTAGTAAACAGCAGAAAGCAGCATGGAGGCTAGCGATTGTGTTATGCCAGTTACGTTTTTATATATTTTACTTTAGTTTCTTATAAATCAATGCCAACTGAACAATATTCGAGGCTAAGAGTTGCTACTGACGGGATGCTACAGGCCTTCTTTACGTCTTTGACTCGTAATATAGCATTCTGTCGGAAAAGGGGAAATAATTTGTATCTTAGCTGGGCGTCATGCTTCTGTCGCTGCCGATGTTGTTAGACGTCACTGGACTTTTGTGCAAAGTGAATGGGGCTTGACTGACCGTTTGGCAAAATGACATTGTGTGGAGCCACACGCCTGATCAGGAGACACCTTCAGTCCAGTCAGTTACAACATTGGATATTGTTCCAGCAATCGTTGCTCTGCAATTGAGCACGAGAGTTGGCAAACCTAGCTTATTGTTAATGTCCTAGTGCTCTATTATTATGTGATGACTGTTATTGCTTCAACCGGCATTGTCCTCTTTTATGTAATCATCATGTGGCTGCACCCTTTTGCTGTCCTGTCTTTCCTCCTCTATATGTCTTCCATTCAGAAGCTATGATAATGACATGTTCTTCTATGTTTCAACTCCACCTACAAAGCACTTTCATATAAAATGTGTGTGCTTCCTAGACAACATAAAGACTTAATAACTTTTCTGTTGGAAGTACCTTGGGTGTGGATTTTGTATTTAGCCGAACCCAAGCACTCATTTAAGGAAGTAAAACACTGGGACCAGTGAGGTCCCCAATGGGCAAGATTAGAAGGACGAAAACACTTGGTAATGTTGAGAGAAAGATCATGGTCCTAGTTACGTGTTTAAAATGTCAACAGTGGCCTGGAGCGCGAGTGATGAGTGAGAGTCTCCGGTGTCACTCTTGTGCTTTGTACGCCCAAGAATTCACCCCAGCCTACTCCGACAACTTGTCTCTGCAGCTCAAGGTTGTCACACTGCTACAGAAGAAAATATCCTCCTGAAGACAAAGCAAATTAGTTACATATGATGGTAATTTGGAAGGCAGGTCGGCAGAGAAATGCACCATTTGAGTCTGATCCCATGTTAGAAAAATTGAAGCACAGATGGGGAGCAGCAGCTGCAACTTGGAGAGGGAAGACGCCACGAAAGCAAATTCTGAAGATCTTGGTTCTCATGGTGAAAAAGATTTTGAATGGAAGAATGATATCTCACAAACAGAGTTTTTGATCATCAAATATTCCGTACAAGCTCAAAAGCTTCTAAAGTCTCTGAAAGATGACAGTGGCTATAATCAGTTTAGAGTCACACTACAGATGTCCACAACCTCAACAACACAACAGCCATAAGAGAGGTGCTAATTTTCATTATCATGTCTTCCTGAAAGAATGAGACATTTTAGACGTATATGTCCTAGCTTTTTTTAGACACAATATCTGGAAAAACTCCAGGCAATCAACTGTTGCATGTTAGAAACATCATCCATCATGGTGGATGCTCCGGATAATATGCTGTATTCTCACCTGGGCACATTTTTTGTTTTTACTGGGGGAATGACAGGAGACATTCCAGAAAATATCCAGAACCTCTGACTAGGACATTTGATCTTTTTGAGATGTAGCACCTCCAGATCGTTTCAGGAGATTATCTGGTGTTCAGTGAATGATTGAAAGAAGTTTCTTTCCCACTGTGACATTATCTAAAAGACTTCTTGATCAGATGCTTGGACCTCATCAAATGGTAATTTTCCCATGAAGTAGCAGGCATTAAAATCCAACCTCCAGCTTCCAGCCTCCGGATGACAGGTTCTACTTCACCATCAAATCCAAAGAGCCCTGGCCTCCTGTGAAGGAAAATTGTTCATGTGTATACAATTTAAGTTTTCATTGCACTGAACTAGACATAAACTTTTGGTGAAGGCCTGGAAAAAAATAAATTAAAGTCTAAATTATTCAAAATGTAGGCTTCAGCGGTTAGCATTTAAAAGTCCCGTCAGCTGAACAGTAGCCGTCAGTCATGGTGACATAATGTTACCATTCCCGTCCTCGATTTTTTACTTTGGCACAGTCTGTTGCAGGAGGGCTATACTTCTAAATGAGAGTTATTCAGAGCGTCTGATGAGATGTTATCCGTGCCAAGACCTGAATGCATAGTAAAGGGTGATGAAAAGTTTTAACCCGAAGCCTAGGGCGCGGACAAAGAGCCAACTCATAAAGCAGAGTGAGGGGATCTCCCTGGCAACAGCGCTATGTTTTCATGACAAGCCCTACACGGCAGAGGAGGAAGGGGAGATCAACTACGTCGGGCAGCGGCTCTCCATAAACATTTATTTGTTCTTCTGAGGAACTCATTAAACATGGCAGACTCCTTTGGCCCCCGAGCAACCTAATTTGTCTTGGAATTCCTATGGGGGAGCGTAGGAAGGGGAGCCCCGCTTCCCTCAAGTGCTGCACACATGTAAGACAGACAGGTCAAATGCCAGTTAGACAGTTGTAGAAAACTCGTGAAGATATTAAACTGCTGATGTGCTGCCTTTCCTACATTTGCTATAAGAATCTCTCGGTTCCTGGCTCCGTCACATGACAACAGACTCACGTGTTTGAGCAATACACTGATTGTACAAACCAAATATCCTAATGACACAGAGGTCAGGGGTTGAGGGTACTAATTTGGCAGACAGAGACATGAGAGTATGCCTCGGGTTAACTGATGATTAAATAAAACTGAATATACCAGGCAACACCTTGTCTATTGTATGTTGTTTGTTGTGGCACTGTAGCATATAATGCAGTGCCTGCTGTGGGTGGACTGATCCGTGTTGGACCATAACAATGAGGTTGTGACCCTGCAAATCAAAGCAATGAGCTAAATTCGACTTAAAGCTATACATGGGAGCAGCAGCCTTGAGGGATAGTTCTTTGTGGGTTTCCTCCATACTAAACCTATGGATTAGCGCATCTTTAAAAACCAAGCAGACACCGAGGTACATTACATCCCAATGGAGTTGTGTTACTGTCCACCTGCTGAATGAGAGCCCAGAAATTATTGGCTCTTACGCTGCCTTTCTGATTTATATTGGCGGGCTGATGCTAGTCAGGGGGTGTATAAATCACCCCCCTTCTGCCGCTGTTGCTGGGAGGTATGAGCACAGAAAGGTACGGATTCAGGTGGTGCAGCACACAGAAACAGGACGTAAAGGATCGATTCAGATGCATAGATCACGTTTTGTTTACAGTGTATCGACACATGCATCAGCTTCTTATCAGAATAAGCTCTCTTGACATCATCATTCGTATTGCATACATGTATGGCTCCGCTTTTTCACTCTTTTTGTTTTGTTTCCATTTTCGTATCCGTCACACATTAGAATAATTATCAACACTACCACTGGCTCGTGGCCTGCGGAGGATCTCCTGCTGTGTTCTCACATCGGCTCTTTCGGACATTCTTACTTGTACAAGGAGACTGGGCGGAGAATGTCCACTGAGAGTCCGGAGGCTCTCACTGGGACATTTGTGTTCAACCACACAGCCTCTCTGCAGAATGTCAGGAGGAGTTCAGGGCATGTCTGAAAGCAACTTTTAGAGACAAGACGAAGACTTTGGCTCATGGAAGAGCTTCCTGGAGTAGTTTGCACAACAACAACAATTGAAAGCATCTTAAATAACACCTTATTAATCCCTGAAGTGGGAATATCCTTTTACAAAAATGTTTCTATGCGCAACACCCTGAGAACATGTGGAGAACAACATGCTGAAAGCAAAAGCAGTATCACATTTCTGATGGTAACACCTCTTAACCCTTGTCACGGTGATGGTGATATGGGCCGAGTGTTTTCCCACAGAACATGCTGTGAGCACCAGATACAGCCTTTTATGTTTTATCAACAGTAAGCAACCTGAAGGGCCTGACAGTCCACCTGTTCACAGCCACTCAGTGACATGCTTCACAATACTCACACAGATGTCATAAACTCCACTGTGGAAAATGCAATGCAGAGCGGATACCAAGTGTCCTTACAATGAACAGAGTGAGTCTATCGCTGATAAATAATAAATGTGAATCATGTCCTGATTTGCATTTTCACCTGTACATTTAGATAGTGGATTGGCAAGGCTACAGTCAAGTCAAAGCCACCAAATGCACCTTAAGTGACGACACGCCCGTCAGCTGTCAGAATGTTACAAAACTTTATAATGACTGTGTGTGACTCTGATCATTGTAAAGCACTGTACAACATTTCTATCTCTGACGATGAGTTTTTAATGATTTCCACATGAAACACACTCATGCCTAACAAATTTAGAACAGGTCTGGTTGTTGTTTTGTTAGAAGTGAGGCAAATTATGTATTTATGCCAATACCACCTGAACTGATGTCAGGTCTTTGGGTTTCTGTTGTGTTGCCATGGAGCCAAATATATTGGATCTAACTGCACACACAATACCAGTGAAGCAAATTGGATCATGTTAGACGTCAAACTTTATATGTTGTATTTTTTATTCATTGTTACTTTCTTACTTTTATCATGACCTTCTATAAATAGAAATATATTTGAAATTTGATAATAAAGCAGGTTTTAAGACAATGTTCTCCGTCTGCTGTCTCGATTTCCAGTTGTAGAATTCAGTCGTGTCTGATCTGGATCAACACTGCAGATGACTTTTACTTGTATATGTTTGGTAAATGAACTGTATTTACATATTTTTTATCTCATCGACCACTCAAAGCGCTTCACAGTACAAACAACATTCCCTCTAGGAGAATGAAGTGCTTTGGTTGCTCTGGATTATCTGAAGGAAACGATATGTCCACAGCTCATCACTGTCATCTAGTGGCTTTTTGCATCACTACAGAGGAAGTAAAACTCAAAGTCACTGCAGTGAGGTTTATTTTTCCTTTATTTTTCGACAGTAGCTTTTAAATAACAAATACAGTGCAACTGTTTCTCCTCTTAAATGCAGCACTTGCATCGGCTCTCAGTGATGATGGAGATGACGGCTGACACGTTGAATACACAACATGAAGTAATGGTTGTCGACTTAACGCTCCTCAAGTGAACTACAAACCGTGTGTGTGTGCATGCCTACATTTGCAATATATTTTGTGCAGCCATTGCAATCAGAATTAAATGTGGATTAGCATGATATAAGTCCCAGCATATTCGATAGCTTAGCTCCACTGTAGCGTTCCACCTGAGAGCAAACCAACACAACCAGATATTTAAGATTTGTCAAAGTGCACAAAGTCAAAAGTGGAGGAGAAAGGAGTGAGGCGGTTTTGCTGCTGCTGAGGCAAAGTGTGAGCAGGAAGTGGACATTTAAGCCTTAAATGACTAATGTTAATGGTAACAAAAGCAGAAATTAATAATAACACTTCATTTCAGGGACACAAAAAGAAGGTGGGGTCGTCTGAGGTGTGTGACATGATGTATGAATGTAGGTGTGAATGGATTTGAATACACACAAATAACAGAAAAATACATCTTTTGTTATTAGCATGCAGTTGCATTTACTGCCATATTTTACAGCTCAGAAATTTGAACTGTTCACACCAGCACACGTGGCTATTTGTACAAGTTTAAAGGAAAAACCTCCAGATTTGATTTATCATATTAATGTCAATATCTTTCCAAAAACAATGCTCAAGTAGCAATAAAGTGCTATAACTCAGATCTTGATAAAACCTCCTGATAATCTTGTGTTGTAATACATGGGCTGCAAAGTCCGTACCATCTGACTCTGACATTTTGCACATACAGCTAACGCTGAATGTGTATTTACAAAAAAATGTATTGTAGGCTTTTCCTTTAATTTTTCCGCCATCATACATTTTTGTTTTCAGAGCTTTCAGATACCAAAATAATGCAGAAACTGTCCCTCGTATTCTTGAAAAAGATCCACGGCTGCTCGACAGACCTCATCACTTGTTCCATTGTTCAGCTTCTCGACATGACATCATCAGTACAAACTGTATCTCTGCTTTTCAGCTTAGGAAAAAATTGGCTGAAATTCACACTATAAACTGAGCTGTAGTATGGAAGTCACACATGTGAATTCCATAGTTGGGATGGACTGTTGCTTTAAGAGAAGCATCTCTCTTTACTCATACACATTCTGAGCTTTAACCCTTCATACGGAGACTGACATGAGAATCACTGAAGGACATATAGCTCTGTTAGTCCACTGGTCTTTTACATTGCTTTCCATACTAAGCCAAAGGCGAATTGCATCTTTTACAGACATCCCACAAAATTACATTTTTGTGATGGTCATCCCCTTCTTCAACAACCACACCCAGGACTTCCAACACACAACAAAAAAAAAGAAATGAATGCATACTTGTATCTCACTGTTTTACAGCATGCAAGCTTCAGACAATGTGTGTTCTCACTTGAGAAAGTCGTCATCAAGGTGTCCATCAATGCGAAGGGGCGAAGCTGGCAGCATCCGGAGAGAAAGGGGAAACAGGGGCGTCCAAGGTGGGGTTGGGAATATGTTAAGCTGCTGGTTTACTTTTCTTGGAGTGAGTCTTGGTGTGGTGTGAAGGAGAGGTATCACCTTGAGAGCCGGTGGTGTGGCGGGCCCCACAGGCCGTGGAAAGTGCCTGTGAGGGGTCAGAGTTCAACGCTGCACTGTTGTCTGAACAGGTATGAGCTGTTGGGGGTTTCCCCTGATGGCACGAGGAGGACAGGAGCGGAGGGAGAGTGGCTGACTCCAGCAGACCTTTAGTTCCCTGTGTGCACTGAGGAGGCACAAGAAAAAGGAGGGAAGATGGGGGGATGTGACAAGCACTGGTGAGACAAGCAGGATGAACAACAGGGAATTAAATCACTTCGGTGAATACATCAACAACTGGGCAAGATGAACAGAAGATGAGCTGCAGTGCCAGTGGGCCACAACAGGGACCTGAATCAGCAGTTTCATGCAGTTGATTTGCATGTAGATGCACATTAGACCTCAGCGATCATATTTGACAGGTGCATCTTAGAGCATTGTCTGGTAACTGTGTATTTAATGAGGTTAAGTGGCATGCAAGGTACAGATTTTAAAAGGTATGGACAAACTAAACTAAAGCAGCAGTTGAACTTGTCTATCAAGCTCCTAAAACAGTGGATTCTTCTCTTCCCATGATGCAATTGAAATATATATAGCTGTTGTCAGACATGAATTCTGAGAGAAACTCAGGAGAAATTCCTTTCCCACATGAACAACACAGCCGCAGGTTCTCTGCTTAGACTCGTTCACAACAGCAACAGATCTGTGTTTGACACACCCCTTGGACACAAATTGTGAATATTAAAGATAACACATACGAGCCACTGCTTAAACCCTCTGCAATGTGTGTATTAGTTTGACAAACAATGCAACCTGTACTGTTTAAATCATGCAATCTGCAGTGCATACAACCTAAAGCAAAGCATGAAAGGCAGAAGATACAGGAGGGCATACAGGCACAGCAGTTGAGACTCTGCACTCACTTTCCCTCTCTCTCGATACAGTCTTACAAAGCTCAAGTCTTGCTTTCCCTAATCTAAATGTGGCTAATGGTAATCCAGATGCAGACAGACCACATACAGAACAGTAAGTTAGGACACACAGCAAACATACGGATGCCGGGGCAGTTAGTTCAGAGCTTTTCTCCTCTTGGAAAACACAATTATCCTCTAATATGGACACTGGGAAGGGGGACAAATGAAACAATGAAAACTGAGCACACACACAGATGATGAACTGCATGGAAAAGTAGGTCTGTTTTATTTAAGAAAAATGCATTTGTGATGCATGAAAATACAAAAATATGTTTAAACACTGTGGACAACTCAAAAAACACCAAAGAATATAGGGATGTAGGGGAAAATGTGGTGATTGAGTTGATGCAACAGATAAATTGGCACTTTAACCTTTTTAATACATATAAATATTATTGTGAACATGACAAAGGAGGAACCAACACAATAAAAGGAGGTACGGTCTAAGCAGAAAAGGCTTTTCTCAAAGGCTTCAATGTATCAAAATAACTCACAGTTTTTACACCTTAACCAAACTCAACTCAGAAATAAAACAAATGTTAGACTACAAACACTTACTCTACTTCCTGATGACAGCGTGTTGTGGCTCACAGTTACATTTTGTAAACAAAAGTTTCTGTAAAGGTTTTACTTTTCTATGTCATGCTGTCAGAGAACAACAAGAGTGCAGCTCTGTGGGGAGGAGGAAGAGGAGGACCTCAGTCTTCACTTCCTACAACAACCCTTGCACTCTACAAAAAGCACAGGACTTCTTACCTTAGACTACTAAAGTCTAAGGTGTAGAATGTCAAAAATATAAAGGAAGTAAAACATGTAAAACATAAAAATATAGATATATGTATCGATCATTATTTGTGGTGCTTATATCAAGAGAAAAAAATGCATTTAACCTGATTTGTTCACGATGGACTGAGCTGTGCAGCAGTGCATTAACTGCCTGCAGCAGGTGTCTAAAGAAATCAGGCTGACAAGGCAACTCCCTTCCACCTCACCCCCCAGGGTCACGGGTGAGATCCATGATGCCCTCGTCTTTAGCCTTCCACCAGGGAGCTCTGGCTGAACTGATCATTAATGATAAAATATTAATAAACCCATTTCATTCTCAAAAAGTATTGTTTCCACCGACAGAATTTCTTAATACTGATATGTAAACCTCTGGCTGTCATATAAAAACAATATTTGTACGGATTAACCCACACACTGCATTCAACACGAGGCTGCACAGCAGGCAACAAGGCTTCTGTCAGGCAGACGAAGAGCTGTGCTGGGAGCTGTGGGGTGCAGGCACAGGAGAGAGGGCTTCCTGCGAGCCAACATCAAGCTGGGAAGCTCCGCCTACCACATTTATCTCGCTTTTAGTGGCCGCAGCTGGCACCTCGATTTCCGCGCCGCCTGTCTGGGAAGATTCATCTGAGGGCAGGAATCCTCGCCTGTCGATCAAGCTGAAACAGGAGACAAACAAAGGAAAGTCAGCATCCATTAAACTCTTTGAAAACTCTACAGCAAGTAGACTCAAAAGGTTTTGGAATAATTGCATAATAAATCAGGAAATCATTTACAGAAGCATTGCTGACATTAACTGTGGCGCCAGAACTTAAATTGTGAGAACAGATCTCATTCTTGAATGAAGAAGAGATTGTGATTGAATGTGTTGCTGAATGTGTAGAAATTATTTTTACTTGAATATTTAAAGTGCATTTTCAAAAATAAGTTGGTCATAAAAATGTTTCTCTTACATGCATATCTGAGGGATTAAAATAAAACGAATGTAGTCTGTATATGTAAGGACATT
Source organism: Platichthys flesus (assembly GCF_949316205.1). Classification (NCBI taxonomy): domain Eukaryota; kingdom Metazoa; phylum Chordata; class Actinopteri; order Pleuronectiformes; family Pleuronectidae; genus Platichthys; species Platichthys flesus. Next base: position 17,428,992 of record NC_084961.1, on the reverse strand, counting down.
TTTAAATGACTACAGCTTAAGGATCTAATTGTGTGTGGGTTCCATTATAATTCATTTGCTGAGTGAGACTCAAGTGTACAATATGTTATTCCAGCTGTTAGGGGCCTCTTATTCAAAACAACTAAAGACCTTTTTATAATGTGTTGTTCAGCAGCGCTGGTTCATGGGAATTGCCATCTTCAACACCATTGCTGTTGAAAAGCTTTCTGATGCGATTAATGTTCACAAATAAGGGATAAAGTTTGATTCACTTTACACTTCAAATGTCAATTAATAATCGTGATCTATTATAAGTGGCCGATACAAACAGTGGAAGGCATCAGCTGACTAACTGGCTAGCAGTGTGGGCAGGGTTAAGCAGATATGATGCAGTTAAAAGGCGACCAAACTGAACCATCCTGTTACCTTGAATGGAATGTTATTATTTAGTTTTTTTGGGGATGTGAACATTGTTTGAAACATTATAGATCATGTAAGTGTTCGCTTTTAGACACTTTAATGAATAATTGCTGCACATTATATCTTTGAAGACTAACCTGGGTGGCATGGGTCCACAGAGCACAGAACAACAGTTGATACAGATGTTTTTATGACTGTATGGGTTAGTGACATCTTCTCCACTCTTCCCTGACCAGGAGCCTTTTATCTGGAAAAAAATAGACAGTACATCCTGGTTTTAAACATGTTTTAAAAAACAGGCTGGGGGTGGTTTTCTGCTGTTTTCTTTTTTCTTCTAATCGAGTTATAACGATAGTACAAGCATCAACAATAAGTTCCTGCAAAATGTCACAAATAATCTACTGTAACACAGTCACAAAACCATGCAGTTTATGATTTGTTTTAAATGACGTATTTAAATACTGAATATTTGTATTCCTCATAACGTATCTGGTTCAAACGTGTTTCTTTGAATTTTACAAAAGTCACAAATCCATACTTTTTGGAGTTTTAAGGGTGCATGATGCATTACTCACGTCTTCATTGGTGGTCAGGTTGGAAGCAACTAAGTAAGTATGGAAGCCTGAGAGGCCCAAGATGGACCAGACTGAGAAAAAACATATCACCAGCTCCACTGCAGTGAAAGGTTGGGTTAAGGAGAACCTCAGTATACTTGAGGAACACTAGAGTAAAGACCTATAAGCTGACAGAGTCCATTCACTGAAGAAATCATAGATCACGTTTGTGAGTAAAGGATATCTGCCAGGACTCTCTTGCAGAGCAAACACCAGACCTTTTCCACCCTGAGCCCCTGAAAGAGAGGAAGTAAATAACAGTGAGGCCCCAAGTGTGTTTGTGAATCTATTAAAAAGTGAAAAGTGTCTGTTGGAATTCTCCAACCAAAAGATGCGATTTAGTTTGTCCTGTTGGGGAAGCAGTAACACCAGAGTCAAGCTGAAATGAGTTCAGTTTATTCTAACCCTACAAAGAGCAGGATGTAAGGATGAAATAAAATATGAACAAACATAGACAGGTGGTGACAAATACCAGGCACTTATTACATTCACAATCAAAACAGTCTGTTTATTTTTCTTATCAGACACCTGAATTGCTCTGATGTGGTTAACCCCACCCGTCTAGCAGTCTGACAAGCGAGGCAAAACAAACAGTTACTGGCAGGTGCTGTTTGAGGCAGTTGTGTTGGTACCAGTAAATTCCTGCCTGCTCTCAACCATGAAGCTCCTGTGGACCCGAGACAACACCTACTCAGTGCTAGATGCGTGGTCACACAGCCGAAGATGAACGAGGTCAGGAAGGAGAGGGACACGATGAAGGTGTAGAAGAAGCGGTAGTTGCGTTTCCCTACGCAGTTCCCCACCCAAGGGCAATGATGATCGAATCGCTCTGAAGGAGAAGTGTACGACAAAGGAGAATTAATAATAAAACTAAAAAGAGAAACGCTTTTTATTATAGAGGAATGGTTCCACGGTTACGCTAAATTGTCTCAGAGTAAAGGTTTTGCGTTCTCAGTAGCCCTGTGACGCCTTTATTTATTATTTATCCTTGGTAAATGTCATGGTACTCACCCACACAGTTGTCACACAGGCTGCAGTGGGAGGTGCGTGGAGGCCGGAACATCTTGCAGGTGAAGCAGTACTTGAGCTTGACCACCTGCTGGTTGATCACAACCTCCTTTGTGCGCGGTGGAGGCCGATGGCTGGTGTTTCCTGTGTTGTCTACAGAGCAGAGGACAGAAAAGAGACACAGGAGGACAACATTTATTTAATTTAATGTTCTGTTGTACCCAGTACCCAGAACCTTTATTCAAGGAAATGTAGGGTTCCTGCAGACCAATGTTCACCTCTGCTGCCACACTCAAGCAAGCTGAATCAAGCAAGTTAAGCAGTGCAAACCTCAACCCAAAAACTTCTAGTACTTTCGTAAAGTACTAACCCCCAACCGGGGACTGGAGCTCTTTTGGACCCTGGTCCCTGCTGTGGAAACCCATGGAGTTCCTAGTTCCAGGGGAAAGTTCCTGCAGTCAAACACTACTACTTAGCACTTAATGTCTGAAAACTCTTGTGTGATTATGCAGGGGTTTGAAGACTTGCTTTGATTTCTGTGCATCTTGATTTGATTATTTCTGTGGTAAACCTTTACATGCTTCAGGTGTTACACCTAATTGGGTATAACTAATCTATACTATAAGGTGATAAATGTATAGTGTGATAGCCCTGCAACATCGTCGATCTTTAGGAAGCTCATCATGCTAAAAATTGCTGGAAATATGTATATTCAATTATATATTTATCACCAGGTCATAGTGTGGGGTGTTGCTGTACTGGACTACGTTCGACTGAGAGGCGTTTCTCGTTTTTCATCCTTCGCGTGGCGGCTGCTGCACCATTAAAACCCCAGACAGTCACTTTGCTTTAGCCCACTTTAGTTTTCTAAATTGAGTGCACACAATTGGTTCAATTTAGTGAGGTAGAAAGTGCTTGTTTAATCACTTTCCTGTCAGTGTCTTGAAGTCCAGCATCCTCCCCAGGCAACCTGGCAAAGACTGAGCACCACAGCTTAAGTGCAGAACACTGAATGATTGGACTGCACCATTCTGCTTTAGACTGAAGGGGGCTTCTCAGGAGCCTCCAATGATCTATGGACCAGCCAGAATAAACAATATAAAACTGTAGGTAGGATCTAAGATGGTTACGTTCTGTTTAGGTGAGCAGGTTTTATCTTTTTTATAAATCATTTTAGCCCAGTTGGTTACCCATCATAAAAAAATCTCAAACTGTTGGTAAATAAAACCCTTATTTGTCCACTAATTCCAGCTCTCCTAGTTTTTATGCTCATCCTGGTGCTTCACACTTGGCATCAGTAGTATCAGCAACCCTCTTAGTTTGACCCCAGTCGGACACGGGTTCCATACCTAAGGACAGGTCTGAATGCACCCCAATGCGTCCTGAGACCCTATCACTCATATCATATTGGGAGGTGGTCTGAGATGCATGTGGCCACACTCTTTTTGCTGTGTGGGATGCTTCTCAGTGTCCATTCGTTGATTTGTTTGCAGCCACCACGTATTGATAGATACTTCTTAAATTGGCTAAATCTTTCTTCGTAGCTCGCTCGTGCAGACACACACACACAAACACACATAAATCATCGGCCACATTTATAAACTCAAACCGGGAATAAACAACATCATTTGGTCTTTGCAAACACAAATGTCTGTTATCTTTATTTGATCACAAAAGACTGCTTGTGATCGGATCGCTCAGGACAGATATTAATAGCAGGTCTGAACAGGGCCTATAATGAAGTCCACCACAACACCACCACTAGCTATGACTTCAATATATTTCATTTATTTAACATCGCTATGAAATGTCCAGAGCATTTCCTTGAAGATAGAATGGTGGGTAAATATCCAGCACTAAAACTGTGTTTCAGAAAATAGCTGGAACAGCAGCACTACAGCTGAGTCTTACATCACCACTGCCTTAACTTTGGTCATGAGTAGGAGTTTACATGATGCACATGAAGCGAACTTTAAAAATGAGGTCACTACACGGAAGGATGCCATTTGGCCAAGAGTTGAAATCGACTCAATTAGAGAACATAACAGATGGGGCCCTTCAAACAGGTCTGTGGAGGAAAAGGGACAGAAACACATCTCTCAGTCCTGAAATGTTCAGACCAAACGGAGGAGCTTTGATGCCATTTCAATAGAAAAATGGCCCAAATATTTGCACATGCACGAGAAAAAGGTATTTCAAAAAATTCTACACTCAACGTTTGCTGTGTCAAAGGTTTCATCGTCATTAAACTGTCAAACTGTGGTCGCTGCACCAATAGAATTTGCCTTATGTCGATCTCAGAGGAAATAAGCTGACGTTGGCACAACAAAGCCTTCTGTCCCTACTGTGAATTGTGTTCTGTCGCAAAATAAAGTGTGCGTAGGCTTTTATGACAGTGCTAAAATTAGTCTGTTCTCAAGTTTGACATTATTGAATGCTACAGAGTAAACTCTCAAAGTAATGACCTGAGCTTAAGTGAATTAGTGTCTAGGAATCAAATTCAAGGACTCATGGAAAGCTCTGGAGCCAGTGGTGGTCTAAATTCCATCAATTCCATTTCAAAGGCATTTCAGACACTTGTGTAGTTGTGACCGAAGCTGTGAGGCAGAGTTTGCACTCACCAATCTGCTTCTCGATGTCTGTGGCCTCGTCTGGTGTCGCTCTGGGCATGATGCCGGGGTCGGAGAAACTGGTCTGCAGCAGGGTGATCACCACAAATACGAAGAGGACTCCTCCAATAGCAGGTATGCAGCTGGTCAGGTGTTTGACCAGGAAGGGACAGCTGGGAAAGGGGAGCAACCACAGGCAGGGAGAAGATAAACTGACCATATCAGAGTACGGGAACCTATTAAAACACAGCCCAGTCTCTTAGAACTGCGCCTATTTCTTCACCCACTAATGGATCTGGTTTTAATTATTTTGTGCTGTTAATCACCATGTCAGCCCCTGGAGACTGGAAACCCTTTCACTACCCAGTAATAAATGAAAGCAAATTCCATATTCTGGCAGTATTCCCTATTAATTACATGTAGCCTACATTCATAGCTACAAAATAAATCTCTAGCATTTACTCTTTTGGGAAACTTTGCAGGACAATGTTAAGAAATTTGATGTTTTAAGCAGAATCTGGTATTTCTTTAGTAAAAACTCAGGTTTAACATTAACTAGCGCTTTTCTTGAGTCATGGTGATCTGCTCTACAGTTCGGCTCTGATCTGAAACATCAGACAGCTCCCTGGTGGTGACGGAGCTGAGGTTAAAACGTGAACTCACTCAAATGTAAAGAACAATCCGCTGGTGACGAGGATGAGGCCCAGGGTGAGGGGCAGGACCCCACTTTGCCGGGCCGCGACGATCCGTCCCTCGCAGTAGAAGCGGTTCTTCCCGGGGAAAACTTCCCACTTCCTCCTAGGTCTCCTCGGCTCGTCTGCCATGACGCTCTCCTGGCGGGGATGCGGAGGGGTCGGGGTGGGTGTCGGAAGTGCCCGCGGGTCGATTTGCTGGAACTCGCAGTTCTTCATGATTCACAGTGAAGTTTGCTGCGGGCAATCGGGGCGTGTGTCCGGGGACAGGTAGCATCACCCAAGGCCGTGTGTCTGGAGGCGGCTGAGCGGGGCAGACGTCGTCATTCCATGAAGAAAGCAAGCTAGTGCTTAACCACGGGTCTCCGGCGTAAATGACCCAAAGACCCCCCTGCTCGAAACGACCAGCCCCTCATGCTACATGTCTACTCGAGTGTTTATTTCAAAGCCCGTCCTGGGAAGTACTCACCACAAAAAAAAAAACAGCACCCTGCTGTCCATCTTTAGTTTCCGTGTTTATTTCACATCATCCAGATGCGGACTCGAACATCAGTAAACACCACATTCCGTCATGTCCGTCCTGGACGTTCTGGCCAAACGCTTTGACGGATATCCACTCTGTGCTGTGTGCATGAATTAAAAAACAGCCATTCAACTTTGCGCCGTATAAAACATATTAGTCGCGAAACATTCACTACTGAGTTTTATTGATGAAACATACAATTTGATTTGGTCAAACTTGATACAAAGAAAATATGCATTTCCGGTTGATTTGCTTTAAAAAATAAATGTCTCCTTAAAACCTTAACTTTTAAGTATGTTGATGGCCGTCGCGAAATATCCTCGTTTGTAATAATCGCAACATTCAGTCCAAATGAATTTTTTTCTTTTAATACAATTCGTAGATTCAGGAAAATGTAGATCACTTGTTTTCAAATTGTACAATATCCGGTAAGTCGACACCAGACTGAAGCTAACTTGACGCAGGACAACCCAGGCAGGAACAATACCGCCGGAAACCAATTCAAAATAAAAGTATTCACATTGTTTTTTTCGTTTTGGTGGTGTAAACTGGAGAAGGAGTGTCAAGAAGATATATTTTAATCTGTGTTATAATTATTTTGTGTTTGGAATAAATCCGAAATGTGTGATTACAACCGTAAAATCCGTACAATACACAATTTTAAGCCAAAGTGGTCACTAAACTTGTTTTTATTTTTTAAGCTGTAACCGGAATGTGTACTCGTTGACGCCACATCGTCCGCTCGCTCCACCTTGACGCTCAGGTAAACGGATTCGTTGGAAAACTTTGAGGAAGCTGCAGGTTTCGTGGAGCGGAGTCGCTGTAAGGGACGTGGAGGATGGTTTAAAATCTAGACTTCTTTAATGTAGAAGTCGGAGGAGACGACATTGACCAGGGAGCGAGTCTGTGGACGAGTCTGCCGTAAGTCAGTGTTTACTCTGGAAGTCGGACGTCCTTTAATGGAGGAAAGAGCAGCAGTGACAGGTCGCCATGAAAGTGAAAATAAACATTAGCGGCTAACCTGCTGTCGCCGTCTGCAAACTCGGTTGAAAAGCGACCGAAGATAACTCAAAACTCAGTGAGATGTAGTTTTAGTTTGTTAACAATAACCTGGTTTGCTGTATTGGTGTATTATTAATAATTTATTAATTCAAAGAGGTCTGCATTGGCTAATTGACTGAATCAGATTTAATGATGATATTTTATCTTACTCTTTGTTTGATTGTCAAACCAAATTGTTCCACATGAGCAAGGGTTATTAAATTTCAAGATTGTTAAAGGAAGCCTGGTTCTTTGGTTGCACGTCCATATAACTCTTATTTTACTTTATTTAACATTGAAACACCATGGGTCTATTTTAGAAATCCACATAACGCATGCAGTATATTTGATCTGAGACTTTAAGTGCGTAGACATCCTCCATAGAACCAGTTAGGTTGGTTTACCCTCCACCTGGGGATAGTAGTTTCACATCAATTTTAAACAGAGATGCCCTCAGGTGGCTAGAAGTGATTTCAGGTTGGGTCTGACTCATTGGATTGATAGCAGAATATCAAGGGTTAGGGTTAGGGTTGTTTAGTGAGGCCAACTCAACACTGACTCTCTTGTTTCATTTCCATTCAAAGGTGTTTTGTTTTTTGTGTTTGTGTATGCAGACCTCGGAGCCAGTAAGTCATGTCTGCTGAGAGCACTGGCAGTCTGAGGCACAGCTCAGGGCGTGGTAGCTACAGGCACAGAGCGAGCCAGAGCAGCAGCCAGAGGTCGTCCTACGAGGAGCGCTGTGTGGACCCGGTGGAAGAGAGGCCGCCGAGCCCAGAGCCCAGGACCATCCACAAAGCTCACCCGAAGGACGCAAATGGGAAGGAGTCCGAGACCATTGGCTTCATTCCTGGCTCCGCCGACCATTCCCCTTCGGCACAGAGCTGCAACCCCTGCACCTCTCCGGGGAGCTGCAGGACCTTTATATGCAGCGTGCTCACCTGCGGCCTGTACAGGGTCTGTCAGGGTTCCACTCTTGCTCCGTGCCTTGCGCCAAACGAGAGCTCTCCAGATGAGCCAGAGAAGGTGAGCCTCCAAAGTGTGAGCCCAGGAGACAACAAAGAGGAGGATCACACCGACTGGCTTGGGGATCTCCACATCGCTGGAGTCAAAGTGGACCGTCCAAGGGAGTATTTAGAGGTCGAACCCGTGTTTCCGGCCGGTGTTCAAACACACCCCGGCAATCCGTTCCTGCATGAGTCCATGAGGTTCGACGACTGGGAGGAGGGCACAGAGGACCTGGACTCTCTTATTGCCAAAAAGTTGCTGGAGCTCTACTCTGAATATCAAATCGACGAGCTGGCGAGGTGCACCTCAGACTCTGTGTTTCTGAGGAAGAGCAAGGACATCAATCAGCTCATCAACTCGCTGGCAGAGGAGCACAAAATGGACGAGCAGGAAGCGGAGTGTCGGCTGGTGCGTGGCATCATCCGCATAAGCACCCGAAAGAGTGGGAGGAAGAGGCCGACCCCGTCCAGGATGGAGAGGACACTGTCGGACAGCGGGAATGAGACAATGAGGGAGAGCGATTCCTTCAGATTCAGCAACAACAGTAAGCCATTGTTTCTCCAATATGCATTCATAATAATCAGCTAATAAGCAAATTCTGAGTTCCTCTGTTAAATTTTCATACAATGTATTTATATTCAAAATGAAACGGAACCACTACAATTTGGCCTTTTCTACGCTGCACGTTGTGGATTCAGCCTAGTATCACAGGAAGGTGACTCTATCGCTCACCCACGAACAAATACACTGCATGTACAGTAACGCAGGTTATCAGTTAGGCTGTGTGAGAGTACGTGTGCAGCAGCTCCCTATTTTGCCTAACAGGATGGTTAGGTTATGAAAATGTACCCGTCTGACATTTAATGCTCGTGAATTGAGAATCAATGAAGCAAAACTGTTTGTCTTGTCAGCACAAACAATGTGCAAGTGAATGAGTCAGCACTTTGTAGTCACTAGATCAATAATGAAGTGCTGAGGCCAACACTAGAAATGTATAAAAAATTACAAAAAAAACTTCAAAGCACTCTCTTTGTAACTGTCAATATGACAATAACGGCACAGTAACAAAGACATTATTTTATAATTTTTTTGTTAATCCATATGTATCTGTAACTAACTCACTTGGAGTCTAGGAAGCACTCCTCAAATGTGTTTCATGCTAGATTTGTCCTAATGAAATAATGCTCAAACTGCTCAAAATAACTTTATAATATTGTGATCATATGGGGAGCATTCAAATAAATATAAACTTCCACTATACAAGTGCAACTTCGTCCTCTTACAATTTCAGTCAATTCTTAGTCAGTTATTTTTTTAGAGAGTCATTAAGTTCATGTTATCTACTTCTAATCTTTAATGCGAGTCATTTTATGTGTAGAGATATTTTTCATTCTGTGACATTGAATACTTATGCTGTCAAAGGTTCCCAGTAAGTTAACACACACATAACAACATAGATAATCATATCTATAATCATGACCCAGGGTCACAAATGACGTTCGCCCTACCCTGCTGATGTCCTCGGACCAACTACAGTTCAAACCTATTTATATGAAGCCACCACAACAAATTAACAATGGCCACCTCATAATGAGAAAAATAAACATAATTTGGTTTGGAACACAAATGAAAGTTGTGATAATTTGCATATGAAGCAGGAATGTGAGATTAGACTTGTGATTGTGTCTTTTAGGACTGATGTTAATGGTCTGAACAGGGCCTATGACTGCAAAACAGCACCACTGTAAAAAAATAAACCATTGAGTGTCCATCACTTTTTCCTCCAGATGACTACAAATCAAATCCAAACATCCAAATATCCGAACTGACCTCCTCTGACAAGTGTGCCAGGGAGATGTGGAGACACAATGGAGGTAAGAAATTAGTCTTTATTATGTTGTCAGTATTCTGTACTTTAAAAAGTATGTATGTATTTTTTGTATTGTATACCAAGATTTATTTGGATTTTGAAAGAGGGGGGTATCCATAATATCAGCATAGTCCTGCACGAGCAGTAAATAGACTGGTTTCACTTCCTCATGATAAGTTCTTTCAACATCAACTTCACAGGCTGAATTTTAAGCAAGTCATTGTTTTTTCTTTACTTAGATGTTGCGCTCAAATCAACCTGTTTTATTTCTTTATTAAATTATTATAGTAACAACAGATCTCATGGATCTCTTTGAAGGTGCAGGGCTGAAACAAACTAATGAGGTCATGCTTCAGGGATATTTTTTTTAATCTAGATTTGAACTTTTCATATATAATGAGGGTTAATTGCCATTCGCCATGAACCAAAACCCAGGTCTAAATTGTAATTAATTTTCTTTCATGCCATTGTTAAAAAAATCAATATGCTGTCCACCATTTTTCACAATACTGACAGAGAGAGCAGGATAAGGTTCATGATATTACAGAAATGGCCCACATGTTTTCTGTTACAACACCTTGTTTTCTTTGCATCCCTGTAAATAATGTGTCTGACTACTGCTCATTGTTTTGTTTGAATACTCACATTTTAAATTAAAATTTTGATTGTTTTGCAAGCATCAGAACTCAGGTTAAAAGATTTCTCCTCACTATCAGGTCAAAAATTCAGGTCTAAAAGTAATCAAATATAATTTGTATTCATTTAAAAAATGTGTCTAGACACCTCTGTGCACCACTAAAAGGTTTCTTTTTGCCATTCAATAACCATGAAGGTTGAGGGATTAACAAAATAGGTGAAAACACAAATGTGAATTTACTTTCAATCTGATCATACAAAGGTCTTGTTTGCACAGACAAATAAGTCTTTATGGTGAAGTTCCATTGATTTGATTCTGTATTTTGTATTTACTTCTCTGTTATCTGGTAAGAACAATGAGTCTGGGCCAGTTCACTTATATATTATTATTATTATTATTATTATATACTATATGGACAGACACCATGCTTTCAGCTCTTAATCTATTTCTAAGTAAACTGTTGTGTGATGTGTAAACATTTACTGGGTCAGCTATATCTTCAGGAAACAACCATAACAGAAGTTTTGTGGGTCAACTGACAAATATTCGTTCATGGACTCACGTCCCAGCAAATGGACAAACAATTTACCCTGAACCTTCAGTGTTTGGAGTGCTGCACCAGGCTGAACTGAATTGTCAATAGTTTTTATCAGTGAAATGAGGACTGCAGGGTGAACATGTACATGCTGCTGTTATGACTTAAAAATGTGTCCAAAGCCAGAACATTTTTGGTTTATTATCCTAAATCTCTGAAACTTTCTTTTAGATGTTTTTAGTTGCTTTTCATGTCAAATATAAACATATGCATTTGTCTGATGGATGTATTATAATATATGGATTTCCTTCTAAATTAAGTTTCTGTTTCCAGTAAAATGCATGCTGTGACTTCCTGAGGTTAAACAACAGTACGGAATTCTTTACTTCCTCATTAAACATTTGCATATTTAGTTCTTCCTAAAGGTTTGGCTTAATCCAAATTTGCTTCTATCATGCATCGCATGCAAAACCTAAAAAACAAAAAGAGAGATTACAACTATTTCAGGACTATAAAGCATGTGGAAAACACGGACAAAACTGTCAAGAGTTTTTGGTGAAGAAGGCAGACGCCGGTGTCGATGTGCTGTAAACAAAAACATGTGATCTCAGCAGCGGAATTAATACATTACTTTGTCTTTATATAAACTATATGGTTACATCCTATCTCTGCCTGCTGCGCAACTGCTCACCTAAACAGCCTGGAGATTCCTGTGTTGTCGTGAATGACTTGGGAGAGGGAAATCCCCTCCTGCGTTGTCCATGTGTAAAAGGCAACTCCAGAGAGTCGACAATACACCCCAATGGGGCTATTTTTTTCCTTTACTCCTATCAAAATGAAACTTTACACAATGAAAGTACCCATGAAAGGTAAAAATATTTGTGTTACAAGTTTCTTTGAAAATGAAATTGAATATGCACATGAGCTATAAACTAATCGAATATGCCCAAAATACACTATAATAGGCTTAATTTTTTCCTTTACTCCTACCACAATAATACTTAACATAGTAAAATTATACATGAAAAGCAACTTTTTGGGTATTACAAGTTTCTTTTGAAATGAAGTTGAATATGCATATGAGCTCCACACTAATTGAATATGTCCTAATTTTGCATAGGCAGAAACAACATTCATATATATGACAAATACATCGGCCCAATCTCCATCCAATCATTCCACACTGCCAATGGGTGATGGCAAAGCTGCTTTTAGACTGGCCTCTAACCTGAAAACTGCCTGGCTTGGTAGTACCTGCCAGGGGTATAACCACCGCCGGTATAGTCATGGTGACCTAAAGTTCTTGTAAATGTGATGTTCACCAGCATGGAATTTCATTACAAGTGGCTGAAACATTCACTAAAGCTCTAGGACTACCTGATTAGAATTTGATGGTCATGGGTCAAAGTCAGTATGATGTCACAAAACCCCATTTAGCCTCCAATCCGTTATCTTAAAAAAGATGATCCGTTCAAATTTGGCACAAACATTCACTTTGACTCAAAGACCAACTGGTTGGATCTGGGTTGGTCAGAGGTCAAGGTCATAAAACATATTTTTGCACATGATATCTCAAGTCTGCCTTAAATTTCTTCAAATTATGACCAGTTGTCCCTTGGACAGATTGACTGATTCGATTTCAGTAAAGGTCCCAGTGACCAAATGTAAGTCTGGAACAAATGTATGTAGACTGAAACTCCACTTAACACCCTGAGACATACAACCACAGGATGGACATTTTAGTTCCCTGAAATGCTCATCCTCTTTCTTCTGTATCCCAGCAGCGAGTGTGAAATGATTTGTTGTTGCAGTGCAGAGTGAATGAGGATGGCAGTTAGAGAACTCAAAGCTCATTGCTCAGTGCTCAGTCTCCTGTCTCCAGACTAATCGCCGTTTTTTTTTTCTATCCTTGTTTCTGTCCTTACAGGTCATACATCTAGCTCAGCCTACTCGCCCTCTCGCACTGAGACTAGCTCCTCCGGTGTCTCAATGATTGGCTCCTCTGTGAGAACATGATTACTGCCTCAAGCTGCTGGTCTATGCTTGAATAATTTGTCCTGCTGTGTCCACAAGGTCAGTTATGAGACATTGAAAGGAGACACTACTTGCACAGGAGTCACTGGCTGAGCCAAGCTCTTTGAAGAGACCATGGTTTTTCAGTGGAAAAAGAAAATGTGAAAATTCACATTGTCTTGAAGGACTTAAAGTGAACTCAGGGCTCTGTGTTATGGTTGATGAATGTTATGTGTATATTTGAAGGATTGCTTGATGGAAATCACCAGCAGCTTTTGAAGGAGTTGTGTTCCTGACTCTTATCTGCTGGTTAGATTATTTTGCTGTTAAATTTAGTTCTATAAAAATGAATTGAAGAGTTGTGTTTTTCACATCATCACTGTAGATTTGATGTACACATTTGTGTGTTGGATTTTAAGCTGTTCTCTTGATTAGTTTTATAAAACCTATTTACAGCTGGTAATTCTACATTATGATCAGAAATTATGCTTTTCATAATTTGACAAATTCCAATTTGAATTGACCAGTAAAGCGAAATAATGAAGTGGTTGTATTTGGCCTGAAGAAAAATACAGTTTTATATCATGGGCCATAAATGATTTGCGTGCCTGGTAGTACACTACAAATAAGAACGTGTTTTTATTGTAAATGGTGATACTAAAAACAAACGGGGGAAAAACATGTCAATGAAGGGTTCACCTCATTTGCATTTTTGCAGAGATTTAATTGAGAAGATTGATACTGCTCTGATGTCTTTACGCTAGAAGGAATTGGCAAAGACAGCCAATTAGCTTAGCTTAGAATTTAGACTGAAAATAGATGGGAATACCCACTTGGATCTTACCAAAGGTAACAAAATTGGCCGAGCTAAACCTCTTTTACATGCATTATTTTCTTTATTCATTAAATCGAAAAAATTTAAAAACGATTTTGGATCATTTCTTTACCATAACCTTTTGCAGCTAGGTTTTTTGAAAACAATGCTATGAGATGTTTTTAGTGAGGTTAAAGCTTCTGTGGAAGGTTTTCAAAAAGCGGCATCACCCACGTAGAAGACACAGACTTCAAGGTGTCAAGAGAGTTTGCGGTGATAAGAGTGGTGTCTGGGTGCTGTAAAGAAGCAGCAGTTGAATTAATATTTTACTTCCTGCCTCAGCCTGCTGTACGGCTGCTCCACCTCTCACCTGAATAATGTGGAGGTTTCGATGCTGTTGGGAACGTGCCTGTGCAGAGAACCTCCTGCGGTGTTGTGCACGTGTGAAAGGCAATGTCCGGGTAAAACCCCGACCAAATTCTCTGGACTTTACCCACAGGTCATGTCTGAAAACGGCTTGACATGACATCTGCCGCTAGCTGGGCAACTGAATGTAAAACGGACATGTAGCTGGCTCATGCTACACAATAAAGCAATTCTGCAAGCAGTTACATGCTAGCCAAACCGCTGACTGCCTAGGCACTTCACAACTTGCTAACCATCCGTGTTGTGATTGAAACTCAGTCAGACACTCCTCCTCGCTCTTATTGGTGATCTAGTTACAGGACCGTTGGATTCTACTAAGTTGTAGTACGAGCTCTAGGTGGAGCCGGAGGAGCCAGATTTTGTTTTGATATTACCTGCCTCATGTTTTAGATATGATACCAACAGTTTTAGCACTTGTGACAAAAAGTTTATGTTTGTAAATGTTCCCTACTGCACCTTTTAAAAAGTGCTGGTGGGCATTTTATCTTTGGACATATGTAGCTCTACCCCGTGTTTTTTTGCCTTTAAAATTCATTATCTTTTTGGTTATTATTTGCTTATGTCTACGACAACCAAAAAAGAACGTTAGCTTTCACCTTGTTTTGTCAAATTAAGTTTTTTTTATTTCCAGTGTGGCTTTTATGTTGTGTGTTTAGTGTAGTGCACAGTGTTGTTATATTGTAACATGAAGTTCATATGAAGTAGATAGCTTTTAATGTGTGACACTGTTTTTGGCTTTGTGAGCTGCAGCTGTACTTCATGTTGTGTCAAGGACTATAACCTACTGTACCAGGCGGTCTCACGAGGTGAAAGCCTGTTTTTCATATTAATACACTTTGCTGTGTTTGCTCTTGGATCCTGGTGGGAATTTGTCCAGGTGACTCAAGGGGATTTTTCTTCAGCACTGTGGCCGTCTTATCAGCATTAGTTTATGGTCGCTGTTGAGCATGGACCTTACAGTAACGGCTTCATTTAATACACATGGGTAGCTTGTATACTTATTCTAAACATAACTAAATTTTAAAATGTCAGTGTAAGGAATATTTAACTATTATTTGTCTTGAGGTACGGGGTCCAAGATGCTTGAAATAAGTCAATGTCATAATTTGGCTGCAACATCAGTTTTGTTATAATTGAATGAGTAAAACAGGTTGTTCTGGTTTGTGTCATGATGAAAAAAAGAGTAAATTGACTAATGAGGCTTGACAAATGTGCTAACTGTAACATGCTTTTTTATTCCACTGGAAATTTCTGCATCTTCAGTTCATTCGTACAATGTACCAGAGTTTGTCTTGTAAACACTTGGGTCTTCACCAAAAGGAAATGTACGTTTTCAGCAAAGATGTGTTAGCATTCACAATAAACCATCTTTTAACTGATGTCTTGCTGTAAACCAATAAAGTGAATTAAGTGAAACTAAAGGAGGCATTTGCTTGTTGTTTGCCACATGGCCACATGAGGGAGTCAAAGTACGTTGTTTGTTGTTGATTTCCATGATTTCACAGAAGCGATGCATCATTAAAAAGGGATTGAAACCTTTCTTTCATCCACTTTTCACTCTAGTTAATAATAGTACATTTCATTTCTAAGCGTCTTTCACAGCAGTCAAGGTCACATTAACTGGCAGAGATAAAAACAGAACCCCAAAAAAACAACATATCAAAAAGATCAGTAAAAACTTGCAGTGAATAAAACATTATGTGCCCAATGCAAAACGATCTGTTTTGCATTGGAACAACAACATTTTCTCTGTAACCTCATTGGACAAATAGCATGTCTGTTAATAAATGCAACATGTTTGTGTTGCCAATAACTGGCTTGAAGAAAAGCTCTGTGACCAAGCTGTGGCTGACGTTCTGGGTGGTGGAGGCTGCTAGAGAGATGTGCCTGAAGCGACTGCCGTCCTCCGGGTGCAGCAGGTAGATGACTTCCTGGAGAGCCCTCTGTGCCTCCTGTTGGAGGCCCTCGATGAGCAACATGGCGCTCAATCCCCGAACAGCTATATAGGGAGAAGAGAGGTTTCTGCTCATATCCAACAAACTGATCATAGCTACTGAATCACAACAGAATCATATCTTTATTTGTATTTAATGTGACCCCCCTATTGGAGGAGCACATTTCCACATTATGCATGTTTAATTAAAAATTAATTCTAATATAATATTGTATCACTGATTCTTGAGACATGGGACAAAACACATCCAAGAGTTGAAACTGATGTTGGATTTAAACATTTTAATATTTTTAATTGTACATGTTATAAGGGATTAATAATGGACTGTATTCAACATAATTAATCCACTTTCAATTTAATCGAATCACTTTTGTATCAAATCTAAGACACTAACTGTATTCCCACTAAATCTGAAACAGCATGTCCACATAGAAGGGTTCAATCATTCATGTGTTATTAAATGGATACAAATGTTTTCTAATGATTAAAAATAGCTTGTTACATCCAAATAGAAACTTGATTTATATTATATGCAAAACAATAATACTAAAATATGCACTATTGTTAGTTTTAGAACTTTTTACTTTTTTATTTCTATAATTTATTATTTCTAAACGATTAACTCTAAAATAATAACTCAATCATACTCAGGTTAACACACATTCTTTAAAAGATACTTTGACATTAAACCAGACAATGGAAAAAGAGTTTGTACCTGGGTTAAACAACGTAGCCCCCCTCAGGTAAGCGTACTCCTTAGGACTGAGATCCAGATCCCACAGCTGATACAAGCAAGCTCTCAGTCTGTGGACTCCGGCAAGAGTTGGCTGGTCGGCCTCCTTTTCAGAAAGTCCCGGCCTGAGCAAAATCTGTCTCAAGATACTTGGATTTGGAACATCAGTCACTTCGAACATAATCCGTTCCTGTGCCAGCCCCAGAACAAATAACGGAACCCAGCAGTGTGTTAACAGTGCTGACTGATCTCCCAGTGGAAGCTGACTGAAGGATGGTAAACTCCTCATGAAGCAGACGGTTTTGATCAGCACACTGGAGGCCACTTGGCAGGTGGCCGTCGGGTCTTTCAGGCGAACTTTCCTCTGCTTGCAGTGGCAAGTGTGTGACATGAGGTAAGAGCTTGCTTCCTCGTTGAGGGGGTCGCTGTCCCGCCAGCACAAGATGTTGTAAAGGATAGTGTGGGGATGCTGATCCTGGTAACCAGAGCAAGCACGGTCTGCAATAGCCTCTTCAACAGAAAACATGGTGAGGCAGGAAAGCAAACTTACTCAGGAATACTCCAGAGAGCACAAACAGCCTCACTTAGTGTTTGACCTCAGTCCTCTATTTATCCAGGATGTCACCTGCACACGACCAACTCAGCCTTGACCCGCCTTTTTAAGCCCCAGCAATGAGGAATAAAAGCTGTGACCATGGACTTCCCATGAACACTGATGCAGGTTACTTCCACGTGCAGCCGATAAGACTGGTTCAACTCAGCTGCTGCACAGAGAGGAAGTGCTGAAGCTGGCTGAGGTGAATGACATTTATCGTGTTTACCTGAGTCATCAACTCCGCCTGTACCAGTCCGTCAAGGACTGACAGGGTCAACGCACAGGCTGCCACCTGACCTGTGCCCCAGTTACATCTTGGACCTGCATGACTTTTATTAACACACAGTAGGATGATAATAACAACATTTCTTTATATTATTTGGGGCTCAGCATTTTGGACAAATCCAGATATAAGTATGGCTTTGTTTTATGTATCTTAAATATTTATGTAGTATATAACAGGTTTCATTAAGATGAGTGAAGTTCACCTAAGTTTCCTGATATGTTATCTTGGCCAGACAAGAGTTGTGAACTTGCCCAGGATCACTTATGGATATCACTTTCGAAAAATATTTGTGGCCCGAGGTGTCACAAATTAATCATCAATGAAAAATAGTTTTATATTGCATAACACTTGTTTTTTACTCGAAGCATCATAAATGGGTTGGTAGCTTGCTTATGCGCAAACAAGACGTCATGTTAACTGGGATATCATTGTCTCCAACATTTGCTCCCTGAGGAGATCCCTCTGCAATTTCCTTATTACATTTTTTAACTGTGTGCTTTCTCCTAGTTCTGATCTTACCCACTATTTTGATTTGATATTTTTTGTTATTTCCGTATCTGTGCTCTAATGCTGTGTGACCTTCAAATTGTTCTCAGTTGTTTCCTGTTGTTGCTTTTTTCTTTGACCATTTCCTATTGTCCTTCAATTTTTGTTTTTTAAAGATTCCATGAATACATAAAAAGGAATGTCTCATTGACAAATATGTATTTTAATAACTTGTATTGCAGTCATCATTTATTTTTCCTATGATCGATGTTCACGGAGAAATTGACTTACCCCTCAAACAAAACTAAACAGTTTTTATAAAATCATCTTAAAATATCATAGATTTCTTTGTATTTAATGTGACCACCTACTGGTTTCTCTGACACAAATATGACCAACATTCTACATTATTCATTTTAACTTAAAAATACATGCTAATATAATATTGTATCACTGACTCTTGAGCAATGAGACAAAATCCGTCCAGCAGTTGAGACTGCTATGGGTTTTTAAATGAAAATATTTTTAACAGTAGATGTTACGTGGGATTATTATCGAATGTCTTCAACGCAATTATCCCCTTCGATTTAATTGAATCATTATTAAATCATATCTATGATACTTTATTTCTTCCCATTAAATCTAAGAGAGAATCATCTGAAATACAATTGTTACGAATACAAATCCTAATGATTAAAAATATATCGTATCATCATAATATCTATTATATGATAATAATAATAATAATAATAATAACATATGCACTATTGTTTATTATTATTATTAACTGTATTGTAGCTATAATTTATGATTTATAAATGATTAAATCTAAAATAATAACTCAATCAAACTCAGGTTAACACACAGTTCTTTGAAAAATACTTTGACAGTAAAATCTAAGTGTTTAAATTTTCCTCTAGAAAGTTCTCTTCATTACTAGGCGACTCAGTCCCTCGCCAACACGAAGCTCTCACTTCATTGGTCAGTACAGCTGTCAATTAAATGCTCCTCCAATTGGTGCAAAGCAGCATAGGTGGGGTCTGTTTCCAGGAAGTAAGTGTTGAGACAACTGGCCCTCACACTGTGTCTAACTCCGCTGTTCGCATCGTCATCCCCTCAGTTAGTGTTTTATTAAACCTGTTCTGATTCCACCAACATGGGGGACGAAGAAGAGAAGTATGACGGGATGTTGCTGGTTATGGCGCAGCAACACGAGGGAGGTGTACACGAGGTAATTCAGTCCGCTGCTGACGCCATACAGCCTCCACACCACTGCCTGAAGCTAATGAAGCTAGCAGCTATGCTAGCAAGGCACACATCGGCCGTTAGCAGGGAACCAGCTACGAAGCAACTGTTCTCAATAATCGGGCACGTTTTAGCTAATGTCGTTGTCTTCGTGTGAAAACACCTGTCAGAGCAGATTATAACCTCGTTTATGCTCATCGGGGAGTGTTGTGGTGAATTCGGCGTCCACGTGACCATTAATGCAGCACGGCAATCATTAAAATCTCGTATTTGTGGTTCAACTCCATGTTGTGTAGGATTTTCTCTACAATGTTGTGTAGGATTTTCCTTTGTTTCAACCTTTTTTCAATAGCCCTGAGCCACTAGATCTTGTCACAGTGACGCCAGATGACTGGCATTTCTAGAAGATCCACAGTTTCTCCCATTAACACACTTTGATTTGCTAATAATTAAACGCAATCTTATGTATTGGATGGCTCAGAGTCTGCAGGCAAAGAGAGAGAATGTAGCACATTGTATTCCTTCATTCTTTATTTCATTGTATGAGATGGTTTCTATTTCTCTCAACAGTTAGTAAACACATTTTTCAGCTTCCTCCGCCGCAAAACCGATTTCTTCACGGGTGGTGATTCAGGTGCTGCAGAGAAGGTGAGTAATGTTTTCATTAATGTAGCTTCTGTGACATTCAACACTGTGGTGTCAAAAACCTGCACCCTGCAGCTGCACGGGCACATCCTTACTTAACCCCCATGTCTCATCATCTCTCTTTTTATTATTCAGCTTGTGCAGAATGCTTTTGCCAGCCAAAGTAAGCTGGCACTGAAGTCCCACAAAGATAAGCAGATGAAGCAGGAGAAGGAGAGGAAAGAGAAAGCTGAGAGAGCTGCTAAGCTGGCAGAGGAAGAGAAGAAAAGGAAGAATAGCGACGGTCCCAAAATTCAGGAACTGACTGACGAGGAAGCAGAGAAACTTCAGTCTGAACTTGATAGGGTGAGAGCTGGCTGCTTTGATGCTCCATCATAAAAAGTATAACTGCAAATGTTATGAATCATGTGTTACTTTACATCTTCATTTGTGTTTTATGTATTTTAGAAAAAGAAAGAAGAGGAGAAAACCGAGAACACAACAACAAAGGCAGAAAAGTCATCTGACGACCCAGAAAAAGAGAAAGGGGTGAGGCAACAGCAGGCCAGTTCCACAGTGAAATGTCCATGTCATGTGGCTCCGCTGACTGACTTGTTAATGTCCATGTCCACAGTCTGAATCTGATGGCGAGGAAGACGAGAAGGACAAAGATAAACTGAAGCCGAATGCAGGAAATGGAGCTGATCTGCCCAGTTACAAGTGGACACAGAGCCTGTCTGAAGTGGACGTAAGTTCATCTTGACCTCAGGATAATGCTTTGATCTATTTCCGTGTATTTCTTCTGTAGAACAGACTTGCTACATCCGTCTTACTACGTTATCGAACTAAAACAATCTGTCCACATGAGCGTTTTGGTTCTGTGTCAGTTAAAATCCCACATCCATACCAACACGCTTAAAAACACAAATCCTGTGACCACTCTTGTACACTGATTATGCACGTGTTGGTGTAAACAGGAAGCATCTGGGTGTTGGTTGCAAAAAGAGCTCCAAAGAGAAGCAGCAATGGCAAAAGTCAAAATATGTGTTACTATGGATGTATGCTAAGCCTCCCAGAATAATGATTTTTCTTTTCAAGCATTGAATTATTTGCTGAAAACCCTTGACAGCGTCATCGCGCCACAGATCTTCTCCTCTTTTCCTCCTGGCCAAGTTTAAATGGCCTTGGCCCCTGGTATGATGAGTACGTGATTGCCCATGGTCCAAAATCTCTAATTTAACAGACATATGAATTATGTATGAAGACATTGTTTATATAATTGATCATAAGGCACTTTGAGAAATATATAATCATCACCCTTCCTCTCATGGTTCCTGTAACAAATTAACCAAATCAGAAGTGTATGAATGTTTACAGGGTTTGTAAGTCAATCCAGTGTGGCAGCTGCACGACTTGATTCCACCCTCTTGTGTCTCCTGCATTTGATACTTTCAAACTAAAAAGAATCTAAAACTATGTTCACACAGCGATAAGATCCCCTACATGTGACCCGGATTTGACTGTTTCACGACGATGTGAACAACAGAAATCAGATTGAGGCACTTTCATGTGAGGTTCTGAATCAGATACACATTTTTAGTTTTTAATGTGACCTCGGACTGAACAGCCATGTGACCTGTGTCGGAGTTCAAGTCACGCTGTGTGTGACTTCTTGTTGGTCTTTTGCACATGCGGGTCACATCAGGGACATGACCACTTAGCATTGGAGTCTGATATTGTCAATAATTTGAAATATAATGTGAACAGCTGCATACATTTTTTTTATCTCTAGAAACAAAAGGGAATTGAGCACTAAGGTTTGCACTGTGAACCTCGTCTTACATCTTTTACTATTTTATCCTCCTCCCACAGCTGGTAGTGCCTTTCGATGTGAAGTTCCGCATTAAGGCGAGAGACGTGGTGGTGGACATCCAGAGGCGCACCATCAAAGCCGGTCTGAAAGGACACCCTCCCGTTATTGAAGGGCAGCTCTGCCACGAGGTGAAGGTGGAAGAAAGCTCCTGGCTCCTCGACGACGGCAAGGTGGTCACTGTGCACCTGGAGAAGGTAAGAACGATGCCGTGTTGATTGGTTCCAGCCTTTTAACTACAGTTGAAGCTGCTTTCAGACATGCCTCTGGATATTTTGAGGCATATTTCCTACCAGCCCCCACCCCAGTAAAATGTTTGGCAAACGTACAACTGAGCCCATGTGAGAATACATCAGGAAAATATCGGGAAAATTCACAGGGAGCAAGTGGGTGTGTTGATCACGTCTCTAACACAGGTCAAATGCAAAACTAATGCATGCTCTGCACAGGCACAAAATCTCCTGCTGCATTGTTCATGTGTGAAAGCCAATGTCTGGTAGATGACCAGACTCAATTTTCTGGACATTTCCCAGAGTTCATGTCTGAAAATGGCTTAAGTGTGTGACTCTGACGGACTGCTAAGGTGATGAGCTTAATGATGTGTGAATACGTTCTATTTATTCATTTGATACTTTCCTTTAACGTCAGATTAATAAAATGGAGTGGTGGAGCAAGATTGTTACCACAGATCCGGAAATCAACACCAAGAAGGTCTGTCCAGAGAACTCCAAGGTAACATGAGGAGCTTTAATTTTTCAAGTGTTTGTAAATTGATCACAGGAAAAATAAATGATAACTGCCATACGAGTTATTACGTTGGAGCTTTCTTCATGAGCTATGTTAAAGTAAATATAAAGATAACTGACAACTTCTCCTTCATTTTGCTGGACTACCCCCACCCTGTGTGTTTTTCCCGCTGAGCAGCTGTCAGACCTGGACGGAGAGACGCGTGGCATGGTGGAGAAGATGATGTACGACCAAAGGCAGAAATCAATGGGCTTGCCTACATCTGAAGAACAGAAGAAACAAGACATTCTTAAAAAGTAAGTGTCCAGTGTTTCATTCCCTTCAAATAAATATACCAGTTCGGTTAGCTCTGGTTATGTTAAGTCATCAAACTGTAAAGATCTTATTGTCCTTTATCAGCTGACATTTTATCAGAAGCTTTATGGTGTACCCTGATTTTATATGAAGGATGAACCTGAGTGTGTTCTGTAGTTTTTACCCTCAGTGTTCCCTCAAGGCCAAATCACTCACTTTTTAACTGAAGCTAATAAAAGATGGTTTGGTGCAGACAGTGACCTGGTTTAGGAGAGACATCTGATACTATTAGATGTAACATTTCACACTTTAGTTGTTACTGTGTCGGTCTCATTGCACTAGTCAGCATCCTCCGAAAAATGGAGAGGTTTAATTTTCCAAAACAATGTAGTAATATTACAAGAATAAGGTCACAATATTACGAGAAAGTAAAACTTTTGAATAAGCAGCAAGGAGAACCTATGTTTCTCTCCTGGATCCAAAATCTTGAACCAACTCATCACAATATCAACACTGATCCCCACATAATGATCAATACTTTTCTTAAATGAGTAAATTCTTTCTTCTCATGCTGAGACAAACGGACACACTCACACATGTAAAAGGCAGGGCACACTCAGTTAGGCTTGATTCGGTTGGCACGGCGCAGAGGCAAATAATAAAACAACTTTTTCACAGTCCAAACATGTTTGAAAAGACCAGTAATGAACACTGTAAGCAGACTACCTGATCACTATAACCAAACTATTTAAATAGCATTTGTATAGGAACTATTCTGTCCCAACCTTATAGCTCCATATATATGGATACTGCTGATCACTACATCCATGATCACCATGAGTGGTTTCCACTGTATGACTCATCTTAACACAGGCGATGGGCTGATCTTCCCCTATAACACAGAGCCTAAAACTGTGACTTTATTCTCAAAATCTCCGATCTTAATTTGCATTTGGGGGGGCGGGGGGATCGATTTAATTAATACTGATGCGATTTATTGATGTAAAAATTCTGAAGTGGATTATTGTAAGTCAGTGTTCCACATGTGAGGTTGTGTGACATCAAACATTCCACAGTATGCACTGAGACTGAGGAAGAATGTTTGCTTTTATTTTGAAGTGTACTTCCTCTTTTACGCTTGTTAAAGCTGCTTGTAAAGGTCTGGCACCATTTTTATAGGAGTTAAACAATACAAATGTGTTGACTGGTAAGGTGTCCCTTTCTTTATTGACACAAAGTTCACATGGTGTCTGGCCAATCAAATGTGTTGACTGATGGTGTCATCTCAGAAGCCTCATGTTTCATGGTTACACTGTTTAAGAAAATACCACTGATTGACCAGTGGGAGGTGCTGTAGCTAAAGGGAAACAAATCCTAGAGACAGGTTTGAATGTCTGTGATATTATAAATTAAGACGTGCAGAGGAAAACTTGTGCATCAACCAACAAATATTCCCCTTACAAGATCAGAATTTAATTTAGGTTATGGCACATGATTGTGATGAAGTGATTTTGTATTAAGAAGCTGGAAATAACATGATTTGCTAAAGTGTTTCCTTATCTCTCTGCAGGTTCATGTCTCAGCACCCAGAGATGGATTTCTCTAAAGCAAAATTCAGCTGAGACTCGCTGTAGAAACCACATGAAGATTCTTGAGGATCTCATGTGAAACATGTCCAAGCTGACGTCAGACACCACCCACCTCCCCATCTTGCGTCCTCTTAATACTGGACATGGTTTCTGTTCATTTACTGTCTTAACTGCACAGGTTTCTGTCTCTTTTTGGTTTGTTATGAGATTAGATTTGTTGACATTTAGCCCATATCCTCCCTCTGCATGTCGTCAGAATATTTAAAAATGTCTGGATTTTTTAATAAATGAATTTAAAATGTAACAGTAGTGCTTATATTCATTGCACAAGCATTCACCCGTCATTTGGTTTCAAGGGTAAAGAGTCCCAACATCTGTCTCCAGACCGAACAGAATTTAATGGAAAGTAGATGAGTAGTGAAGTTTAAATGAAAAGCTTTTGTTTCTTTACTGCCTGTGACATTTTAAAAGTTCACAACCTAGTTCAAGGCCAAGACTACTGCTTTCACCAGCCCTGAACTCGGTCACTGAACTCGCATGTGTTATGTTTGGATCACGACCAAAGGCTACTGGCCTAAAATGACAACAGCTTTTACTGAAAGTCACCAAGCAGCTTCATTGCTTAACAGTGGAAGTCCAGATGTTATTTGATGGAAGTTTATACGTTAAAATTGTCACTAGGACTGTGAACTATTTGTAGGTCTTTTGTATCTTTGACACAAATTGAATGTTTAAGGCATCAAAGTCACAGATTGGAAAGTTTCTATTTTGAACCACAAGGGAGCAGTGTTTTCCTGCTCCAGTGTAAGACGGCTAAGTGTTGCCTTAATTCATGTAACGTGAGTACCCACACAAATCCTATGAATCAGGTGGAAGATGAATAAATTACAAATTATTGTGTAGTTTTAAATGAACAGCTTGAGATCTTAGGGAATTTATTTTAGATTCATATTCCTCTGATTTCTAAGAATTATCAGCGGAAAAAACAAGATGCTTTTATCGAGTGTCTTATTTATTCTAGTGTTGGAGTCACTTGAAGGAGCAGCTCTCAAATGAGTACAACATTTATTAATATTTATAGATCTGATGTAAGATTTTATCTGATTTTAGCTTTGGTTTGACTTCTTGTGTCACATATGTTGCTATGACAGGTGTTTGTCTCCTAATCCGATTTTATTGTAGGTGTATAAAAAGGCACAGTTAAATAAAATTTATTATTCTGAATTTAAATTGTACCTATATATAATCCATGTCTTTCACTAAAATAACTATATTTTCTCTGATATTTTAATCTGCACAAACACTTCTGACATCGAATCTTTTTTGTCTCTGAAATGTGTAACACCTCCAGTAGCTTTTAACGTGTTGAGATAGCAGTCCTCTGGTTTGTTCGTAATATTTACATAAAAATCATTCATCATAAGTGACAAAGATGTAAACATTGATAGTATGTTACTCAGTCGAGCGCAAACCAGCACCAAGGCCCATCACTCCACTTAAATTCAATCAAGCTGCACCAGATTGCACACATTCGTAGATATTTGTTCTTTAAATATGTCAGATTTTTTTCATCAAGATCCATGAAGTGCAGAGAGAACAATAAATCGTAAAAAAAAAAAAAAAAAGCAACACAATGTTATTATCTCGCAATGTTATAGAAAGTGATACAAATAAATCCTGCATCTGCCCCCGGATAAGTTTAGTTTAGTTTTATTAGATTTGTTTTTAAATTATTAAAAATAAGGAGAAGGAGTGGCAACATGCTTATGTTGTCATACAACTATTCTCCACTAAATCGTCCAACAAAAAAATCTGCATATATACATATATACAGCTCTACTCTGCCCCTAGTGTCCATCTGTCCACTACAACACTCAAGCCTCTTTTTTTTTTTCAGATCTCTCTGCACCAAATTTTGATGGTTTCTTCCCTGACCCATTTCTCATCCTTCCACCAAGTTTCATTGTAAGCTATTCAGTATCTGTTTTGCTAACAAACAAACCAGCCAACAAACAGCAGACAGGGGTGAAAACATAACCTCCTTGGTGGAGGTAACAATAGGAGCTTGGTGGAAATGTGGCGGTAAAACACTGCAATGCAAATAAAATCAAATGAAGGATTTTGTTAATGGATTTTTTAAGAGAGCAGCAGCTGCTACTTGTATAGACTGAGATTCCTCTATTGAGCTGTACGTGTTATATTACACACATTTCCACAGGTTATTACTAATAATATATTGTACAGTCACTCACAAGTGTTTCACAGGTGCATGTCAAAGATCCTCCAGCTTAATCACCGTGGAGCTCTCTCACTCTGTTGCAGGATGCTCTAAATATGAGGCAGCAGCAGAAGAAGAACTCTGGGCTGGATTCATGCTTCTTCTCTTGAAGGAGGATTAACTGTTTGAATCCAGCAGGTGAATGGAGAAAAATAAAAACTGCTATACAGAGAAGTAATCGATGGGAATATGTTAAGTGGCTGTTGCTGACAACTGCTGGCACCACAGCTGGTGTGTACATTACCCAAAATGAATCTGATTCAACAGTCTGCTTCTTCCCGGTCCTCTGGATGGATTTATGGTCAGCAGATTCCTTTATTTCAGATTCATAGTCTTCAGTCCCAACTGATGCTGACTCAAGTGACATCGCCTCTGGATGCACAAAAGGCTTAAACGCGTTTACTCACCAGGCCCCATATACACGCTTTTAAAATGTGTAGGGTTTCCCTTTAGGTTTGTGTGTGGGAGTAAAATAAGAGAGAAAGTTTCCCTGCAAAAAAAACAACCTGTTGAGTATATATATAGCGTTAGTCCCTCTTTTCAAATGGTTCCCACTGTGTGAATGCAGCGGCTGACACGTCGTCGAAACCCCGAGGATTATCAGCACACCACTACCACTGAGTGAACGACATGGTTTCTCACTCAGGCCACACTGGATATCATGCACCTCTGCTAAATGTTACTTCACAGGACCAGTTTGCTAACAAGGCCTCTGTGCTCGTGTGTCTGTCCACAGCTAACTGGACTGGCCTGTCAGGATGGTGAGAGGCTGTCACCATCACTGGGGTGACCGGAGGAAACATACATTAGCTGATGCTGGCTAGCAAGTCCTCCTAATGTGTGAAATTGCTCATGTAGTTCAAAAGCACTGCTGGGACATCTGCCTCATAGAGACAGTTGTGTTTTTACAAGGAGTGTTTACGCTTTGATTTAACGGCTGCGAGTTATATCAGAACATATTAAAGAGCAGCCAAAATACAGATTTTTGTAATGGGTGTCGAATAGTAGGCCAATAAAGAGAAGCGGAGGCAGATCCAGTGAATGGCGATTGGTTGCCACCCGCCAATAAACTGAACATAGAAGAAGAGGAAGACGTTCAGTAGCTGCTAAATTTTTACAGTTATAAACACATAACGCTCAGGTCAGTCCTTGTTCTGCACTGAAGCCAATGGTGTCCAGCGATTTTTAACATAAGTCCCCTTCAAACAAAACAGCATCTACTTGTTAACCTGGAACACTGGACACTGCCTCACTGTGGACGTGGATTGTGTAAGAATATAAGTGTATACTTAGCTAACACAACCACAACCAACAGAGATAAACTAGAATTTACTTGAAGTCATGTTTTGGTTCCCTGGCAAATGTAAGTGCCACACTCCATCTCTTTTATCTCTGTATTTGGTCTCAACCATCTCCTGGGGGAAATATGTGTCTCTCTAGCTGCTATATGCTTCTCTATGTTCACCAGACAGTTGCTCATTTTGTATGTATTCTATGTGTTGCTGGGTAAAGAGCTTTGGTTCAAGGCTAAAAAAACTAAATCATTGAGCTGAAAAACACTAAAATGCTCAAGAGTTCTACAAACACGTTGTAACCCAACGGGTCCCTGCAACATATTCGATTTAGATTCGTTTTAGGCCGTATTTTTTTTCTGCTTGTATCTAGTTTTGGCCTTGAGTCTGTTTTGGGTTTTTATTTGATTTAAAATGTCTCTGTGGCCGTGTCAAATGTATCGACTTGCAGTATCTCCAAGTGGCCCAGTGGTTTAAAGTCTGAAGAAGCTCCAGAGGAGCCATTGTGAGAATACAGCAGTGGGGGGGGGGGGGTGGAGGACGTTTCTAACACGCAAAAATGGAAAAAACAAAAAGAACGCAGACACATACAGAAGACAAAGTCATGTCATACACGTAGAAGACACAGAAATGCCAGTGTCGATGTGCTGCAAACAAAAACGTGCGATCTCTGCAGCGGAACTCTGACGTTATTTCCTTCCTTTGTCTGCTGCACCACCTCTCACCTGAATCCCAGGAGTACTTGTTGCTTTTGTGAAGATGTCTGAGCTTAGAACCTCCCAGTGCGTTGATTATTCGTTCAATTCCCCCGGAGTTTCTCCAGAGTTTGTGCCTGAAAATGGCTCATGTGTTTCATGTATTGCTAGTAACACACAATGATTAGTAAAGTAAAGCAATAGTGTTGCTGATGTATTTCATTAGGAGGCATGTTTACTGATATCGATCATGTCTCACACACTTAGTAGCACCAGTGGCTTCTGTGGAGTCCAGCCTTAACAACGTGGGTACAGGCTTGGGTTTGGTCCCAGGGTTGAGGAACTATTGTGCATATATGAGGCAAGAGCTTACTCTACGTCAGAGCAACTTACACTACTACTAATAATAATCACATTCAGTTAAAGGAGATATCTTCTATGCCATTAGGGTCATCTCAGTTTGGTGACCCCATATTTTCCCAACAACATACCAAAAAATGTGTTGGTATAAGAGTAGAAATGTTAGCTCGAGCCGGAGAGGTGAGACCAGAGGCCTGACGGGACTGCGGTTGTGTGGGCCGGCTGTGTGACTGTGTGGGGCTCGAGGGCACAGAGGAGGCAGAGTCTGCTCAGCTGAGAGCAATGTCTCACCAAGGTACCAGAATTTCTTCATTAACGAAGGCACACAGACATCAGAGAGAAGGGGTTGGGGTTTAGGGGCGGACGAGGGGGCGGTCTGCAAACACACCTCCCCGCCACAGCGCTGACTCGCTGTTCCAGACTTGACGACTTGTTTTTTGGCTGTAGCCCCTCGTAAATCACCTGCAAGGCCTCGCGCAATGTGACTCACCATCATAATTGTGGCGTTTGCCAAGGTCATTTCATCCCGTCTCTCTTCTTCCGTAAAGCCGATCGCTGGCTTCTTCCTGGAAGTGGAGGAGGGATAGCGAGGGTATGAGGGTCATCAGGACTGGGATAGGACAGGAGGTTAGCATCTTCTTCATATGACAGATTTAGACTGTCACGGTGCCTCATGTTTATATTTAATTTCTTTCGGTCAACAATTGATATTTTAAGTTAATAAACTCTACTTCTGCCACTTAAACACACATAGAACAATGGTTTCAACTAAAAAACAAATAAGGTCAACCACAATCAGACAACACTGTCCCGGCTCAACATCTGCATCTGTTGGTTTGCCTCCTCCGTCCTCCACACCTGGGTGCCGGGCACACTCTGTAAAGCGTATTTGGAGCACACACTTCCAGGGGTGGAGAGGAGGCCCATGTGCAAAGTCAAACTGCAATTGCCAATTAGTGAAGGCCAACACAGGCTGCAGGCTGGGGTGTACAGAGCAGATCAGCCATCTTGGACGACAAAGGCTTCAGTCAGTTCGGGTCCCTCAGATCAACACACACAACCACAAACCCACACATACACCATAACCCAGAGGGCAGAGACGACCCTGAGCCCAGCGGGGAACTGTTTACCGCTCCGGACTGAGCAAAGAGCATGGGCAAACATCCTCCATAGCAAGCCTAGACAACGGCTCATAAACAGCTTTTGTTATTTAGCAAACAAAATGAAGTCATCAAACTCCAGTCCTACGAACAACAGCTAAAGTGCCACAGAGTGACAGTGGCTGTACTGCACTGAGACTGAAGACCTGGCTTTGTGTGATTCACACGAAGAGGCTGATATCAAAATAAAGTCAAGTTTTGATAGTCCAGTGAAAAGTAAGGATGAATGAATATCAAATATATCACATATGATAAATAAATAAGTAAAACATATTCAATAAGTAATGTTGCATCCATCCATGTTTGATAATTAGGATCTCCTAAAAATTTGAAATCATACAATATTAGTACAACAAAAAGTATTACTAATGATAATAAAGACAAACATAACACAAAGGCATCACATTAGAGATTAGTTTTGGCAAACTAGGCAATAAATCCTCAGGACAGAACTGAACA
This sequence comes from Platichthys flesus, assembly GCF_949316205.1. Taxonomy (NCBI): domain Eukaryota; kingdom Metazoa; phylum Chordata; class Actinopteri; order Pleuronectiformes; family Pleuronectidae; genus Platichthys; species Platichthys flesus. The sequence goes on along the minus strand of NC_084961.1, from coordinate 17,398,139 downwards.
CTTCAGTTTTGTACCCTTGACGGGTCATATGTCCATAACAAGTAAACGCCACTTATTTCTATTTAACGTACACAAATTCTGGCATGTTTTTTCTGTATATGCCAGTTTGCATGAATAACAGACTTGCCTTTAATCTATCATTCACAGTTAGTCGTTTACCACAGAGAATGTTAGCGGCTAGCTGGTAAACACTGGAGCATTTAGCAGCTGATTAGCCAGATTTATTTTATATTTGTTAGAAACACAAGATTTATAATGATGCAACTACTGTTACTCCGTATCTGCTGGAAAATCTGTTCCAAAAGTTGCTGGAAAAAGCTACTTTTTGCCAACTCATCTATCATAACAGTTGAATAAGTTGATAATATGTCAACATTGAACTTTCTGCTTGTTCTTCTGACACCAAGTGGCCAAAAACGATGCAAAAATCCACTTAGAGGTTGTCCCTACTTTGGAACTGGGAAGGTTACACAATTTGAGCAGAGATTGAACCAACTCAGTTAAGTATTTGAGCTGCAAAACCAAAACAATGAGCTAAATGGTGGTAATTGCTCTGGAGAGGTGAGGGGAACTGAAACTTTGATGATATTTCTTTGCAGATTTGTGACTTCAATCTACCAATCCAACAATACACACAGTAATTTGATCCACTGCTATATACCATCTGAATATCATCCTTGTTTCTGTATCACATCAGATTATATGTCATTTCTGCGCTTTGAGCACAGACGCTGTGTTTTATTTAAGCAAACAGAGATGAATTCCTCAATTTGGAGCAGCAGTAAAGTGGAGGGTTCGGGAGATGCCATCGTTTCATGAGGGGACCTTTGCTCTTCTTGGCCCCGCCAGCTGCAGTTCACATTGCTGCTTCATTGCTATTTGCCTGTGGCCCCCTGACCCTGCAGCCTTCATTTGCACCTTGGTGAGGACCACTCCATCACTTTTCAGGGGGGTTTTCAACCTCTGAGGGTCTAACACACACATCTCACCACTGACATCATGAGTGCACGGCCAAGCCACAGGTATGAATTGGGGGTAGAGCTGAATTCACCTAAAGGCTTTTATACTTTAGATATTTTTCTATTTATACCCTTTTTTTTCAATGCAGCTTGATTAGTCAAAGAGGTGACAAATACATGTATCTACAACATAGTGCTTTAAACCTAATAAGAAGTTCGATGCAATTTGTGTATCATGGACGTTAACATAAAATGTGTAACAAAGTAAGTTTGGGTAAAGACTGGAGTTTGTCTATGTACAGCTTAGCAACTCAGAAGTCTTTAATATAAAGCCTTGAATGCTGTGATTTGGCTCAGTTAAGATCAATAAACTCACTTTCCATTTGAAATTAAAATCAGTAATTTTTTCTGAATAATCTAAAACTTTTTTCATTATTTGATTTCTTTTTTTAAAATGTCCTTTCTTTTGTCTAATGTAGCCATATCTGTTCGACTTTATAAGTATACATATTATGATATTGATATAAAGAATAAAACACATAATTAATCATTGTTGTAAACATTGTTATTGTTCTAATATTGTTATCAAAACTATAAGGTAAAACACAGTTTGTTTTAAAATACCAATAAGGTTGTTAAACTGAGCCAAGAATGAATTGTATCCACTAGAAACATCAATGATTCTCAGATGACTTTGGTAAATGCCAGTATTAATACACGTTTTACTTAATACAGTGTTCATTATATGGTATTCTACATTTTCAGGTCCCTAGACTTTCCTCACATGCAGATCTGAACGTGTTAGCCGTATGTCGCACCATAATGCAGATTGTAACAAAAGGGTGCAAGTGATGGAAAAGTACCCCGGTGGATTTCTTAAACTGGACACTTCCCTGCCACCTTGTCATTTCAGTTACATGCCAAAGTCAACGCATTCACTTAGAGTAGCTGTGCGGACGCTGTTATTTAAAGAATCTCATATCGCAACAGCCAAAACTTGGAAGGTTGAGGTTTGGCTGCACGAGTGATAAGTGAGAACGATACCGAACACGTGGGTCTCAACAGGGTCCTATTACATTTTTGACCTCATATCTTATCTTGTATTTGTCTTATTAATTAAACTACCTAACCCTTGTTTGACCTTTGACCGTATAGGTGATCAGATTTAATGATCACATAATAGGTTCTATGCTTGACTTTGTTGATGTTTGTGTGTCTCTGTCCTAAAAGCTTGGTTTCGACTGATTGTTGCATTTAAAGCTGAGAAACAGTTCATTGCTGGAGTTAAAATCACTTCACAAGATACCAAATCCCCAAAAAAGGACAAACCGAAACCATTTTCAGAAAACAAACATCTTTAATTTATTATTAAACAACATAAATAATACTCACAGTGAGTTCAAATACAAATACATAGTTTATGTACATGTGTTCGCGCAGGGGGAGTCTTTTTGTCTGACAAAAACCCTGCAAGGATACAGAAGGCACTTGTGACTCACAGTCCAATCTTGAAACGTTTGTATAGCAACAGGAGAAAGCACAGTTAAAATTAATCGTAACTTAGGAATTAAAAGAGGGATGATTTTATTGAACATTATCTTTGATCCTTTTCATTCAAGATTTGAGATTTTGTGTTGGCACTTAAATCGTTTTGTTTGCTCGATGAATGAATATGAATATATATACAAAACTTCCAACATTAACATGGAAAACACTGGACGTTAATTTATTCTATATACACACATATACACATTTATGTTAGCGCAACAATTTTATATGTTTAACATTTATAATTACAGAAAGTGTCAGTGATGTTTTGATATTGGGGAGGTTGTGTGAAGGCGCAAGAGTAAAAAAAGTGTAATGAACATTATAAATGTGGAATAAGCATGTCAGGAATTACTAAGAGCAGAGAAAGGGTTCTAACCATGCAGCTATTGTTGGGCTTGTTATTTTACTTGAATATTGTCCCACGTGGAAGTAGATGATCAAGTTCTGTCTTTGCACATCAACACAGACTCCAGCTTAACTTTGTATATATTTTAAATAGTAGCTCTGGAATGAATAATCTATGCTTTTCCACAAACAGGAGCCAAACATGTCCTTGTAGATCTTATAACGTTTTCCCCACGTCTTCTCAAGGACCCGGATTTATGTCTTTAGTCCTGCCCCTCGAGCCTCAGGCTTTCAGAGATGAGTGCCACGCCTTCAGAGTTGAATTCTGCACAGCTCAGTAGCTCTGAGCTACTGGTGCCCAAGACGCAGTCAGCCTGGCAATGGAGCTCTCAAACTGGGCCTCCCCGACGCCGACCTCAGTCAGGCTTGGATCATACATGGAAGAAGGCGAGGCGACGGGCAGCGCGGAGGTCAGGCCTGTGTAGGATGAGCCCCTCAGGAACTGGGAGGTCAGACCACCGGGTATGGAGCCTGAGGCCGAGCCTGAAGGGGTGAGGGTGGAGCCAGCCACCGACCATAAGCTGGGGTACTGACTGTGGGGGAGAAGAAAGATGGTTGGTGAATAAGATCATTTAGGGGGGCATCCCTATGTAATCACAACATGAACCAATTAATGTTCTAAATATAAAATATGGATTGTAGTGGCCCATTAGGACTGACATCAAACCGGGTTGCAGCCATCAATAATGCAGAAATAAAGCTATGAAATTTTGATTTACAGTCGCCCCTGTTTATAAAGTTGAGAGACTGACCTGGAATTGGATGTTGAGTTAGTGGTGTGGGACAGAGTTCCCATGCCTGTGGAGTTGGGGATCTGAAGAGCAGACCAGCTGTCGTGAGTCTGCAGAGAACCGGAGGTGTTGTCCATATAGTTGTCTGAAAAATAAAAGAAGCACGAACCACATTAGTCAAAAACCCTCAAAAAATTGAATATTTAATTTAGTGGTCACAATATGAGCAGGTCTTACTTGTGCTGGAGGTGCGGTGGGGGTAGTGGCTGGGGTACGGGGCGGATCTGTGGCTCCTCAGGCTGGAGTAGCGCTCGCAGTACGAGCCGGATGAGTGGGCTGCTGGGCTGCTGAACTGAGGGGGGCTGCTGCTGGGGCAGATGGGACTCTGGCCCGGGAGGAACCATCCTCCAACTGTGGAAAACAAGACACAGCAAAGTCAGACAGTGCACACCCCAATCCTCTGGAGCTCCAGCTGCCCTTCAGCAGCAGATACAGCGGTTAGATTTTTTTGAATATTATATTTTGGAACTAGATATGGAGAAATAAATGCAACTCACGCTGAGAGTATCCAGACTGTTGACTGTCTGCGCCGTGATCGGGGATGTCTTTGTGGTCGCTCCTGCAAACAAACACATAAACATTAGATGCTGTAAATTTTGTTCTAACCAACTTGACAATTAACCTCATATTAAGGTTTTTAATTGATGCTTTAAGGCCGTACCTTTCTTTGGCGTCCAGGAAGGCCTTCGCAAATGGATTGTGCTTTATCTTCAGAGCAGTGATCTGTGGGCAGAATGTGACCTTGTTAGCCTCTCAGTTCATATCTACAACAAATCAGCACCAATTAGGTTTAAACTGTGAGGAGGTGACCGACCTCTTCGTTCTGGTAGGCGGTGACGGCGATGAACTGCGTTTCGGGGAAAGACTGGCTGCTGATCATCTTCTGGATCCCGCCAACCTTCACAATGTGTATCCTCGGCTCATACTTGTGCAGAGAATTCAGCATGATCTATATGGAAATCGGAAATACCATTGAACATTAATATTTGTCACCAAAACTTTTTCAATAAATTAATTAAGTTAAGTCATAATTCCAGGGGTCTCAGATAAAAAAAAAAATATATCTTGTTAACCATCTTTCATACCACTGAATGAATCTAAAATTCTAGAATAAAAGTGAAGGAACTTTAGAAACCTTTGTAAAATGTTTATTTCTCCCATAGATTCATTAAACTGGATAATGACTGGTTTTCTTCTCAGACAGCTTTAAAAGCTTATTTAGGCTGAATGTGGCCCCACAGGAACAGATGTCATAAAAGCTTTTCACATGACAATGAATAATTCATGTATTTCCTCACCTGTCCTCCTCCATTGAGTTTGTTGGAGAGTTTGACTTTGCTGAAGGAGACTGGCGCTTTCATCCAGTGGGCGCCGAAGTTGGGGGAGTCCGGGTGGATGTAGACGCAGCTGGGGCTCTGGGGCTCGGGTTTACCACCGGGGACCCACTCCCCGTTCACGTACTTCCACCGGTTGTTGTCCGCGGCCACGAAATCCAGCAGCACCGAGTACATGGCGTTTGGGTCCAGGCCGCTGACACTGGCCCTGAGCACCGGGAACATCCTCCTGGAAAAGAATAAACGTACCATTTGAATGGATTTACAAAATTGAGACCAAGACCATGTTTTATTATAGAAACCATTACTTTAAAATTAGGAGTTTAGAAGCTTCAGTAGAAAGTCCATAACTATTTTCCCGAATCGTCCCGAGGCCTCCCAGGCTTCGGGAGCAGCACTTTGACAGCGCATTTATGCGCATGTGTGAGTGACTGTTTAATATAAAATGTAAATAATGCTTTATATAACTGAAAATCTGACATATTTTAGAGGTTAACTGTTACAACTCATTATAATTTCTTTCTTTTTTTCTAAACGTGCGTAAAATGCGCCCGTCCTGTGCGTATGGCACAGCAGCGGGGCCTCCTCACAAGGCGCCTTGCTAAATTTACCTTCCAGTCTTGGTGACAATCATCTCGTTGGTCAACTCTTTGAACTTGGTCCACAGGTCTGCATCGTCCAGCGTCAGTTTAATATCCCGCTCGGATGCGTCGCCCTTCTCGCTGCCCTTCTGGAACTCGTTTTCCACGGCGCTGAGGAGATGCTCCAGGCGCTGGTCGGGGTTGGAAGAAGTCATATTTCCAAGAAGAAGAGTTGAGACTAAGATCCAGGACGTTGAGGGCTCAGAGACGCTCACTGACTCAGATAACGGCCGGTGACAGAGATGTGCAGGCCCGAGCGTATCACTGCTTCCTCATACCCGAGGCCTCATCCTTTAAGGGCCCCCAGGGACCTCATGGGGATGCGGGGCGTGGTTTGTGTGCGCAGGCACGCACCTCGCCTCTCTGACCGGGTTCAACGTCTCCAAACAACGCCCACACACACAGGCTGAACCTCTCTTTACAATGTCACATGTTTCAATTTAAAAGCACCTTTTACCCTCTAAATTTAAATAAAATTCCCCTCAGTCCAACCCTGCTCGAACCATCTACTTTTTAAACACCTGTTAGAGATGATCTAAGAAATAAATAGTGAGTCTTACAGTGAATTCATCCCCTGTGAAGTTTGGGATTTATTGTTTAATACCTAAAATGTGTTTGCCGTGTGTTGCATGTGATGGGCCCAACAAATTCAAGGCTGTGCGCTGAGACAAAAGAAGGGAAGCGAGGGAAGAGATCTGCGGCCTTTGAACTCGGCTTTATATTTGCAAATAGTGCTTATCTTTTGTTGTCTCTAATCCACATGGGAGAGGGCCTGTGTTTACCGAGCATGGGCCATTAGGGCAGACCCTGTGTTCCTGTTGTGCCAGAGTGTGGACAGCCCACAAGTGATGCCCAGATTTGCATAATGGGCCTGCATGTCTCACTCTGAGGCTCTAATATTAAGTATTTCATGCTGCCGGATCTGCTCGGCACCGGAGGATCCTGCTGTTCAAACAAAACAATTTGCTAAACTCAGAGTCGCTGCTGTAAATGAAAATTCCACTCATTGTAATATACTACGTGTAGATTAGGATTTTATCAACAAAACACATGATTATGTAGATGATATGATGCATGGCTGCAGATAAGGGTGGCTGAAAGTTTAAAAAAAAAACTTGAAACAACCTGACAATGACAGACTTAAATAATTCATATTCCTAATACTGATCCATGCATGTGGTTGTATAACGTACAATAACTTGTGGCTTATACTGCACTTTGTACTGTCCTGTGAGAACCAAGCATCATCAAAGTGTCAGCTGGGAAACACAGCCATTTCATTTTCCCTGATCATAAATAAACATTTCACGTGTGAGGGTATTGAAAGGGTATCCATGTCACAACCCTTTGAGATAAATACTTCCATTTCTTGGCGACCATAATTAACATTTTACATTTAGTCAGTGGTCGAGGTATAAGATCTGACACTTCTTTCACCCCTGCCATCTTGGGTTTAATATTTACTCTCTGAAATTTCGGCCGAGAAGATTACACACACACTATAATGACATACTTGTGAACAGATTAACTTCTGCTCATTCATCTCCGGCCACCAGCCCCCGAGCCGTCACCTCACTGTACTTGGGGTTTTATTTATTCAAGCGGCCTCCACTGATCCTGCCACAGGTTTTGTGTGTTTTCAGATCCGAGGCCCCGTGTGTGTCTGTTTCCCGTCCCCTCTGATTCCACTGTCTGTGATGTACTTGGAATTGAGTGAGGGCTTTGGAGCGCGACTCCACTTTACTACACCACTTCCTCCAGTACTACAGAGGCCATAAATGTAAAGGGGCTCTCTCACACCTTTCCATCCCGTGTCCATTCAGCAGCCTCTTCCTTTTCCCCTGTGGTTTTGTGTGTGAGTGTGTGTGTATTCTTTTTTTATTTTGGAGACTGAGAAAAGGAGACAGAGAGTGTTAAAAACGAAAAATAAAGGTGACTGCATACTGGACATAACCCTCACAGACTTGGCCTGTATGCTCTGACGACCACTGACACACTCACAGGACGCTGTGTCATAACTCCAAATTAAGTTGCAGGTCTGTGATCGGGTCTCTTTGGGAAGTCAGGGGTGAGACGTCTGTAGCTGCAGCAACGTAACAGTGTGTGCTTTGGCTGTCAGTTGTTGCCACGGCGATGCGTATTAAAGCACGGAACATACCATCTTCATAGTTTGACTGACGGGCAAAGTCCAAGTCCAGGTAAAGGAGGAGCTGCTTCATCCCACACGGTGAGCGAACGTCTGCTCTGAAATATGAAGTTTGCTTGAAAAGCCACCAATGGTTTCCCAAAGTTTGTCTCTTCATACACACACACACACACATAAACACACATAAACACACACACACCGCTGCTGCCTCTGCCTGGTGAGCTGAGGGTTAACTGATGCAGGCCCCGCTCTGGCATCGGCACACACACACCTAGGTGAGAAATATTGCAGAGGTCTGGTGCTTCACAAAGGGACAGTTATAACGATGCATATTTTCCAGAGGACTTCGTGGGACTAAATAAGTAAACACAGGGGGAGGATGAGTCAGGCCCTGGGAAGAACAAAACAGACACATACGCACACTCACAAAGTCATTTTTACTATGGTTTATGACATAAGTTGGTAAATGGACAAAACAGCACAGCAGGTCAAGCTCCAAGATTATTGATAAATGGGAAAGAAGTCTTGGAGGTGAAGTAAAGATCGATTCATGCGTCAGATATTCAAGGTGATGCAGCTCAGCGATGAATCACAGGAAGGAAATGTCAAACATGGAAAAGTTGAAGGACATTGAAGTGGGAGCTCTGGGAAACCGTCCTTCTTCTAATGTTATCTGATAATTTTAGAATGATCTGATTCCAATTCACTATTTGTTTAATTCTGATTAAACATGTGTGTGTGTGTGTGTGTGTGTGTGTTTATGTGTGTATGTTTGTGTGTGTGTGTGTGTGTGTGTTTCGTGTTATGTGAATCTTTAGCTCTTTAAAGTGCAGCAGAACACAGCAAGGCTCACTCTTTACTAGATATATGCGTTATTATTATATTATGTTTTGTGTAAAATCATCTTTAATATATCGAAAAGGGATAATAATATTTTTTTCATTTCCCGACTGGCCTGAAAATGTTAAGATTGTTTACTTCAAGTGGGACTTTGTTTGGTGAAAATCTAATCCTGTGGCCACAAGTAGCAGTTGCAGAGTTTCTCCTCCTTCCAACATTTTCGAGCTCGTCCCTTTTAGAAGGGCTAGTCATCAGGCCACCTGACCGAGCACAAACAGAGCAGCTCCGATTCAGAAATAACAGCCACACAGCAGCAGCCACAGTCTCTGTACTAGGTGTTTTATTGCCTGCGAATTAAGATCTTAATTTTGAGCAGAATATTCTGTGCAAACAGGAGCGTGTCTGCTCTTCCTCCTCATCAACATCTTGCTTTGATGAAGATTCCACTGTTAAAAAACACGTCATCACAAGTAAAAGTCTTCTGCTCAAAATGTTATTCAGGCTCAATAAGAAATAATACAAACCTTATTGATCCCAGCACGTGGAAATTAATTTGTTATGGCAGCAGATTTGGCTGGGAGAGACAAGAAACTAAAAAGCCAAAAGAATAAAATAAAATGAAAAGGAAATACAAAATGCATAATATACAAATTTCACTACAGATGAAAATATTGTTGGCAGAGAGACTTTAGTAAAGTGTGGTGGCACAGGAGGGTGGCAAGAGGACATATACTGTGTTTGTGCTTTACTTAAAATATATGTTATGTGATGTATGTTACTTATCTGTTATAGGTATTAAGCCAGGTATGGTATTCAATATGAATATAAGTATATGTGCTATGAGCTTTTACACATGTGTTCGTGTACATAGATAAATGGGTATAAATTCACAATAGTTACAATATGATATGATTATAAAATGTTATGTTTACAGTACAGTACATATATAGCGTGAATTTCACAATAAATCTTAAATAATATAATATAATGCAATAGAATTGGTATTTTTTATACAGATAATGTTTAAGAGGATACTAGTGTGAACAGATTAACTTCTGAATATTTTATAAATAAAAGTGAATACCGGTGAATACATAAATACCTCAACAACAGTTTTGCACATAAATAAAATTAGTCATGTTCAATGCTATTTATCTGTTTTTATATGTAAAGCTCTTTTTTTTTTTATGGTAACATTTCATCATATATTTAGTTATAATTGATGCAATTATTTCATTATATTTTATCTAATTATTATATATTGGCCACGTTCTTATTAATAAATATCTGGGATGTCAGATATAACAATATCTATAATGTACCAAAGCCGAAGTAACATGGACTGGAAATACTACATATGCAGTGTGTGTGTATGTGATCACAGGGGTGTCATGTTGTGCCTTTGACCTTTGACCAACACATTTGTCATAAAGAGAAATTTACCTACACTTGTCACATTGTGTTTTAATCTCACTCTGGTATTTTGAAACTTTGCATTGTGAGCACCAGCCACCACTTCCTCTTCCATCCTGAAGAAGGCAGACCTGTAAAGACTGGAGAGACACCTCCCCCCTAAAACACACACACACACACGGCCCTTCCCTGATGTGGATTGAGCCCTGGGCTTCGTCTGTCACTTTTGCGTTTCCACTTCAAGTTCAGGAAATACAAACTTTCCTCTTCTAATCACCCGTCCCTTTGAAAGGGATAAAAAGAATTAGTGGGGACAGTAATTGCCCCCCTCCTCGGCCCCCTCCTCGGCCCCCGCCGGGCCTCATCTAGCTGCCCTACAGTAGACCTTGGGACCTTTGGCATGCTAATGACAGGAGGCTCAGCTTTGACACTCCAGAGACCCAGCCAGGTCTGGCAAAGAAACGCCGCTGAGAGACTTCACAAGGAGAAGAGTTTGATACGTCGCCAAGAGTTTAATAAAACATCATCTGCAAATATAACAAAACAGCGCAGACCGTGTAACTGTAAATCTGAAGCAAGGTATCACGTTAATAAAGGAAACACTGTAAGGGTTGTTGTACCAACTTTCAAACATGTAGTTATAATAAAATAAAATTAATACCACTTTCACTCGCCATAGCTGTCACACTATTGCATTTCATGCTCATCACAACACCAGTGTCCTGTATGTCTATGACCTCTATGTTGGATAGTTCATATATATTTTAAGAGCCCAACTAATCCAATAAAGACAATTCAAGCTGTCACTGGGTTCTTATTGCCATTTTCCTCTTAAACAAGCAAAACAAATGCACTGAAAATATTTCAACCTGTTGTTTATCCAAATGGGCCTCTCTGAAAATTCACTTTTTACTGAAAAATACAAGTTTGAGACATTTGGGAAAATACTTCACATAAATAGCTAATATTGTCGTTACACAGATGAAGTCTCTCTTTACTTATTTTCAAAAAGAGGTTTTCGAATTCAAGGCGAGAATACATGATCATTGAAAAGGTGATTACAGGTATTTTAACTAAAGTAGTCATACATACAAAAGAGTAAAAAGTAGAACATGAAAGGTCTGAGCTAGAGCAGTGCTGTTGCAATGGTGCATGGGATAAATATCATGCCATATTCCAAAACAAACAAAAAGTCTGAACGGTTTTGCATGATTGGAACCAAGTTTTGAAACCGTTTTGTTGCCGGTTCGAATCCCACTCTATCCCATCTGCATGCCTAAGTGTCCTTGGCAAGATACTGAACCCCTAGATGGCCCCTCATAAAATGATGAGTGTTCTAAAAAAAAAAAAAAAAAAAAAAATGTAAGTCGCTTTGGATAAAAGCGTCAGCTAAATGACATGTAATGTAATGTAAAAACCGTGCATATTGTTTTTGATTGGGCATTTGAATTTTCCTTCTTCAAAACTACAGCACTCTCTGGCTGTCAGTTTGTTTTTCAGGTTTGAAGCCTTGTTAGTGGGGATCTGAAAACTGGAGTCTGTACTTTCAAAGAAAAACACAGAAACTTGCGTTTTTAAAGGACAAAACTTTATTTTGAAACTTTTGCAGACCTACACCCGCACATTGGTTGCAGTCTGTTGTTTAAGACCCTTTTTTTGGCAGTGTTGTAAAGAACAGTTTATTACTGTATCCACAATATGATACTGTATTTTCATATTATTATTATTGTTATTTTTATCTTCATATGTTTCAATCTATGTCACTTAACAACTTGGGATTTGAGCATGCTTTACTCCAGTCCGCTTACATAATTGATCTAGGCCATATATTGGGCCGAACATCTTACCGTATACATTTTTATTTATATAATAATACTGTATACAATATAATAACAATACTGTGTTATCTACAGTAGATAAACATTGTTATCACTGAACAGTTCTCCACATTATCTTCTCTGCAGGTTGTTTTTGCCTGTTTCCTTGTTGTTTTTGCGTCTTATTTTCCACTGCGTTCGGTGTTGCCTGATGTAAATATGAGCAGCTGAGGTCAGCAGACACCAGTGTGTGAGAAAACACTGTTAAATCTCCTTCGCTGCTGCCTCCAGCTGTGTGCACATGCACCCACCCACCCAACCACCTACCCACACTCACACACACACACACACATATTGACAGTAGACCCTGTGGAGTGAGATCACACTTGGGCCAATATCCTTCTGACGTGGACAGGGATCGACTCTGGCTGTGCTGGGAAGCCGTGAAAGACATTAGCAAATATTAGCAGATATTAATCACGGCTTAGGGTTGGATCCCCATGATCACTGGGCCCCGCTGTCTGCTGCTCAGGGGGATTTTTTATAACCTCTGGACTGTCTCCTTCTCCCTCTCTCTCTAACCTTGGTCCTGGGCGAGTGAGGTTTTTATTTTTCAGTTGGAGGCCTGAATGGGCGGGGGGGCCGGGGGGGTAGGAGGTGGCTGGAGGGGGCAGATCAAAAGGAGCGAGCCCAGTTTCCACTGACAAACACCAAGTGTTAAAGACAGAGGATTAATGATAGGTGCAGCCAGCGACATTATTTACCCAGAGTCAGAGGACGTGTGACTTCAGAGCTCATCACCCTCTTCCTCTGCCGCCACTTCCTCTCTCTATAAATGCACAATTAAAATGAGATGTTCACACAACACGGTGTCGCTCTCTGATGCATGACCAATGAGCCTGCAGCATCTTACAGGCTTATCACCTGATGCAGGACTAATAATAGCATCTTGCATACAGTAGCTGGGCCAAGGCATCCTGTATATACCATGTGTGAAAGATTTAAAGAAGAAGTTAGAGAGAATTAAAGAATTAAATAGCAGTTTATGAGCCAACCTCATTTAGATGCTGCTGTGAAAAACCCCTGCTGAGGGTGAAGTTGGCAAGTTTTCTGTCTTAAGCCCTACAAGTGTCACAGGACAGATCTGTTGGATCACAAGAAGAATCAGGGACAGGAGAGAAGAAAAAAGTAATGTGTACTTCACAACATCCTTAAAAACTGCGGCCAAACACAGGCTAATTGGAGCTTTATACCCTAGTGTCCTGTTAAATTCTACCTGTTTGACCAAGGTATCAGTGAAACAAATATTTCTATATTATTTATAGTCTATTTTAAATAAACATTATATTTGTACTTTTTATTTTGTTGTGTTTGTTCTAAACCATCACAGATGTTACTTGGTACGAGTTCATTACTGTTACTCCTCTTCATATCAAATTTAGAATGTTTTAAATAATTTACAGTTGTAGGAATGAAATTAAACATTTCATGTCGTAAGTGAAGGTATGTGCCTGGCTGGCACCATCAGAGATATATTTGCAACTAATGGTAATACTGAGTCAGATTTATTACAACATGATGAGACATCTCATATCATCTATATATTTGTATTTCCACTTTGTTTTGAACTGTATATAAGAAATGAATGCAAATGATCTATGTTGAGTTAAATTTTATTGTTAAGGTTGTTAAGACATCTACAATATTTCATTTAATTTCACTCACTTTTTTCAGAAACAGTGAGTTAATATATTTTAAGTTACTTAAAGGTTGCCAACTTATCATATGTTTAACTGTTTATGGTTAAGTTTGAAGAATGTCTATAATTAAACTCTTGTTTTTCGGAGGAGACGTTGCTGGTGATTTTTTTAATAGTAACTAAATATAATCTTTCGGCTCTGTGAGGAAGTCATATGAAACTCATTACCTGTTATTGCATTTTTCAATCAATTTTCCCTTACAAGCAATTATGGCTTCCTTTCAGAAATAATCTCCAAGCATAGTAACACACCTGGGAAAGCATAACACATGATCAATCACCTGTGTCAACAGGAAGCTGATGGTCTGTTTTCATTCGGTTGCTTGGTTGCAGAAAAACCTTGTACGAGGAGCGGCTAAGGTGAAAAGAAAGAGCAGGGATTCGTTTCTTAGATTGAAAACAAGGTGGAACTGTTCCTGACAGTCAGGGTTGAGATACTTGCGATTATCCATGTTCATTAGAGCATGACAAATACATCAAGAAAAGATTTGTTCAGACTTAAGTGACTGTTGTTTTTTTCTTCGTCATCGTTTCCGTGTGTTTTGGCATCTCACTAAAAAGCAACAGCAGAGTTTTAAAGTACAACAGTTTCCAAAAGTCTCATTTTAGGGGCTGAAACACTCCAGAGATGTGAGGACGTCAGGTGTGACCGCAGCAGAACACATCAGGGTGGAGCAGATGAAACTAAAACTCCCTGCACTGTGTGATACCACTAAATGGATTTATATACTGTATCTGCAGTTTGGTGATGTGACCGTTAGACCAGGGAGACCTGTCCACATCCCACATGTACGATGCTGCTGTTATCAGCTGTTCCTGTATCAGTGGCATCTCAATGCCCTGCTGCTTCCTTTCCTTCACGTCAGCCCTGGTTACCAGCAGTCGTACGGCATCCCTCATTTCCTGCTCTCTACTGGAAGGATTTGTATGAGGGCCCTGGCAGGCAGACTTACTTCCATTGGTGTGCAGGGGCCCCGCAGTGGCAGCCGGCGTCTGCCTGCAGAGACTGGGGTGGGGGGGCCTTGCTGCACCGTAAACTGGAGCTTGGGTTGGGGGTAAAACAAAGGGGGTCGGGCTGCTTTTACTGTCTTCCCACGCCAGGCAGCAGCAGCAGCTGACTGGAAAGTGTTACCTGGAATATGGCGAGTGGCCCCTCCACCAGCAGACAGCCGATGTGAATGCAGGCGCAGTGAGCCAGGTGTACAATCAGCAAACAGAGGGGCCACATCAAAGACTCTCATTAAAAGACAATAGCTCCCCTCCTCCTCCTCCACCTCCTCCTCCTCCTCCTCCCTGGTCCCTGCCACCACAACATACAGCTCCTCAGCATCCCCCCTGAGACAAGTACACTGCCCCCTTGTGTCCACTTTGGCACTGAGAGGCTTTGAAGACAATGCTCCCTTTTAGCCTGTGGATACAAACATGAGGCCTGCACCTGTTCAGGTGTGAATGTGTTAAGGAACCTGAGTCAAGACTATCATGGGACCAGGTGATAGTCAGTCTTAACAGTTTACGTTAAAAAACATAATATTTTATAATTTTTGACAAGAAAACTAATAATTGAACAACACAGAACTATTAAAAACAGGCCTATAATAAGCTGCACTTGGTGGCACCCTTCATTTTTTTAGTCAATCTGATATAAACTAAGCTTGTGTCAGAAACATCTCCCTAGAGCATCAAACCAATGCTGAAAATAGTCCCCAATAAAAGGGCCTTTTCTCCTGTTTGCACATTTGTTAACTAGCATGACACTCAGAAGAACCCATACCTCTGCCAAGTCCAAATAGTCCCTTTCTTTCAACCAGGCACCACATTGCAAACACTCATGAACAGTTCCAGACATACAGACGGGTCAAAACAGAACCTTCCTTGGCAGAAGTCAAATTTACAGTGCCCAAAAGATACTATTTTCTTCCAGATGTATCTTTTATAAACCTTTACCAGTGATAAAGTGAATGTGTTTCAACCAATTTTCTAAAATCTCATCATTTTGCAACCAATGCTTCTATTCATCATCTTGAAATCCCTTTGCCATTCAAGGCATTCATCATTTTCTGATCATTTTCACAATGTGGAAGTATCTTAGTGGGATCAATATTAGGGCCTGCATCAGTGATCCTCAAGGTTGTGAGTTTGTAATTCAGTGCTGGATTGGAAAAGCAAATTACACTGTGAAGTATATAGACTTTACAGTACAGTGACTGAAGATACCTTACATAAAAAAAAGAGTACATGAAGTTTACACCTTTAGAATAAAGATGTAAATGTTATAATGAAAACACCACAACTGAACAATATAATGTTAATATCTACCCTATTGTTTTTCCCCCTCCTCATATCACATCACTGGGTGGCATCATATCTATCATAAACTTTTAACTGGCACCTTGCAGTCATCAGTGAAACTTGCTCAAACATTTCCCCGTCACTCTGAGGACGTGAGACCTCAGAGATCAGAACACGTCATCACTTTTCCGTGCCAACATAAGAAAACACACGCACATTTAAAGGTGCCCCCTACAGGCCTGCACTGTGCCATTAGATGTGAGTTGGCCTGGGAACAGCCTATCTGGACTCCACAGACAGCAGCAGCCTCCAGCTTTGATGGGGAGGCCCCTTTGTAGTTTGCGTGGAGATGGCTTGTTAGTCAGTAAAAGTGAGGGCTAAATGGCTCCCTAACAGGAAGCAGTTTACACGGTGACGCTCAACCTGCCTGTGGCCCTCCATTGTCCTAGGCCCCATGTCCCACTTCATTACCATTTCCATAAGAAAGGAACAGTAATTGCCCCTTTTCTTCTGCTGCCCCTTCATCTTGGAGTGTCTCTTCTTTCTTCACCCCCCCTCTTTCCCTCTCCATCTATCTGTCCTCTTTCGCTGAGACGTCCATGCAAACTGGCTGCTCTTGAATATTCCTTTACTATTCATATCATTTTTAAATATGACAAAAATTATGTTTTTTTACATAGATTGTATCAGAGAGTAGAAACCAACAAACTGTTTTCTATTCTCGCTCTTGATCTTTAAAATGAAGCCCATTGGGGTATGAAACAATATAAGAAGATGTGGTAAATTAATAATTCTGTGTGTATAAGAAAAACGTACATTATATTCAAAAGGTCAGAGTGTCCCTCAGGACAGTATCTAAGACGAACAAACCAAGAATCTGAGCAGTCTCTGTATCGGAGGTCCTGAGACTCCCCTGACCTTTGACCCGACTTCAGAGGGACGATATGTGTGCTAAGGTCATTGACTGATCAGTACAGAGAAGAAGCTGCCTCACTGAAAAGTAACAACAAAAGAAAACATTGAGACTTTGAAATGCCCATGATTCCCCTGGAGCACAGTTTTCCCAATAATGCATTAGATTAAGATTAAGATACATTTATTTATCCCAAACACATGCACAGACATGCACAGGCTCACTCATGCAATTGTAGGTAAATTTAACCTCTGCTTTTAACCCATCCGGTGCAGGACACACAGAGCAGTGAGCGACCATGTACGGCGCCCGGGGAGCAGATGTTGGGGGAGTAAGGTGCCTTGCTCAGGGGCACTAGACAGGGTATGGAGAATCCTCTTGGATTTTTGGACAGATCAATCCAGGTTCGTCTTTTTGTTGTTTCTCCGTGGAGTTGAACCAGAGACCTTTTCTGCCCATAGTCCAAGTTTCTGCCATATTGATATTTGCTGTATATAATGATATCTTATATTATATGCTGGCTATATTCAGGGTTAAGTCAGATAATTTTGAAATGTGGTCCATTACATAGAATTATATTATCATGCTTGTAGGACGCTTCTCTCTTAATGCAAGATATATATATAGAAAAGTATCCCAGAGTACGGCATATCAAAATGGTGCAAGAATGTTTTTTTGTCATTGACACTTCCTGAGGGTTGAGTGTTAGGGGTTGTGTGTGTGTGTGTAGCCAGTCCTTGATGTGTGTTTGTCAAGTGAACTCCACAGTCAGTCATTAGCTGTACACAGCTAAGTGCAGCTATGGCTAGAAATGCTAGTTAAAGTTAAAGTTAAAGTTAAAGTTAAAGTTAAAGTTAAAGTAGCTTTATTGTCAATTTCTTATAATGTTCAGAACATACAAGGAATCGATACGATTTTCCCACTCTCCAACAGTAAAACATATAAAGTGCACAGGCACAACAGATAACACAAGACATTTCCTAATACTAAGTAAACATACAGAATTTAAGTACAGCAGCATAAGGTTCTCTAAAATGTAAACGTAGTGATTAAAGTGATAAAGTGATAGTGACGCTAATGTTGGTGTAAACTATCAACACAAAAGAAGATGCATTCAGATTATATCAGATTTTGTTTGTTATAAACTGCATCAATTAGTTATTTATCTCCAAAATTATCTGTGTATCATGACCCGCCAACAGAATAATATAATTCATCATCTACACAAACAAACCAAACGCTTAAACACAATTTGTATCATATTGAATTTGAATTAATCTCTATTGAAAATATTGACTAAATTATAAAATCTCATGATTTTGGCCCATGTGTTTTCAATAACTTCAGCTCCTCAGTAAGGCGTCAATATCTGAACACGAGGCAGAAATAACTCCACTGGAACATCAGTCACACGTTGTTCCGTACTGCACAGCTAATGCGGTGAAAAGCAATGAAAGGTTATTGAGGATGAGTGACCCTGAATATGTGAATATATAACATCTGCAGCCTGAATCATGAAGGTGCTGCCCTGGTTACTGGCAGCTTCTTATTTTCATACAGACAAATCATAAACTGGATTCATCTGGTTCTGGTTACAAAATCCAGAATATGATGATTATGAGAATATATTTAGTTGATTTGAGTTCTAAACTGATATATGGATGTAACTATAGGACTGTCCTATGCTGCCAGGAGTGTGTCAGTCTTGAATAGTGACATATCCAGTTTTATTTGTCATGTGCTAGTCCAACAGCCACAACATACAGCTTGTGAAAAAGAGTCTACAAAAAACAAAACCTGTGGACCACCTGAGCCTCCAGTCACTGCTGAGGAGCCCGGCAGATGAGCAGTGTTTCCTCCACCACCTCACCTGACCCCTCCTGCTCCACCTGCTTGCAGGATGGTGAGGATCCTTCATAGGGTTCCCAGCAGACACGTCCCTGCAGAGCTGACATGACCCTCAGACAGGAGGAGAGATGAACCTCAGGCTACATCCATGCTGCTATGTTGTGCGTCCACACAATTTTAAAGTGGAAGAGCCACTGAAACACTGGTGGCCCTGTTTTATTTAAAAAACTCTACAGCACAATTTTAGTCAATGTTTGAGATGTTTGGAAAAGAGGACGTAGGACAGAACAGGACTGAATGGGTCTCTTAGGACTCAGCCTTCACTAATTTGTCAGGCTCCATCACGACATCCCCACCTGGAAGAAAACAACCGGGAACTTGCCTCGGCTTCCAGAACCCAACATGGATAATCACTTCCAAATGTTTCTGACCCTATGGTGTTCGCTAACAGCTGTTGTACTTTTACATTGTGTACTTTGCAATAATGAAACTATTTACATGAATTTTTGGGCGAGCACATGCTCATTGGACGTGAGCGGTCTTGGGATATGCATTTTCAGGGTTAGTGGAGGAGCTCTCAAACTGCTACTGAGCCAAAAAGAGTTATTCCTTTGGGGTTTCATCAACAAGAACTGTCACGCTGAGTTAAAAAAAAAAAAAAATTGATTCATCCAAATGAATGTGATTCATGCAAAGTATCCAGTAAAGCATTAGCAAATATCAATTTTATTTGTGAAAACTGGATCATTGCAACTGGTTGAGCAAAGAAAAACAGAATGAATTCAACAACAGACCTTTTAAGGATTTGTTAGGTGAATTGGTGGACAACATATTTTATAAGTGATGATGAGAGTCAGGCCTTTAAAAATACATTCACATGGATGCTGAAGCGAATACACACACCTCCCAGGGAATTCAGAAACATATCAAAAGAGTCTGGAATCAACACTCGAGAAACAGCACCAGAGAGGATACACACGCTCTCACCTCTTCACACGCTGCCTGCCCTCTGCCTCACTTTGAACTTCCCAAGGTGACAAGAGCTAAATGCAGCCACAACAGAAGAAATCTATGCGGAGCGAACGATCAGCCGCCCCCGTGTGTCATAATCCTATCAGGAGCAGGATGGATACATGCAAACACCCAAAGTCAAACATGTTATTTCACGCGCATGGTTGGTGGGACACCTGGTTCCCACTGACACCAGCACAGCAGCAGGGATCATCTCTGAAAAGCGACTTTGTTGTAAAAAAACGGAGATAATACGCTGATCCCCTTGAATTTGAACACTGTGTGTCATGGGTGGGTGCCGGTGGTTTTTAAAAGAACATAACTCCAGGCCGGAAGCATCTCTTCTGCATGGCTCCTCATTTTCCCATGGAGGGAGTGCAGGTAGTGCTGCTGTCAAGGGAAGGGGAGGGCTGCCAGGACCCCCGCTGAGATTTGAACTGTTTTAAACATGGCCCCCATGTGGACCTCGACAAAAGAGCCAGGTCGGAATCACCGTCTGCTCTTTTGTTGCTGAGGGAGCCATGGAGGCTGGGAGTGGGCTGCTGGCCCAGCCGCTGCTCCAATCACCACAGCAGGCCTCCTCTTTATTTGCTTTGGAGATTGTTGTATTCCAGGTGACAGTAAAGGTGGTGGATTCCCGGCATGATATATTGCACTGTAATCGTTCTTACCAGTCAGACACCAATGACTGTCAGCAGTGCTGCCAATGGAGAAACACACACCTCACACACTCCACACCCTGTTTTCACCCATTTTCTGTTTTGTTTGTATAATTGTATTGGGAGGTCATGATTACATTTCTGTCACATGTTTCATTCTTCTATTTATTCTTTAGTTTTATGTTTTTATTCGTGGTTATGTAATTTTACTTGTGTTTTACAATATTACAATTGTCATTAGTATTATTATTATCACTATGACTGTTTATATTATTATTATCATAGCTGGTAAAGATTGTTATGGAAGTATTCTGGAAGCTGGTGAAAGAAGAACTCAGGCAGCAGCTGATGTCTAATGCAGGAGGTTTTAATGTGGACTTGATGCATCAAGGAGACCAGAGGGGGGGTCAATATACAAACGTCAACAGACGAGTAACATGAGCAATTGTCACACCCCACTCTGAAGATGTCTCCCATAGTATCCGCATATATCTTCCTCTACTTGTGTCACCTGTTCTAACAGCACACCCATGAATGGTTAGAATTGCTGTCACTCTCTGTGTTACAAGTAAGTGTTCGCAACCTTATTGGATAGTTAAGCATAGAGTATACATTCCTAAATCATATTGTGTCCTTACGTCTTGTCACTGGTGAAAAACGCAAAAGAGTTGAAGTTGGTGTCTCTCTGTCTGGAGCATTTGAGATAAATATGAACGTCCCTCAATGTGGACAATACAATGAACTGTTGGTTGAGCCTTTATCTATAAACTGACCTTGTTTTGCTCGGAGAGACAAGGGAGGAACTGTGGAATTAAACAGGCCCATAGGAGAATGAGTTGTTAACTTCTCTGTCATACAGAAATCAGAATCAGAAAGAATTTATTGCCAAGTATGTTTACACCTACAAGGAATTTGCTCTGGTTATAGGTGCATACAATGAACATAGAAACCTAGAAACACAATAAATACAACACACATAAGAAAAGCAATAAAAAGAAACAATATATATTTACTCACTATTTACTTCTTATTTACTCACTTTTTCTAATATTTATACAAAGTAACATTTATTTAGACATAAACATATCTAAATAAAAATATATAAAAGATAAAAGATATAAAAAGTGAAATAAAAAGTGAAATGCAAAATGCGGCCGATAAGAGTTTTTTTCATCCTTAAGTAACTCCTGTGTCTTTGTCATACTTTTGTTTGTTTCTCACAGCATTTCACTGAAGATTCAAAGACTTCAAACTGGAAGAAACAATCAAATGAATGTCCTGCTTACTGTATGATTGCAGCATTACATAAATGGAAACTTGGTTGATGTCATTTTGCGACGTCAAAGCACTCACACACACATACATTGACGACTACTTTCGGCAGCCCAGGACAAATGATGCCATTCAGATGTAGAGGCAGATTAATATTGATCACTAGGCCTTTACAAATGGGAGCACGATAGCGTCCAAACTCTCTCTGTCACTCCTCAGCTGCTTTTAAGAGACACAGCTGCCGACACTCTTTCGAGGTTTGGTGACAATTTCATTGATCCTTGCAGTGATCGCTGGCTAAATGGCCCCCTGGTGTTTATTGCAGAGGAGGATGGAGAGGAGAGCATCTGTACAAATGAAGGGCTCGGAGAGAAAGAGGTTCTGCTCAGACACAGTGATGTGCACCAAGACGGGAACAATTTGTCCAAATCCAAAGGGAGTTTTGAGTTAGATTGAGGCTTGTATGGTGTTTAGGGATTGCTGTTGGCTGTGGTCCGTAAATTGAACTTTTGCTTTACTTTGCAATCGTAGGCAACCCTTAAATAATGCATGGTCACCCTCTGGTGGCCACTGTAGATACCACTATGCCCAGTGTAACAGCAGCCAAGGCTTTGTCCATGAATCAGCCCTCCATATCACTGTGCATTATTTTGGAATCAATAATTTAATCTGCACTGAATATGAACCCCAAACAATGTACAATGTGTTTTTTTTCTCTCTCTCTCCAACAGCGCGCACAAGATTGATGATGAATAAGCTGCAAATCATATAGAGAGGCGACAAAATGCACAGTTTCACTTTTCTGGGTCTGCTTTTGTTGCCATGAATATTACACCGGGAATCGAATTACACAGGCACGGGCTTTGTGAATGATTGATATAATGCAACAGCATGCAGTAAAAAATGACTACACAATGTTTTATTCATGAGGGCTTAGATAAACAATAAAATCTCAGCTGAAACGTGAACACACACAGAACAATAGATTCAGGAGAGCAGCAAACGCATTATTTTGTTGTATAATCATCCTTTCTTGGTGTTACCACCGGAAAATGTATATGTTTTCCCAGAGTCTGGATATAATCTGAATTCAGATGTCAGCGGGGGCGGCAGCAGCAGGCCCAGCCTCCCCTCTCTGCTTTGAAGATGTTTGACTTCAGAAGGGAAACATTTCTTGAACACATCTCATCAGGCTTTATGGAATTTAGATAAGTGACTTTGCATTCATGTTGGGCCTCTCTCCCTCTCCCCCGCTCCTTGGATTGGATGCTTTCATTCGCCCCAGTGTCTCTCACTCTCCCCCAAACCATGACAAACAGAGGCATTAGCTCCCTAATTGCTGAGATTACCAATGAGATGCCTTATGAGTTACCAGGGCTGCCTCCCAGAAATGAGAGCCGTGGCCAATTTGCATGGGAGGTAATTGAATCGCCCGCAGTGAGGGAGAGAGGGGACGTGCCAGGCATTACAGTCCAATTGGCTTCTCCGAGAGTGTGGCATGAAAAGCTATTTTTCAGCCACTGAATGCCAAGGGTTTTCGCTCTCATTCATGTAGAGTCCCCTTCTCGCAGCCTTTCCCATCCACTCCAGCGTTTCTCCAGGCCCACTGATGGCTGCTGAATGGGGCCCCCATACTTATGGGGAAATGACCAATCACTGCTTCATCTGGAATCCTGAGAACCGACATGCAAGCGGAGAGAGGGAAGGGTGAGGCGGTCTGTGGGAAATGTGGAATAGGATTAACTGTTGCTGTACAATTTTCTCAGGCCGGCTTGAGAAATGCATTGGGACAGTGGTGAGATGTGCATGTCCCATGTTATCTACATGTGCAAATTGACTGCACTGCTGAGGTGAATATTTGTATGCCCTTTTAATGTGAATATGATTCACTTTTCAAAAACACAAGTCACCACATATTGCCAGTATTGTGTGTCCTCAAGGTTATTTGTTGATATTTTTGATGCATTCAAATCATATTTTCACATATTTGTTACTGCGGGAATTCATTTTTCTACTTATTTGCATATTGAGTATATTTTCTAGCCTTTTGTCTCCTTTAATCCACACATCATCATTTTGTTATGGACGCTGTTGTCATACTTTTTATTCAGCGCACCCAATGGCCAAAACTATAACTGTACTGTGCTGGGGTTGTTTCAATTTTCTTCATTGAGATAAATCTACCAAGGCTTTAGATTACAGACAGCTAATATCATAACCTCCTGTATATCAGGACATATATTTATAAACAATAGGTTAGGTTGCTTACTGATAATTATTCGATCGTTTCTTTTGGATAATATCACTTCAGGAATCTACCACAATGTCTCATTATTCTAACATCTCAGGAAGTCTTCATCAGTCTGTAAGTAGAGGAACTTGATGAACTGAGCTCAACACATCAGGGACAAGATTCACATTTTCAAGATTATTATTGAACTTTTTTAATAGCACCAATCTCTAACAGTGAAATTGTGTCTAAGACTCACACAACTTTACAAAGAATGAACGGAAAACTTTGACTTTATGTCCTGAAAGGGAAGAAGTATTCTCTCGAACGACCAGCAGAGGGCGACTCACTGGTTGCAAATTTTTTATGAAAGTCTATGACAACATCAGCCTACTTCTCACTTGATTTATGGCATCGCTAAATATTTGTATTCAGAGTTTATGGAGCACTGCTCTAGTTTCAAGTCTTTTTAAATACAGTGTGATGTCCATTTTGTAAATGATGGTCCTATTTTGAGTCAAATAGATGATAAAGCATGGTATGCATCAGGATGTGAATATCGAGTGACTGACAGCTAATACCATCCAATGGGTGCTGGTTGCAAGTATAGGTGGGTGTGCCAGAACCAAAATGGTCCTGGACAAAATGTTAAACTTGGGGCTTCAAATTGCTATTCACAAACAAAATGGTGGATGCCATGTGGGCGCAGAGCATAACGCAAATGTTGAGTTTCAGACCAATGCAGTTGTCATTTGCCTGTCCAGCACCAATGTTCTATAAATAGCTGGCTTTGAGAGTGAATGGGGGGGATTATGCTCTGATTGGTTTATCACACTCATGAGTAATTAAGACACCAATTACGATTCTTTACAAGCCATCCACTTTGAATGGCTGCCTATTTTCCTCCTTCACAGCAGCCAGAAGGATTTAGAAATGCACTTGAACTGCACACTTCAGAGCACGAGCTTTGATTGGGCCCTGAAATATCTGCCAAGAAAAGAGAGATTCAAGCTAAAATAAGTGTGAAGAAAAAAGCAATTATTTACAATAACAATAAAATGCAATGCAACCCATTCAGCAGTTTAGGGATTGAATTGCCAAGACCTTATTTCCCAACATCCTGACACAACATTATACTTTATAAGATGCTCTGGACCAGATCACTTTAGCAACGTTCCAACATCTGATGGAAACCTGAAACCAGTAGATTGGAGGCTGTTACAACAGCTCATTAATATCCATGGTTTGATGTGTGTGATTATATTATTACTATTTATTATAACACCCATTATTAGGGTCTGCTATATTATATATGGATGTATTTATGTAATTATTTATTTTATTTTATTTGTATTCTATTGTTATCATTTATGTTGGTTGTTTCGGTAACATACATACAATACTGTTATATATTGATTACTACTGCAGTACAAACACCACCTACTTGTTTTTCTCTCTGCTCCACACTCCTTACTTCAGACCACAGCTTGTCCAAGCCAATTAAATATGGAAATGTGGCATGGACTCATGCAGATATCCCTCGCATGCAAACACTCACACACACACACACCCACACACACTCACACACACATACAAACACACACACACACACACACACACACACACGCACACACACACAAACACACACACAAACACACACACACACACACACACACACTATTTCATCTGTTCTCCAGATACTCTTGGCCACTTTTTTCATCACTACATTATCATACACATCACATTAACTGCATTATGTTATATGCATGTCCACAATGTCCATAAAAATTCAGTTTGTGATGGGCACATGTCTGCATACTTCTTCCCATTTAATGTAAATTAATTTCAGAATCAGATGTAGAATCAGAAAGACTTTATTGATCCCAGGGGGGAATGTGTTTGTAAAACTGTTCTCACTGTTTTCTTTCAGTTATGTTGCAGTGTGCCACTTTTCCCCAGAGATTATTAAGGTTCATTGTAGCTTGTACATCAGCAGAGTCTCACAGCTTACATGGGGCTCATTTACCGCTCATGAATGTGCCTATAATCGTGAATGCAAAACGCAAAATGTGCAAAATGAAGCCTATCATCCTGACGGCTTCACAGCGATGGAAGTGATGTGACAGTAAAAACAATATTAATTTCCTGGAGTCTATGTATCATCGTGATGCCTGTCAGCTCGTATGGACAACAGATGAGGGTCTCTATCCTTTATATTCACTGCATCTGCATCTCTTTTGTTATTAGAACACGGAAAATGGAAACCTATTTATTTTTAGTCCTGGCCTCAAATGGGAATGAGGCCGATTACACTTCTAAGATTGACAATTTTATGCTGCCAAATTAAAAGAACCCTCTGAATTAGCGAGATAATTGCATGCAATCTCCCTTTAATGGGCCTGTCAGTGATTACCGGCTGCCTCGACCATCCGTGGCAGGAGAGGAGGCTGTGCTGAAATGAAATGTCAATCATATTAGTATAAATGAGTAAATTAGTGCAAGTAGCTCATTGTCAGAGCAAATCAGTCCTGATGTGCCACCCTGCGACCCGTGGTGGGGACTGACACTGTAAGGGAAGGAGGGATGACGTAGAAGTGAACAGAGAGATAGAGAGAGACAGGAGGGGGTGCTGACAGCTTATGAGAAGAACTATTATTACATTCAACCAGTGAAGCACGCTGTTGTGGCAAAGACCGGTTGACCATCATTTCTCTTCATTTGTCACAATGACAAAGTAAGCCTGAGAAAAAGAAAGACTTTCCACTCCGACTGCAAGTCACAGGGGTGAAACACTAATGTATTTGTGATTTGCTTAAATTTGTTACTTGGATGTTTTTACTCTCAAATATTGATCCCTGCATTTTTGCAGAAAGCTTATAAGAAGAAGAAGAAGAAGAAGAAGAAGAAGAAGAAGAAGAAGAAGAAGAAGAAGAAGAAGAAGAAGAAGAAGAAGAAGAAGAAGAAGAAGAAGAAGAAGAAGAAGAAGAAGAAGAAGAAGAAGAAGAAGAAGAATTGCATTGTTACTGGAAGTTACACCTTCATAAAATCTCATTTTATCATCATACATACTAACTGAGCTAATTCAAATAGCTCTATATACAACCTGTGTCATGGTTTCAGTTGTTAATGAGCTTTTAAACATATGTAAGACAGCCTTGCCACTCTGCCTCACTTATTTGTCACAACTTCTACAGGTGCACCATAGAGAGCATCCTGACTGGCTGCATCACCACCTGGTATGGCAACTGCACTGCCCTGAACCGTAAGGCTTTACAGAGGGTGGTGAAGTCTGCCCAGCAAATCACCAGGACGGCGCTACCATCCATAGAGGACCTCCACACCCAGCGGTGCAGGAAGAAGAGCAGCCGGATTATTAAAGACCCCTTTCACCCCAGCCATAAACATTTTTGCCTGCTGCCGTCTGGCCGACGGTACCGCAGCATCCGGGCCCGCACCACCAGGCTCAGAGAAAGTTTCATCCCCCAGGCCATTAGACCTCTCCATGACATATTTGCATATTTGCACTTTTGTTGTTTTATTTTCTCCTCAGCTGTTTAGATATATATTTAGATATATATACTTTATTTTCTATTTTAAATTTTGATGTTCTATTTTATACTATTTCTATTTTATTTTATTGTATAGGTTGTAATTACTTGAGCATTGTTAGAAGAGAGCCTGAGACTCAAGCATTTCACTGCCAGCGACTGTTTAATGTTATTGTTGTGCATTTGACAATAAAAAAATCTTGAATCTTGAATCTTGATAACCATTAATGAAAAAACTGTTAATGAGATGCTTTCACAGTCCATACAAACAGGCCAATCATTCCTTAGCTTTAAATATTACGGTTTTACAATTGAGACTTTTACAAATGTCATCCTCGTGTAAAGTATCTGGTCTGAGACTAACTGAATAAATAAACCTAATTTACCTAATGCTCTCTTTTTCATTTGACTGATTATGGCTAACGCCAGTACGAAGCGCTAGCAACTCCATGCAGGCCGTTGGGGGCTTCAGGAAAGAGTTTGTTATTTGTACTTCTTGGTCCCCCATACTGAAATGGATGTTTCTATATATTTAATATGTCGGGATAAGGTCAAGGTCATAACTTCAAGTAAATATCATGTTTTTTTACAACACAAACTACATCAATAAATATCCCACTAATGATTTCGCTTTTACATAGCCCAGACGTAGCGAAGAGGATAGGGCAGCAAGTGCCAGCGTTGTGGAAATGTCGCTGCTTACTAAAGCTTCAAAAATCCTTAAAGTTATGTTTGACCTGTGATGAATATCTTGCTGAACAAAACATGTAAGTAAACATAATCCTTTGTTTGTCACAGAGCTGATGTTCTGCAAGTATCCAAGAGACATCATCCGTTTATTTTCATTGGATGGAGCTGCCATAGTGACGAGTCAAATTGGTGCAGACTCTTTAAAAAAAAAAAAAAAAAAAAAAAAAGTTTAAATAAACTTAATAATCTAAAAGTGTTAAGTGGTTTCTGGTTTAGTCATAGTCTGTAGCCAATTAACGTCAAACTAATTGGTCTTAGTCCTTGATCACACACTATGCAGGTTGTTGTGTGGTCCATTGATTGTTAGAGAAAAAAGGGTCTGACGCATGCATCATGCATTTGTCACTGACACACACCTTACTGGAATTTCGGACAGGTTGGTGTCGGGAGGCCCCAATGCTAGAAAAAGAAGATCTGTATCCATAGATCATTGTGAAATACATTAAGTAAAATTATACCAGAAAGGTAATTCACTCTATGATTCAAATGGTGCAAATCTAATCGGATAGAATTATGTCTGAAAATGTAAAGACAGGTGGCAAACAAATATGTTACCCCATTAAGATTAGGTTTCGGGGGCTAAAGCTACAGAGGCCACCATTCAATCTGGACTACCTCATGAGCACCTCCGACACAGATATTCCCTGGTTTAGTTAATAAGATATTTCTAACTTCTGTCATTCTTATTCCAAGTTTACCACTGACACACACACACACACACTGGGAGCCGAGTGTAAATCAAGGCAACATTCCTCCAGTTGGACAATTCATTTGTCCACAGGCTTGTTAGGGAGCGCGTGTCAATAAATCATCTGACGCCCGGCTATATTTATGCCCACAGCAAAGAGTTTAACAAGGAGAAGCAGTCCTTGAAGCAATATCCTAAGTGGCACTTCATCCCTGTCTTCTCCTTCTTCTTCCTCTTCTTCTTATACACCCCCACCCTCACTCTGTCATCCCACCACCCCCTCCTCATCCCTCAGGAGGCTTCTGATTGTGAAGTGGCAGAAGATGCTTCAGCTACAGACAGACAGGAGACAGGAAGAGAGAGAGGGGGAAAGAAGAGATGGAGGGAGAGAGAGAGGGGGGGGGAGAGAGATGGAGAGAGAGGGGGGGGGGGAAGAGAGAGAGAGAGAGAGAGAGAGAGAGAGAGAGAGGGGGAGAGAGAGCCGCTGCTGCCGCCGTCTCTGGGCTAAAATTATCCCATGAGCCAGAGATTTTGAGAACTTCATTTCCTTGTTCATAATTAAACTCCTCAACCTTAATCTGACCCAGTCATTCTCCTGGAGCCGAGCGGGGTTCTTCCTGCAGCGCTTATTGAGTCCCTCTTATTACAGGGATCAGAATCCATCCTCCACTTCAGCTGCCAAGTGCGGGTCACCCTATTCAATTATTTTTTGCCATTCATGGTGCGAGATAGGAGAGATGCTGCAGATCCTTCTGGCCGGTGCATTCACATGGTGGTGAGGAGCGAGCGCAGGGTTCAGGGAAGGTGACCGGGTTTTTTTTCCATGAGAGGTTCAGTTGTTGATAATGTCTCCACTGTGCATAATAACCTGCTCAGTGCTCAACTACAGAGAAAGCCTATAAAACAAAGCACTGTGCATGCCTGAGCCTGTATTATGCTTGTCAGACCACTAGGTGGCAGTCCTGAACCAGGCCTCATCTGTTCTTCCTGCCTGTTTCCCACACTCTTCCACCCACTGCTGCTGTAATTACTGCCATGGAAGAGGGAGCTGTTTGTTCTGCTGGCTCCTCACAGACTATCATCATCGCTCAGGCTGAGACTGACATTGTTGTTTTGCTGTGATTTCCAAATCAGGAATAGAAAAGGAAAAAAAAGGACATTATGGCAAACAATTAACGCTGAGAATAGCAGCTGCCCCTTTTACTCCTGACCCTCTTTGCCAATTACTGTCACAGTCTACCTGAAGGAAGGAAAATAAGGAATCAAACGTACCTCTGCAGGGTTTTTCCCAGATACCTCAGCCCTTGATCGGCTCGCAGTCTCCTCACCAAGAGAAGCACAGAGCCTGAGCCGATGTCATAAGGTGCCATTATCATCACGCATGGGGCTGGCTGCCTCGGCGGCACCTTCTGACCTGGATGAGCCCTAGACAACATCTGAGAGGGGAAAAGGGAGCATGTAGGTTATCTGGCACTTTGGCCAGCTGTAACAGAGACATAGCCTGGAAGTGTGTCTGACACCATGGCAGTATTAGCAGATCCGTCAGTGTCAGCCCCACACCCTCAGCACTGGTGTAATATCATATCTAAAAAGAAAAAGAAGGAAGACGTATGATTCATCCGAATTAACCCCACAACTGTGTGGGAAGGAAAACAACAGCATCCAGATGATCGGCTCTGTTTCCATTGTGGCTGCACCCTTTATGGTGCTGATTTAGTGTGAGCCCAGAAGTGTGTCTTGTGCTCAGCTACATGATTTGAGCCGGGGTGGAGAATGGGATACACGCTCCACACAAAAAGCCCCCGCACTCGGGTCGCAGTGGTGAGCCTCTGACCTCTCTCGCTCAATGGGCATTGTGTGGCCCAGTGGATCTGAGGGTAAAACAATCCCTATAGGTTTAACAGGCATGAAGGCAGAAAGGATAAAGCTGGGGGACACTGGAAGGAGAGGCTGTCTTCCACGCAGAAAGGGCTTTGCCCTCAGTGTGCCGCAGGTCAAGGCCAGTGGGGTAATCTGAAAGGGAGAAGGCCACTGACAAGGAGACAAGGAGCCGGTGGAAGCCCACTCACCTGAATACTACAAACACATGAGCAGCTTTAAGCCCACCCGTCTCAGCTCTGTTTCTAAATAGTTGTGTGTGTATGAATAGCAAAGAATGGCCAGCATTCAGTGTGTCATAGCCCAGGCAAGGGGATTAGTATGCTATGACCTGCTTTACAGACAGCGGAAACAATAGCCTCCCCTTTGTTTTTACATTCATCCTTTCTCAGCTAGACAACTGTCATCTTTCTGTGGTCCTACCTCTGTGGAAGCAGGATGTGTGCAACAAACAAGTACAAAGAAAGTGTCACAAAATAATGCTCTCTGTGTTTAATCATCCTTGTCCACTGTACGCTTTCATGTAACCTATTTTTGGGTTTCTGGTCTGAAAAATTCAATCTACAGCTGAAGTCCAGGATTAGGCCTTGTGTCAAATTAATTCAGTTTTACCGGGCTATGGAACAGATGGCTGTTTCATCCAGGAGTCTGGGTTGTTTTGTTGCCTGGCAATCTCCAGCCAAACTAAATCACAGATCATAAACTGTCACTTAGGGGGCAGTGGAATCTGGTTTTGCATGCAATCTGACCGCGAAAGCATCGGCCACCATTCAACCACGCGTTGCCACTCAGAAACCTTGTCGGGTATTAATTGGTGGTTAAGATGCAATGCCACCAAGGAGCTGTCTCCCAGAAAGAATAAAAACCAACAAAAGTAACCCGAAATCAAATGAAAGGTCAGCAAAACTAGCCATTAAACCCATGTCCTGGGAGTATTTCGGTGACATGATCGAGGTAAAATTTAGGAAAACATCAGAGACACATTCGAGTGGCGTACTTTAAAGTCCCTACAGGAATATGACAGGAGTGTCTTTTTATTGGAGAGCATTATTTTAGATAGCCTACAATGAGCCTCCTCCAAGGATTAGCTTGTAAAACAGATCAAACTTACTAGAAAATGATTTAACACAACAGTTTAGGCATTAATGTCAGTTGAAGGACACGTTGCCTTTGAAAAGAATGGGAATTTAAAGTATATTCTGCTGAATTTCCACCATGTTACTTTACGTTACAGTTTACAAGTTACAGTTTATTTTTAAATGTAAATACTTCAGTTTGTCATAGCCACTCATTTGCTGTGAGTTAGCTCTAGATGTTGTGGACGATTAGCCTGGATGTTTTGATTTGGAGGCTGTTTTGTCAAGTAAAGTGATATGGACCAGCCATTATTTTAATATGTGAATACTGTGTTCATTAAACCAAGAAACCTTGGTGTGTGTGTGCTCAATAATGGAATATGAACTCCAGTGTGGGAGCTGTGGGCCTGCTTGTTTTATAGGGCTTTTCCTCTCACTCTCTCTCTCCTCTGCCCCCGTGTCTCTTTGCCTCTCTCGCCCATTGAGTCAAGGCGGGAGTTTACAGGAACAGCAGGCAGGCAGGGCCTACTCACACCGCGGAGCAACACAGGAATGTATTGTATGCGTTAGAAAGACAGGACAGCCGGAGGCCAAATAGTGCGCCAAGTTCCCCAAACCCGGCCTGCGGACGTTGAAACGCGTTATATTTGCTATCCCGCGACTGGACAATCAGAATGAATTATGGCGGAGTGTTTTACGTGACGTAAAGGGAGAGAACTTTATCGTTTGTGGCTGTAAAACAAGAATCACCAACACGCACACACAAGTGAGCCGCGGAGGGATCCTTAAGGTTGCCAGTGAGTGCTGCGGCGTTGAAAGCACACACAGTAAATTGAGGCTAGGGCTGCGTGGAAAACCCGGGGCGGAGTGTGATTTTAATCTGAAGTAAATATGCGTTTAAAAGTGGGAAAACGAATGAGTAAAGTGTACCGGAGCTCCACGAGGTCTCAGAAAAACACCACACGTGGGTGAGACTGTCACGTGTTTGATATGTAAGTAGACTTTAACCATTTTTTTTGCCCTGGCATGCTAATGAAGAGGCTTTTCATGGGAAGGGACTGTGTCTGTGCTGTGACCTCCAACCAGACTGGACAATCTCAGGCTCAAACTGTGAGAGCTTCAGAGCCCAGCCACACGGGGCAAGGCGCTGGTTGTGCTGGTTGTCAGTTACTGGGACGTCCATGTGTCCAGAATAAACTGAAGGTCAGTCAGTAGTCCCTAACCCGAGGAAGCTCCACCCCTGTGTGACGCTCAGCACCAGAGAAAAGTTAGCACGACGCTTCCCTCCAATGAGTCTATCCACGCTGACGCTAGTTTTTTGTCAAAAACTATTTTAGAATAGCAGACAGTTCTAACATATTTCTACTCGATAATTCTAGTATAAATAAGTTTACTCTAAATTCACGTCACACATTCTTCTTATTTCCTCACCCAACTGCTTTGGTTAATACAGGCTTGTGCATAATTTACTACCCAGAATAAATGCAAAAACATTGGCTTGGTCATTGGACTATGATATACAGTTGTTCCTAATGACATAATACCATATTGATTTTCAAATAATCGTTTTTTGTTGTTTTGTTGTTTTGTACTTTGCAGTCTCTCTACTTAACATGTGTACAGTGATGTTTCAATATTCGCCCTTGCCCTTCGGTTGAATTATGTTCGTTTTGCTCCATTATGCTGCTGCGGCAGTCTACTTTCATAAAAGTTTAACCTCATCAAGGATTTTATGGACAAACAGGAGTGCCAGTCATTAATTTTGGATGTCATAAACAAGTTTATGTGCATGCTGAGCTGCTAAGGCAGGCATACATAACAAAGCCAGAGCCAGGTTGGCTGAAGAGCACGCTGAAGGCCAGGTCCATGTGACCACAGACATGTTTGGATCGACAGTATCTTGACGGCAGCCCACATCCTGTGCAATCTCTCCCGTCTGTCTGCCCTGGAATACTGTCACTGATAATGATTCTTCCCTTGAACTTCAGGGAATTATTTGGAAAGGGTAGCAAAATATACACACCGCCTGTCAATTCTCCCCCCGCTATTCTAGGTCCTTTGGCTCTTAAGCGTGTTCAGAGCATCAAAGCCCCATCAGAGATGTCGGCCTAAAGGGATGTAATGCACAGTCTAATCAAACATTTGGGTGCCTCTGTGTTCAGTATCATGTGCCCTTCAAAGAAATTACAGAATAAGAAAAACAGAGGGGAAAAAATCCCCCCCATTGGAGTAACAAGACTTCAAACCCATGCACATGTGCTCGCGACCCTTTTTTGGGTGTGGGGGGGGGGGGGGGGGGGGGGATCGGCATCGAGGTGAAAAGCAATCAAGTACATTCTTGGGTCCACTTAAAAGATATAAAATCCTCTCATCCTTTCATGCAACACAGAAAAACATAATTCCGTTATCCCCTGGGAAGAATTGCGTTAACAGAGCCAAAAATATTTATGGTCTTGTTTATATTTGCTCTGATTGTATTAATATTGCAGGACACTGATGGACCAGCACTTGTTATCAAGTGTCAAACAGATACAACTTGTTACATGTCATTTGATAATGGATGCAGAGGAAATGTTAGTGTTGTTCCTACGCTGTTGTTTTGATATGGACTCCGTCACTCAGTGCATTTGGTATTGCGACTGTTATGCTCTGCCTGGCCTGATAATACCCTTTCTCTACCAAGGCCCTTTCTTGACTGTCACGTCTGGTTGACACAAAGTGCTGCCACACAGATGGGGGTTCACCCTCCCTCCCTTGAAAACCCAGCTGTCCGCGGTTACATAATAGCAGAGCCTAGTTGGGCTCGCCGGACGGCTTTGTGCGCCTGTCACTGAATGTGATTGTGGATAAGATTAAGTGGCGGGTGAGAAACCACTGTTAAGGGGTTCCTACCTGGTCTCCAGCAGAGACGACAGAACAAACACAATCAGAGTTTTTTAATGAGAGCTCTTAGAAGTGGATCGGCAAGAATCTTATCCCCCTTTCACACCACAGTTGTGTTGATGAACAATCTCTCTTGCTTACATGCTTGATGTTTAATGTATTTCCTAAATAAACACCTCCAAGGGGAATGTTGGCTATATAGCCAATCCATGAACTGAGAGCCCAGTGGTGGTGTATTTGGACAAATGGCACTAATCAAATGCTTTCTTTCCTAAATGTATTTAAAGCTGTAATACAATTCCTCTGCACAGATTCACAAACCTAAGGCTGTGCTGAATTTCTGTAGCCCCCAGCTACAATCAATAACTGCTTATGAAATATCATGTAATGTAATAAATTCACCCAAAAGGGGAAAAAGAAGGAAAATCTGAAAACACAGCCCAATGGCAAAACAGCCAAGACAAGAGCATGCATGTGATTCCAGTGAAGATGATTTAACAACAACCGTGTTATTGAGCTTGAAACCATAAAAATCATAGGTGGTGCGTGGTGGAGGAGGGGGGGAGTGTTGTTGCCAATTTATTGTAGAGAGGCCTGATTTCCCAAGGGCTTGTGTTGTTAATTCAGTGCATTATAACACTGTTTACCCAAAGATGGGGCCAGAGCAGCTTCAATAGGGGTACGGGCCTCCCTGAGAAGTCGCCCCCGGAAGGACGGTCCGCTTGGCCTTGGGCCAGTGACTCCTGCTGGACTGAATCCTTTCAAAAGCTGCTCCAAGTGCTCCATCTCTGTGTAACAAGTATCCTGTAGGCCTGCCCAATGAGATTCTGCCTCTTCCTCCTCGCCATCTCCTTGTTCCTGCCAATCCAGACCAGCTTTTTCCTCTCTCCCCCTGCTTATAACAGAGAGCCAAGCCTTACATTAAATCTGTGTTTCTGCATAACTGGCCTTGTATGTTTCTTTCTCTGTCTCGCTCTCTCAGTCTGCTGGGCCCTCTTCTCTGTCTCTCTGCTTTATCTTGCAATGGTAAAAGTGCAAGCCAAAACTCCCAGTGCAACGCTATCAGCGCTTTTTGCTCAACCTGAATTCTTCCAACACAACAGCAAATAAACAACACTGCAAAAAGGGAGGAGTAGGAAGAGAAGGGGGTGCTGTGTAGAGCACGGCAGTGCCATTTAAAACTGTGGCTATGGAAACCCCTCTGTCTTCCCCCTTAATATGTGTTTACATTGCCGGGTTTGACTGACAGATAAAGGCACACTGGGGGAAGAGCCTCTTTTAAAATGCATTGTTTCCAGAACCTCCTCCTTGCTTTTTTTATTTTCTCCTAAAATAGGCCCCTCCTGGCAGGTCAAAATGAGGCAGGATAAATTACTTTTGCTGTTTTGTCCCTCTCTGCCTTCTGTATTGAATTGACATTTGCACATCGGAAATGCTCTCATTGGTACCTGGTATTTAGCATTGCTGTTGTCTCTGGCTATGCTCTGAGAACCCTTTTTATTGTAACAGTCTCAGTGACGATTGCATATGTGGCACCTGCTGCTATCAAATGAAGGATATCAAAATCTCTTGGAGAGGCACTTTTGCAACTGTGCATAACCTCCTGAAGTTATCTGGAGGTTCCGTATGTGAGAACTCCGATGTTCGAATCGGCTGCTGCGGACATTCTCCAGTGTTTTTCCTTCCAGCCCCTTAGCCCATGGGAGAACACAGTAGGAGATTCTCGGGAGTATTCACAAATATGTCCACTTGTAAAGACAACCAGATTTGAGAGGTTTTGGTGATAAGGGCTCATGGTTGATGTGCTGTAAACAAAAACATGTAATCCATTCAGCCGAAATATACCATTGCCATCTGCATGCTCTGTCACCCCTTGTCTCATCGATCTGGAGATTACCTCTCATTTTAAATACGTCACACTGGAGAATCTCCTACTGTGCTGTTCACATGTGAAGGCAAACTTTGGACACACTCTGGATCATATTGTACACATTTTTTGGGGAGTTATGTCTGAAAACCGCTTATGACTAACACTGAAGTACAATATGTCCACAATATTTTGCACCGTTACTTTATGTTATTCATTGATCCTCATTCTTGCACTACTCATCTCACGCAGAGATTGAGAGCTTTTTGATGAATCACTTTCTGTTTGTAATGCTTCTGTAACCTAATGCTAAGTTGTGTTTGGGCCAGTTGTCTGGAGGAGACAAGCCATACTACAGAGACACATGCCAAACAAAACCCTTGGTTGGCACTATAATGTGGGCATCATGCCTTTGCCAGCCTTTACTCTGTAGGGCCTGTGCCAGCCTTTTATAAATGCCCTATTTGGCAAGAGCCGTGCCCAGCAGTGTCTCTTAAGGTTCTGGTTCAAATACCCTCTTCAAACGTGAACCTGATCCAAATCCTAAATGATCCAAATGATGCGTTCCAAATTGTAAGCTCTCATATCATATTCAGAGGAAACCTGGATTATGTCTTATCAACTCGACTGGCAACAGATGGGGGGAAACTGGAAAGTCATATGCGCAGCCTCATTTTACTTTATTGTCACACATTATAGTAGATTTTGTTCGTTAAGCTCAGCATCCTCCTCCCTCTCCATGCATGGAGAAAAAGGTGGCAGCTGCAACACATTAGCGTTCATGGTTTGTTTTCTCGGTATTCAGCTCGGGAGGTGTGTCACCATGAATTACAGCAAAAGGGCAATTACAGCTGAATGTCCTCTCTTTCATCAGCATTTCAATGCAAAGATTTGAGATCTGACCCCCAGCTAGTACCAGCCCTGCAGTCTTCAGGCCGATTATCAGCACTAAACAATAGTTGCTGCCCTCAAAGGCCTTGTAGTCCCCTCTCTAGCAGCCTCCCCATGGAGTAAAGATAAAGTTTTGTTGTCACAGTTGACTGGTGGGTGGTGTAGGATCCCTTTCAGCCCCACCCGCAGTCCTAGCAGGGATGCAGAAGGTCATTCCTGAAGTGTGCCGGCATCACTACAGAGGAGCACTCAGATCATTGTTAGGTGCCTT
This sequence comes from Platichthys flesus, assembly GCF_949316205.1. Taxonomy (NCBI): domain Eukaryota; kingdom Metazoa; phylum Chordata; class Actinopteri; order Pleuronectiformes; family Pleuronectidae; genus Platichthys; species Platichthys flesus. Next base: position 17,360,409 of record NC_084961.1, on the reverse strand, counting down.
TTCTTTGTGTACCTGTCGGCCCATATTGCTTTCTTCCCATCAAACCCATCTTTATGGTGTCACGTTGCAAACATTACATTTTATATGCCAAAGTTTGTGCCCCATGTTTCCCCGACAGCCTCGGTTTTTGCTGATCCTCTTTCAAACAGAGCTGTGATGCTTCCGCGTCGACTACACCACCTATCTCGCATCAACTGCTATGCTAATGTATTCCCTTCTGTTTTTGGTCCAATTTCACTTCATTGTTACCCTTTGTAGGTTAAGGCCTTCATGCTTGAAACAGCACAAACATCAGCCCCCATAATAGGGACGAGTTCAGGCACAACAAAAGGCGTGTCAGTAAACAATGGGCTAAAAGAGTGGGGCAAGAAAATGATTCGGCTGGTAACAGCTGAAATACAACCAATTTCAATATATGATAAGATTGGTCTCTTGAGCATCTTGGGGGCCCAGGAAGTGAATTACATCAGCTGGTTTTCAATATAATGTCTTGTATCAAGGTATCAAGGTACTGATATTACACACAGAATGTATTTTTTCCATAAAATGCTCCTTTGGTTTCAACATAGACTATTTTCTGTGCCGGATAAGTACAGCTGCTTGCTATTCTTTCTTTTTTTTCCACATCCATTCATTCGCATCCAATTCATCTTCTCAGCCTGCCACAGTTCATATTGATATATGCTCAGGGGCTGCTCTGTAACAGGTAACTTAATCACTCCGTCTTCAACATGTCAATTTCATCCACCTCTCTGCCAGCCCTGTGTGCTGTTCATCATGTCTGCATTACAGTTAGCTATTTCACGTCAAAACAAACTCGGGTCCCCAGTCTGCCGACATTGATTACAAACCTATGGCCTCCGAATCACTAATTCAAACATGCATATTTTCTTCAATTATAGTTTTAAATATTCATAGCCTAGTCTATCTCTCTGTTTGAATGTGCTGTATGAACATTATTTATGTAAAGTTGGGCTGAAGACGTCAACGTTACGTAAATAATCTCTTTTTAACAATTCAAACAAAATATAAGCACCAGACTTTTAGGTAATCTGATCAATTTTAAAACTCAGTTTACGGAGTATTACTTCATAGCATTTTATGCTTTAATTGCTGTGCTTTAATTCTAGCAACTCTTATTTCAAAACGTGTTTGTTACAGTTTACAGAAGTATCTGTCTTTCATTTTAGATAAACAAGAAAGATAATGTTGTCAAGTCTTGCAGTTCCACCTCGTTATCGGTAGAAGCAAAGAAATCTCTTGTCTTACTTTTCAACATTGTCGTTTCTCATTTTTAGTAGTCGGCTTATTGTTTACACCAGCACCAACATGCCCAGTTAACATGAATGGCCTTGTGATTTCTCAGGTGTGTTTGTATGAGCAGGGATTATTACTTATACAGAGATCATTTCAGTTTAAACGCTGTTTTAAGCCAAGAACGTATTATTATCGATGCTGCATAGGGGATGTTACCAGCAATAAATAGACAACCGAGCTATGGCCAATTAGAACAACCTGTGAGACCGCAGAGTAACAGAGTGAGTATACAGACTAAAGCATACAACTGTTTGTTCTTCTTCTAGAGAACATATGCAGTCTAGTTTGTTCCATACTGTCTCGGTAGAGGATTAAACACTGGCGGCCATCTTGGTTGTTATTGAAAATGCTTCAGCAGTGCTCACATGGACTTTCTTAAGTAAGTCACTTAATCAACTCTCCCCATTTTACATTAATGGTTGTGATTAGCCTAAAAAGTGTCAGGGGCTAATGTGCTTGCGAAATGATCTAGTTTCCAGGCTAACTTTAGTCCACACCTGCAATGTGTATACAGCAGAGGGACACAGACACATTTCTTCCAGCAATGAGTCGGATCGGAGTCTGTGTAAAAGGGACATGGCATGAGATTTGTTGTAAAATCACACGCTGTGGCAACATTACCGTAGTGGTTCAGAGAGCGCAAGCTAAGCCAGCGTAATGAGGGGGGTTCTCAACAGCAGCAGAGTAGGATCTCTCAGGCTAAGGGATAGCTGTGAAAGAGTAACAGTACATTATTATTTCATCAAAACAACATTGAAATAAAACCAAGAGAATTATTGTCAAATATATTATGATGAACTCGTATTTGAAAAGTAAATATATTATAACAAAATAAGTGAATTTTATTGTCATGAACTGATGTTTCATATTAGAGTTTTGGGATAATTCATTTAATTACTTCCAGTTTTTGTTAACATGTTTGGTCACCATAAAACAGCCTCATGCAAAGTGATTTTGGACAAAACTGTGAAGCCTCAAGGTACGTCAGTTGCTGAGATGTAGGAATGGGATTTGTTAGTTGGTGCGTGATGCGTGTGTATGTCTATGTTTCTTCTGTTTCCGCCTACCTCTGTCATCAGCACAATACTAAACATGGACACTGTTTTCATTATTTTTCACCATAATGTTAAAATGTTATATATGGAATAACATAGTATAAGCACCCCTCTGTATATACACCTACACCTATATCCATATACACGCCCACAGAAACCGATATATAGACATCCGCAAACATGACACTTGTTCATATAAACACATATATACATATATATATACATTAGGGAAAAAACTGCACTGTATACACAAAAGAGGAAGAATCATGATGTGCTGCTGGAACTGACTAGTTCCTAGCATGCAACCATGTTATCCTTATATTCAAGATTAAGATGCATTTATTCATCCCAAACACATGCACAGGCACACTCATGCAGGTAGGGAAATTTAACCTCTGCTTTTGACCCATCTGGTGCAGGACACACAGAGCAGTGAGCGACCATGTACGGCGCTCGGGGAGCAGATGTTGGGGGAGTAAGGTGCCTTGCTCAGGGGCACTAGACAGGGTAGGGAGAAAATCCAGGTTCGTCTTTTTGTTGCAGAGAGCTTTTCTGCCAATAGTCCAAGTTTCTGCCAAGACGGTACAATTGGTCTTTTGGCTTTTTGGCTTTTCCAAATGTGACTAGCCCCAAAGTTCTCTACAGGATTAAGTTTAAAGATTTACAGCACTAAAATATATATTTGTAGTTGTAAACTGAACAGTACATTTACATTATCATCTTTCCCCCCCTCTTTATTCTGGCCCTGAATCGCTGAGAAGATGCTCTGGGTGATTTATAGGGAATGGTGACGGTTTGTCATTCACAGAGAAGCTCACACACTGGGCTCCATGACCCACAATGGAGCACTTCCCAGCATGCTTGCAGTGGTGAGTTCCCCTACTACAGAGATGATTCCCCATGCAGTTTCTTTTCATCCTTGCTGAAAAGACAGCGAGCACTTCTCTGTCCTTGCAGGATGGACACCGTAATTTTGAGTGCTCTTAACCTTGCTTTGCTTTTTCCTCCCTTCACTTCACTTGAACACACTGTGAGAAAATTGACAGTGTTTAGAACTCAGCGCCGGTGCCGATGTGACTGGAGTCTATGAATTCAGAGATTTTCAATAAGGCCCCCAACCCCCTTGAAAGAAAAAGGTAGACAAAAGTGCTCCAGTGTCACCTGAACATGTCCTATCTGCTGTGATTTTAAAGCCTGTCATGGGGCAAAAGGTCCCACAGTCTATTTTCACCTCAGGAATAGGGAGGATTTCACTGCTCAGGGAGAGAATAATACAAGGAGAGAGGAGAGACTGATTGAATGTCTGCTAAGCAGTTCAGGGTGAGCTGTGGCTTGTAAAAAAGTTTGATCCCATTTGATCAAATCAGGTAAGAACAACGACTGAAAGATTAATCTGAAATATGACCTTATAAGGCAGCAAGTGCTTTTTAATATCTCTCCCTCTATCAAAGCTGTATGTTTGGATTAAACATACACTGAGGCCCTGACTACAGGGAGAGACTGTGATTTAACAACAAAAAAGCCAAGTTGAAACTGATTGCCCACAATTATTAAGGAATTCACGGGGAACCATGCAGGATTCAATTGTTTTTTGTCGCACGTTCCTTATTTACAAAGCTGTGGGTGTGTGTTTGTCAGGTGTTAAGTTTAAAAGGCAGGTTCCACACATGCACACACGGCATCTGGGAACAAGCCGGATGCCCATTGCACTTCGCAAAGTGGCACTTCCTTCCTCTACACACTCCAGACTACGCGTTGAACTGCTGCCTGGCAACCATCTGGACAGGGCCCAACTGTTGTGACTGTGTGTGTGTGTGTTGTTTTATTGTGCATGTGTGTGGCCAGGGTAACCTCAGCACTGGATTGCCACTGATATTCAGTGTAAGTGTGCGTTAATGGCGGACTCTTGACGGCCATATAGTCTTACTGTGTGCATTATTGTCAGGTATGGGCTGTGTTTGGCTATTGAACACGGGTGTACCACGCATCTCTGTGTGTGTGTGTGTGTGCGTGTGTGTGTGTGTGTCAATTCAGCTCCACTCTTGTTAGGAAATTCCACACCACATTATTGGGTAGTCTTGGTGATTGTATGGCTTCATTCCCAGCCTGGATCCCAAGGGATACAAAAATTAAATAAAAACTCCTGAATGATCCGTCATCAGTTAACTTGCTCAACAAGAGTTGACACTTTTACTGTCCAAAGACGAGATTAATTGAAAAAAGCTTCTACATAAAAAATGCATATTTAAAAATATCAAAGCCTTACATAAATTAACAGAAACAGAATATTTTGGCTAAGTTAAGCCAATTAAATATTAATGCCCCCTAGCCTGTCCACTGGAATTTGTGTTGTCCATTTATAACTAGATATGATGATATGAATAAGGATTCCCAGCTAATCTGGGCATCTTTAAAAAAGAGTAAATACTTTTTGCTGCTGCTTCTATTCTAATTTTATTTTTCCTCTATCTAATCAAGCGCTGTTATCGGCTAAATCATAATTACAAAGGAGAGGTATTTCTGGATGTAGTCCAAGCTGCTGCCTTGGTGATGGCCGGGGAAACCACGGCATCAGGCCGAAGGTGATGCATCACGGTCATCCTCGCGGGGAGGCGGTGGTGGGGCACAAGTAAACAGTCTTAAATCATCATCCTGCGACAGATGGGGGGGGGGGGGGGGTCACATGACCCCCTCTCTCTCCAACATCCCTTCTGCTTCTCCCTCACCACACACAATCAATTGTCAGATCGACGAGACAAATGTGACAGACTCCAGGCCACATTTGTTGCAACAACCTGTGAATAAGTTCAGATTTTTCTTCTTTGTTTGATTGATTCCGAATTAAACAAAAGCCAGACACAGGCCAGGATACTTTGAGACCGAGTGTGAATCCTGTTCTTCATGAGCCAGACAGGATTATGACAGAGAATTACAGTGTGAAGTTTTCATGGTAACACTCGTTTGTCAAGTCTTTCTTCCTCTGTGGGTGGTAACAGTTATAGAAACAGTGGCTGCATATGAGCAGCGATGGCAATATCAACCATAAACTACGGTAGATGGCCTTTTTCTGAGTCATCTCGACTTTGCAGAGTAAAAGACTCTTGCTTTCCACTTTATATCAATTTCAGGGATTGTTTTAATTCTGTGTCGTGGAGGCCCTCGTGCTTGGTGTTGAGCTTGTCTGAACAGGCATCTTGGCATTTTAAAGAACGTCATATCATTGTCATACATGAGTCCCATAAATGAATGCATGGCACTCTTGACTGCTAAAAAGGCCTTCAGCATCATGTTGTTGCTTTCCCACACAAGACTTAACATACCATATGATCCCAGCGCTTTTAAGTCAGTTTGCAGTCACCCAGACGGCCAAACAACAGATGAATCTCTCTCAAGGTGAGCGCTGAAAATACAGCACACTTTCAAGCCATTGCTAAAATAAGACCACGACAACAAGAGCATAGAAAGCACATTGTGGCGCTCTTTATAACACAATATGAAAGAGGGAAAGAAGAGAGGCTGCACCCCCTTGATAATAAACAGCAAGTTTATGCTAAAAAGAAGGCCCCTACCCCCACCTCCCTCACAGCCTCGTCTGAGCGCTTTCTGCTAACACACACACACATAGCCTATATAAGCAGACAGCAACTGAGCTGACCCCCCCTCCCTCCACCCTGCATACTCTCCTTTATTAAACCTACAAAAGCTGCCATCGCTGCTTCAAAAATGTATTTGGATATTTGTGTTTTGGCTTCCAAGTAAAACTTCAAGTACAGAGGATTTCTCTCTCTTTTTCTTCTTCTTCCACACACAGAGTGAGCAAAAAGCCCCGCATTGTGGAGAGAGAAAGGGCTGAGCAGTGCAGGCAGAGCTGCTGCTGCTGCTGCTGCTGGTGCCTTCCCATCCCCCACATTCACATAGCAAAGTTCTGCTGCTTTTGCAAGCGGCGGTGCTGCCTTCACGTGCTCCACCCGAGGCTCGTGAACGCACAGTGTCGCAGCGTGGAAGCGCTTTCCGGTTGGGTTTAATTCAACTTTATGCCGTTGAAAAAGTGTGCATGCGTTTTCTCAACATGCTGAATCTGTCGAAGCTACTTTACACAGTAAAAAAATAAAATAAAGGTAGAGCACGTCTATTTGATGTTGCATAAATGTCCACTTCACAGCTGAAAAGCACACACTTGATGTATTATAATATAAACCATATGCATATTATTTCTTCTCACTTTGAGAATAAATAGGGTGTTTATTTGTCGACACCAAATATATTAATTTGACATTTTTCACATATCTTGATGGTCAATTAATTATATCACAATACTCTTTCATTGTGGTCTTGTGTCAAACAATATATTGTTTAACCAAACTACACCACCTTCTGTTACTATGTGTTTTTCTTCGTTTTAAAATATATTTATGAGACCCTTTTCCCATTCTCCGAACACACTCTTAAATAAATTGCATCTCAACGGAGATAAGACTTTTCTTTCCACGTGTACTTGTTATCTATTACATATGTGTGCCTTTCATGACTGACCCAAGGCGTGAAAGCAAAATTTCCGACAGCGTTTAAAGGCAGCATGAAAGCTGCTGCTGCTAGGAGAGCGCGAGGCAGAGAGCACGAAGAAAGGGGGTGGGGAGAGAGAGAGAGAGTGGTGGAGAGACATAGGGCGTCTGTTCCTATTAATTGTATAGGGCGACTTTGTGTGTGTGTGTGTGTGTGTGTGTGTGTGTGTGTGTGTGTGTGTGTGTGTGTGTGTGTGTGTGTGTGTGGGGGGGGGGGTTTGACTTCAAACATATAACATGTGATGTGTTGCATTTCACTGGCCTGTACACTGTCACTCCTCCACCACCACAGTTTCTCTATTTTTTTATATCTTCACTTCCTGCTCTGTGACTGACTCAGTCCATCCCCCCATCTATGTTCATTTTCTATCATCTCTCTCTCTCTCTCTCTCTCTCTCAAACACACACACACATAGGTTGTAATTTCATGCTCTCCTCTACTTTCCTCTGCCGCGCTCACTCCTCTCTTGCCTGTCGTGCACACATGGCAGCAGCATGGAGGCAGCCACTTCCACCCATTAGCTCACTCCTAACACAGGATGACACTGTAGCCTATTCTGCTCCACTCCTGTGACGCGCTATTAAGACGAAGTGCACAAATTAATGAGTACAGAGAAAAACACACACACACACACACACAGATGGACACGAGGCAATCTTTGCTTTCAGGATGGTTGAGTAGGTATCGCTGACTTCAAGGCAGAGTCGTATGGTAAAGGAAAGGGGGCGCTTTTAATTGTTTAATACCATAAAAGTGTAGACGCCATGTCTGGGGCATTTAGCCAAGCCAGACTGACGATTGTGCATTAAAAGCCCATGGCAGTTTGATACATTTCAACTGAAGTTAAATGTGTCAGACTCCCTTCGAGCCTTGTTGCAGCGACGACTCCTTTTGCTGGTCAAAGTATTAAGCTATTAAACATTATAACATTGCAAACACTATATATATGATACACTAGTACTCAAGCATTAATTACATTGGGGGTTTCAAGCTGAAATAAAGAAGCACATTTACAGCACATTTAGTCAAACTGTGTACATTTATATGTATATATATTTTGAATAAAGTCAGACAGTACTGTCATGTGTGTCCTCATTAGCTTTATAATCAGTCAGAGGATGACCGGGACATGAACGCTAACTAACGGGCCTTTTCGAAACCCAGGACGTTTTTATGTGCAGGTTCGATTTAAAGCGCATCAGCCAATTATAATGGCTCTGCTTTAAGGACACTGTTGTTGTTAGGACCGTCCGCTCCGGATCCAGTTTTGTTTCCAGACCCGTGCCGGGTTTTCGCACTCTCGCGACAGGTCGGTAAGATGGCTGTGTCTCGCGGAGCCTCGTGCTGGTTTGGTTGATTTCTAGCTCGCGCTCTCGTTCTGTAACAGAAGCCCCCCCCTCCCTCCAACACACACACACACACATACACACACACTCACTTGTGTCGGTGAATTTCATTTCCCTGGCTCTGTATTTATATATTTTTTCTTTCACAAACTTCCCCCCATCTCTATTTTAACTTTAACCGGAGTCGCAGTGGATTACCGGATACCGGTCCGGGCGGAGGGCAAAGGGGGGAATGAACCGGGACAACGGGTACGTTGTTATAAATATAATTGTATTTATATTCAATGGTTGTTCGGAGTTTGATTGTGAGTGAGTCGCCGTGCTGAGAGAGAGAGGCAGAGAAAGAGTGGAGGAGAGAGAGAGAGAGGGATATCATGGCCGCTCAGGTCGCCAGCGTCGCCACTCTCAACACCAGCCCGCCATCCGAACTAAAAAAGCCGGATCGGGACCCGCAGGAGGAGTCGGTACCGGGAGAGAAGCAGCATGAAAATAAGGAGCCGGGATCTGACGGCGGATCTCCCGGTCAGAAGGAGCTGCAGGACGGGACCGATGCTGGAAATGTTGGGGGAGGAGGGGATTCTGACATGAAGAACGGCAACGGGAATTTGCCCAGGGTAAATAATAATAGCAGTAATCAGAATGATACCGGCGGGCCCGAAGGGAATAACCATCCCGGGATGGGACATCACCACCAGGGCCCCTTTCCTCCACCTCCTTACGGTTACAACCAGCACTACAGCCGGGCCCCTTTTCATCAACATGGCGGACAACAAAGCCCTGGCATGGCAGCTGCATCGGGGCCGGGCATGATGGACCCTTACCCCCCTAATTCTCACGAACACGGATACCCCAACCATTATAACAACTACAGCCCGTTCCAGAACAGGACTTCTTTTCAGGGCCAAGGATACGGGGCCATGAATTCCCCGCGTAACAACCAGCCTCCGGCGGCTGGGGGGCAGCCAGGCAAGCAACAGCCAGCAGGAGGAACCACAGCCATGGCTGCCTCGTACAATAATCAGAGGTATAACATGGGAAACCAACAACCTACGTCTACGCCAACTTTAAATCAGCTTTTGACATCCCCGAGCTCCACCAGGAGCTACCCGAACTACCCCCAAGGAGACTATAACAATCAGGAAGGGGCCAACAAGGGACCAGGAGAACTGGGCAGCAGTCAGTATGGTGGTGTCCATCCGGGTTGGCAACCAAGGACCCACCACCAGCCTCCCATGAGCCCGGGAAACACTGGACAACCTCCCAGCAGGAACCAGGTAAACTGCACCGACACACTTTGACTGAGTTGGACTCACTCAGCGGCTCAGAAAACGCTCTGCAGAGTTGCACATTGCATCGGACCAGCCATTGTCTATGTAGCAAGAGCTATAAAATGGCTGCCTCTCTTCTTTCTCCCAACACCACCCCCTGCAACAGTGTTTAGACAGAGAAAGAAGCCTCACATACTGCTAGAAACAACTTTCTGAGTCGCGGGTGTCGGTGTGTGTCCCCTGTCTAGTGCAGGGCAGGAGTTTGACTAAGTAGAGCAAGAGTTAGTCAGGGGAAGTGTGTGTGTGTGCGTGCAGCGGGAGATAAAGGTGATATTTCCTCGCTGTTGCTTTCAGCTCTCATTTCTGCGTGAAACCGCCGCGAAACGGCGTCTGTTTTGGAGGAGATGTTCTCCCAGCAGCGCGACGAAAAGTTGCACCAGTGGCTGTCAAGACGATAAACAAGATGCAAATGACAAGCGATGCTCGTTAAATAGCATTTGCATAATCATTTTGGGTGGGGGGGAAGCCCCCGTGCGGGTTAGAAAGCGGCCGCACGGTGACGCGGAGACGTGTCTCACAGTCCGGTGCGTGGCAACAAAGTGTTTACTTGGGATCAAAGTGTGATCGTGGCCGCGGTTGATTCATCCCGACTGAGGGGTTCATTCATTTTGAGGGGCTCTGTTCGCCTCCGACCGCCTTTTCACTTTCCCTTCCCCGTCCCCTGCGTCTTTTCCCCGCTGCGTGTGCCGCGCCGTAAACACGGCCCCGCAGGTTGCAGCTGGCAAAGTGCAGATTGCCTTTGCTTTGGGATTTGAATTATGGAGGTAAAATCCTGCTGTCAGAGCCAAGAGACAGTTGGTCTTAGGTTGACATGCGAGCCGAGATCTGATTGGCTCCCCGATCCCTCCGCTCTCGGCCATTTATAATTGCATCTAATGGAAGGCTGCAGAAAAACAGCCCCCCCTGCCCACTTCTGTGTTCCTTCACCGTGTCAAGACAACATAGTTTCATTGTGTTTCTGTGTTTTTATTCATTTTAATCACATTTGTGTGCATTTTCTGTTGCGTTGATGTATTTTTGATTTTTTTTCTTCGCATGCATTTCTGACTATTCCCCCATCATCAACAGCAGGAACCAGATTATTAAATTAGGAATAATATTTTATTAATTGGTTATAGCAGTGTAAGAATTTTATGAACACATTTTATCCAGTTCATGTCACTGCAGTAATTTGCATGTTTCCATGTAGACCCACCCTTGTTATTATTTGTATGATTAAACCTTCCATTCACTGGTGCTGAGTCACATCTCTCATGTCATTTTTAGATGTTGACCTCAGACATGCACCTGAAGTCCCCCCCTGCTCTGTTAAGGTACACTGTGTGCACTGCTCATTCTAGTCGGCTGACTCTGGTACAGCAGATAGGGTAGGTGTGGTCATGTAGCCCCGTTGTACAGCCGTGTTTTCCACTGTTTTCAGATCAGGAGTTGAGGAGACTTGTGCGCCCGATCGTCTTGTGGCCACGTGAGAGAGTTGGGACTGGGTGCAGTTGTGTTTGTGTCAGCCAAGTGTCACAGCGTTGTTTTCACCAGGTTTACCTAAGTCTCATTTACTTCCACATGCAGAGTGTGTAACCATGTCAACCGGGCTAACCTACTTCTCTCTCCTCGGTGATGATGCATTTGTTGTGATTTGACTCCACAGATGTGTGTCATCAGCTCAAAGGTTAACTATGTTGACCTACCTTTACCATAAATTATTAATTATATTTATACATTTTTTAATATAATGAATATGTGAAGAATCTCCTAGTTGCAACGAGTACTCCAAACGAAGGCCAGTTTATCCTTTGTTTGTGAATTAACCTTTAACATGCTGTAACTCACAAGCACCTCTGGGAATTTTAACTGGGATTGGTCCGCTTTGTTTCATGTCCATATTCCATAGTGGCCAGACAAGCATGCAAAGCTCCCCTTTTTTAGTATGTTTAACTGTGGTTCAACACTTTGGTTCAACTGATTTTCTCAGTTTCTCTGGCCACAATTTAAGTACATACACGTGTCACCGAAACGCCACAGCCAACCAGCATTTTGGTTGTGTAGTTGCAGAGCAACACATGACCCCATCACAGTGCAAATCATAATTGTCATCAGAGGCATGTCATAAGTGACATGAATGGTGGAGCCCCATTGGCAGAACAAGAGAAGTGAACCCACACTCAAATCTGGAAATGGCATTAAGATCGTCTGATTCAAAGATTATAGAGCAAAGCGCTCTACAATCTTAAGTTTGAGTTCTGTGTTGTGCCCTCTACTGGAATCCTCGAGTAAGACGCTTAGCACCTAAGAGAGGACTTTAGCAATAACATTACCGATGCAGCTAGTTGTTGATGATGTTTCAAAGAAGCGACAGAGGAAACACATATCCTGATGACACACATGTAGATGACACAGACGATGACCTCAAGAGAGTTTGTCGTGATAAGAGCTGACGATTGTGTTTGGGTACTGTAAAGAACATACAAAATACATCACTTCCTGCTTCTTTTTGCTACACCTTGCTACTCCACCTCTTGCCTGAATAATTGCTGTTGTTTTGGTCCTTAGAACTTCATTCTGTGTTGTTTATGTGTGAAATGCAGACTCTGGGTAAACTCTGGATTCTACCTGGAGGTCATGTCTGAAAAAGGGCTATTAAGGACAAACTGATCGTCTTGAGAAGTGCGCCCACCACCTGTTGCTTTATACTTCAAAAAGCCGGCTTCACACATTGTGGCAGTCGCTGTTTGACAACAGGTTAAATTGTGGACACTTAAAGCATCTTCTGTCATTTGTAGCTCTGTTTTAATATCAGCAAAAGGGTTTGGTTCTTCATATATTAGCCCACATGCTCATAAATTCTTAGAATTGATCTTAGGCCTGATCTGTTATGGTTCATGAAAATAAAAAGGATGAGAGGTGTCATGCTCTTGAGTCCATTATTCTCTGGGATGCACCTCACTACTGTTGCGAGGAAAGTATGGATTTAAAAAACAATATGCGTTTTGTCTCGTTAAATTTTGTCCCATGTGCAGAGAAATGTACAAGCCTGAGGCCAGCTGTACATTGTGGCAAAACGAGTTGAACTGACAGAATCTCAGTGTGGATTGGGTGTTTTTTCTTAGTTGGAGCTCTGGTTTGACAGTTTAGCAGTTAGGACAAAAACTAATTTTATTTTTGCTGTGACATGATTTGTTTAACTTGTTGTGGGGGAGTATTCCTGTTTCCATCACTAAATATTAGAAGTCATATAGTCCCATTTGACCTAGGTTTGTTTTCTGAGTATTTAGTTTGGTATAGATTGCATTTGGATTGGAGGTAAAGATGTTGAACAATTGCAGTAACACTCATTCCACTGACTTGGTTATGTCCATTGTGTTGTGTTCAAAACAAAGTCCGAAACGCAGCTTGTATTCAACGTGGAATAAGTGCATCATCTTTACCTTAACATCTGATTGTCTTAGTTAATTATGCAAAGAGCTGACCTGTGTTTCTTGAAAATGTGTGTATAATTATTTTTGCAAATGACACATTATGTTGATGCTGCCGTCTTGCCTTTTCATTACTAGATTTCCATCAATGCAGGGTTTTTTTTCTTCATACCAGTTAATGTGCTTTCAGGGTAGTTCTTAGCTAAAGAAGCCACTGAGGCTCATTGTGTGAGTGGAGCGAGAGTGTCTGGGAAGGTAATTGAACAGTTTGGTTGTTAAGCATACTTAAAGGTAGCAAAAACTGTAGTTTTGCCGATGGTAAAAGTGCTGTTTGAAAAGCTCATTAATGTCAGTGAAATGATAAGATTCAGAATCACTTAAAACTGTAGCTATAACAGGAGTGTGCCTTGGTGTCAGCGCTGCAGGTGCAGAGAGAACACATCAACGTTATTCATATAATCCCAGACGAGGTGTCTGGAAGACTCACTCAGGGCTGTGTGAGAATAGTGTCCATTTTTTGGGGACACGTAGTGTTGTCAAACCGCAGCACGGACATGTCACTTAAGGCCGCCGCTGTGTGGACATAATGTTCAGTCAGAGAACCTGCATGTTTGATGTTTGACTGTCGGGGCTGACAGACGACCAAAGTTCAGGTAGAGAGATTTTCACAGGCCGAGGAGCTGTTCGCTAGTCAGCTGTATTTTAGTTTATCAAATGTGTCAACTCTCCATTCATTAATGGTGGCATGATTGGCTTTTTAATTGGCAGCTATATCTCACATAATGATTGATTGGATGACTTTTATGGAGCCATTCACCTGCCCTGGGCCACCTGCTGAAGATGAATTAGTGTGTTAATTGAGTGGTGGGCGAGGGCTAATATTATGGGCTTCATCACGCCTCACACACAAACCAGTGCTCTGAAGTCGCATGTAGTGGGGTTGTTGTGGATTGGACGACACCAGGTGTTTCCCTCCCACTGAACACACTGGAGTGAACCACCAACTAAAGGTGTTAAATGAACTTCTGCCCCAGCTCTGCAAGGCTGACTTCTTAAATTGGGTTTGAATTAAATCATAATCAGAGACACATTGCAAATATATCTTTGTCAAAGTCACACAATTGTAAACGATAATGAAAAACCCAGAACTAAAGGTGTTAAATGAACTTCTGCTAATAGACACTGCGACTTCCAGGGAGACCCCACACTACAACCACTTAATTAAGTCACTTCATTTTTCTTAACAAGAAATGACGATGGAATATATTTAATATTTAACTGATGCAAATGCTAGAAATCTTATTTGAGATCACAGTGAAAGTATAATAGCACACTGCTAGTGGGAAAGGGGACGCCTTCCTTCTTCTATTTAAGGTTAAAAGTAATTTATTTGTTTTTATTCCATGACATTTTCATGATCACATAGGGAAAAAAAGTTGAGCCCTCTAAGGCTGCAGCTAATGATTATTTTCATTTTAGATTAATACATGAACTCTGCTTTTAATAATTTAAAATGTCAGAAAGTAGAAAAACAGTGATTGTCTTTGTGTTACGCTCAATCCAAGAAAAGCTAGATCTGCAGACTTTTTTGAAAATCTATGGTCATGTATATTGTTTATCAAACTGTTTTGTCAATTAATAATCATCTGTGGACCTGAGACCTTTGGAAAAGACTAAACAAGACATTTTGGATTGCCGGCCAGGATTCTGGGAACTTGCTGTGTTTTCTGGCATTTGTTAAGCATCACTTAATAAGGACAACGGCAGATTGATTAGTGTTGAAAGTAATTGTTACAGCCCCAGTTTGAAAGACAATTCAATTTTGTTTGTATTTTTAAGGATACTGAAATACGTTTGTGTCACATAGTGCTTTATAAGAATATAGGACAAGATGTTGAATATCACTTGGACGTGTAAAGGTCTTGAGCCCAGTTTAGGTGACCAATATGACCAGTAGACGTTAGCAGGTGTTAGTGGCCACCATCGGTTGTTAGGGAAATAACTTCCCTTAGGATCTTAGCATCATCAAGTGTTTTGGCCTTGTAATCAATGATACAGGCCAAACTCATGAAGTCATGAAGGTGATGGAGCTTAGTGACTAAAGCTGTAAGCATAAGTCGATTACTCAAGTATTTGGTTGTAGAGCAAAAAAATTACGTTATTATTTTCTTTTATTTGATAAAATCAAAGATGAATTGCTTTTCCAATCAAGCACTAGGCCGAGCTTTTTAACTTGGATAAACGGTTCTTTGACAGCTGACCCCTTACTACTCTGTATATTGTTTTCTATCTAGTAAACACAACACACATTTGAGGTAACACACACAGACACAGAGGGCAACTTCCAGTTACAGTTTAGTCAGGGTCTGCGCCGCGGAGAAGTGGAAGCCCGAGCATTCGAAAAAGGAAGTTCACTCTGGGCTCTTTAGTCTGCACTGCTGAGTAATGATTCTCCACAGGCCACATGGACAGCATGCTGCCTCCCGACAACTGTGTGTATGTGTGTATGTATGTGTGTGTGAGTGAGGCTGCATGGTGTGTGCCTATGAGGGAGAAACTGTGTCAGTGATACTCAGGGGAGGGGGGGGGGGGGGGGGGGTGTTTTGTGAATGATCTTCGTCTGCCCCTGACAGCTGTGTGTATTTGTGTATAAAGTGTGGCAGTTACATGGTGATCGTTGAATGTGTTTGTGTGTCTGCTGCTGCCTCAGGAGTCTCTCTGACCTGCTCTTACTCCACGTGTCACACGCCATCCATCTTCCTCTAGTAACACTGGCCTTTTTCATCCTACAGTCAGTCCTTTTCAACAGTTTGACATTGTGTTTAGAAACAAAACAAATTTACTCCTCAGTCGCACCGTCCTTAAAATCCCTCAATTATTCCTGGATATCGTCAATAGAAAGCACAACAAAGAAAAGCGACTGAAAAGCATCCAGGTTTATTGACTTCCACAAACAATAGCAAGTCTCCCTCCCAGTTTTTAATGATACTGTTGAAATCTTTAATTGAATGACCCAAGTAACCCTGATGGGGAAATTATGTCTGAATAACCTTTAACCCTCCTATGTATGGAGTTGCACATTGAAAACATACTGGGGAAAACAAGTTTCTCAATGGACAAATGTCAAACTTGGACTATTGCACCAGCGCAGGCTGGAAATGTAAAGGTAATTCATTTCTTTTGACATTTACCTTCTAAAATGTTCCAGATTAGCATAGTATCATCCGTCTCTGAGCCTTTTCGAGACTACAGACTTAATTTACATGACATATGGTGTGTGCCTTTATGGAATAAAGTGGTTAACCTTTAAATGGGTGCAGTTGTTGATACTAGGAGGTAGAGAATGATGCTTCCTCCAAGATCTCATACAACACTCACCTTTGCTCGCATTGCAAAAAAATAAAAGAATAGAAAAAAGCCAATGGTTAATATATAAAGCAGAAAAAAGGGAACATGAGGAACAGTTGGTTTTCTCCTTTATGTCTTTTGTGGAACTCAATCATGACATGTGTTAGTGCGCATTCTGCCCCCCAGTCATACCCTCCATTGCTTTCTGATTTGCCTAATATGTTTTGCACTACTTCAGCCTCTTTTGAGGCAAATAAAACTAAAGCGGTGGAGATCACTCAGGGCAAAGTAGGATCTGGAAAAGGAGCCTGTGCAGGGGATTGAAATCAAACGGCAAACCAGTGATGGATCAATACTCAAATTCCTAATCCAGTGTAAGACTCATGCTCTGTTTATTTATAAACAAAGACTTGTGAAGCAGTGCTGAACAGGTAGGCAATTTATAGAGTTGGGCGATATGGCCAAAACCTAAATAACAAAATACACTGTTCAATTGAGGAACTGTTTTCCTCTCAGATGATTTATTAATACTTATCACGATAAATGTCACTTTTATTTATCCATCTAGTTTACAGACTGATTTTTGCAGCTGATTGAAAGTAGTGGCTTTAAACTCTTCTTTATGAGCAGAGAATGACAAACACTTGACAAACAGCATAACATTTTACACATCTGAGGTATGATTTATAGTTTTTACCTCCTGTCTTTTGTTAACACAATGCATGAGCATTACATTAATATACGTTTCATCCAGCCCTATTAAGTTATCATTGAGTATTGGCTCTTACCCGTTTGATATTATTTCAAGTTTGACTGTATTGATGAATGCAACAGGGAGAGAAGGGAAGAGTGAGGGGAAAACCACTCATTTAAAGTCTGTGTGGGAAACACTGAACTTAATAACTTCATGTTTGGTGCTGTTGGTCAACATAACAATTGTATCTTGTCTCTTTCCATTATTTATTAACCTGCAAATAATTTCAACAGCTTATAGGTGGACCATTTGATCCATAATTGTTGTGTCAGAAATCGTTTAAAAACCATTTCCAACAATATCCTGCAGCCCAACGTGAAGTCTTTAAATGGCGTCATAAGATATTCAGTTTACTGTCACACAAAATAAAGAAGAGGAGCAAATTCTCACATAGGAGAAGCTGAAACTCAATATTTTTGTTTTTGTGCTTAAAAAATGAAGGTTAATCAATGATCAAAACAGCGGTTGAATTTAAATTGAATGTGGTGGTCGGGGCAGGAGGTATTGTGTATAACATTTTTAGTCATTTTATAGACCAGTCTGTGAAGTGGCAAAACATTGGACAGATAAATCGATAATGGAAATAATCAGTTGCAAGAAAAGGGCTTATTTTTATCTGGCCCAAATAATGAATGTGCATTTTTCATAGAAATGGGCCAATGTTTACAGAGGTGTAGATGCCTGTACAGCAGTATACCAGGCGTGCAGTTAGCAGACTGATACAGAGCCATTGTTGTGTTTTGATTTGATCAGCTTCATGGTCCTAAAAAAAACAGTCGGTGGTCAGCATGCTATTTAAAGGGTATTTAGTGTCATTGTTTTGTGGCCTGTGTGGCAGGTGGCAATGATTTATGCACCAAAGACGCATTTGAACAGGATTTGATGCCTGGCTGATGCTCAGGTTGAACTGGTATTGGGAGCTTGAAAGTGTGGTCGTATGGCCTGGCTTGAGCACCAACATGTTCCTCTCAACCTGTGGCCAAATTCTTACTGTTGGCTCCATTTCAGTTTTAATCCCAGTGCAGATTAACACACCTGAAAACACCTTTCAGATGACCACTCACGTACACTGGGCATGCGTGTGCCGGTGTAAACAGGAAAGTAAGCACTTCCTGAGTGTCCTTCTTGACACGGGAAAATATTGTGATCTTTTTCCTCTCCAAACTTGCGCCCATCCAGACTAAGATGCTGCTGGTGTTTTTTAAACTAAACAGAGGCGAGCAACATCTCCAAAAGTTGTATGCGTATCTGTAGCAGAGTTGATGCATTTCAAACGAAAACTTAAAGCGGAAGTATGCCGTGTCTGTGAGTTTGAATAAGCCCAAATGAAAAATCCCATCCTTCTTCAAAGTTCAGTCCTTTGCACAGATCCAGAATCTTGTCAGAAAGGCCCCTTCACTAAAACCTGAAAGCTTTTTTATCCATGATGTCGTTTTAAATTAAAAGTGGACAGCTGTGCTGCAGTACACAGCGGAACAGGAGAGCACAAACTGCTCTTCTCATCCCTGAGCAGCGCTGGTGAAGCACTCACGACCCGAGAAGCAGTGTAACCACATTGTGGCCTTAAAAGAAGCCACAGTGGTGTGCATTATAGGATGTTATTCTACTGTAAGAATAAACATTGGTTGGTCTGTTAAGCATCACTGTGCAGCTATTTATTATATTTGATTCCATTTTAAAATGTGACGTGTTACAGAGGAGGTCAAGTAGAAGGACTGAACTGCATCGCTTACATTTTTTAAATATTATGACAAAATGGTTCCTAATTGGAGAAAGACGTTTTTTTCTTTACAGAACCTTATACTTCGGTAAAGAAAAGTCTTGCATGTTAATGTAACTCAAACACAGAGACAAAAAATAAGTTGCGAACGGGATTCTCTTTGTACCACAAAACTGTTTTCATATTTGTATTGAAGTTTTTCCACCTATACCAATATCCGAGTTGCCCTGATGCAGCACAGTGAGGATGTTAGCAGCTGGAGGAAGAAGCCCGGAGATAGCCTCTGCTGCTCGGCTTAAGCCTGAAACATGCTTTTGCGTTTTCACGGGCCCGTAAGCGCAAGAGCCCTTCCGGGTCCCTTACGTGCATATGTATCCCTTCTTACGTGCTGACGGGCGTCGTCCCACTTTTCTAAAATGTACGGCAAAGCTCTGCAAGCTCACTCAGCCCGCAAGGCTGTGATTGGTCTGCTCTACATCCCTTCTGGAGCTGCATTTCCGGTTTCATGCCCCATAATACAGGCAGAAACAACGGAAGATTTTAAAAAGAAGAATGGACAACCGCGAAGAACTCCTATCGGAAGAGGTCCGAAAATATGAGCACCTTTATAACCCGTCGATGTCCGAGTACAAGGACACTGAGATGGCTTCCAATTCGTGGAAGGAGATCCCGGTCAACAGTCAACAACGATTGCCACACCCACAAAGAAGGCGTCTCTCAGGTCGTCTTCGCCAAAATGCATTATTCCGCCTAGTGTAGAACACGCCTAGTGTAGAACACTAGGCGGAATTGCTTTGTAAGACGCGCAACGGTTGGGGAAGCATGAATGACAACGAGTCTTGCGCCACAGCGGCGTGAAAAGACGCAGACACAGTCGCAGAAGCATGTTTCAGGCTTTAGTGTCCGCACACAGACCCTCAGTCCACGGGGAAAGGGAACCCGAACATACCCGGGTCTGGGTGAGGGGTTCCGGGAGTGAGGACATGACAACAACCGTACTGAGGGGTCGAGAACCGTTAAATCCAGCAAGCTCTCTGCAGAAAGCTGCTGCTTTCTCCGGTGGTTAGTTGCTCTCATCGGGGCTTAAGAGTACAGCAGCGCATATTTTAAATTTAAACTTTGAACGGAACCCGTTTAACTGCCACAAGAGTTGTTCATCTTGTAATAAAGATCTCAATGAGGAAACACTCTGTATTTTTTCTATTTTCAGTGATTTTAATATAGCCTTTAAATAGTGAATTTTAATATAAAAATATTAATGATTAATCGAAAAATCGATCGATCGATTAAGACAATTTAATCGAATGCCCATCCCTAATATTTAATATTATGTAACTTTTACCTTTATAAATATATGCACTCTATCTGCCAGGCCAGATTTTTGCCTTTCCTCAGCTCCCAGTCCGAAAATCCCTCGTCTTGTCTAACTATTGGGAATCAGCCACTGTCTCCTGAAAATATAACTTGGTCCTTGACGGGTTGACAGTGAGCAGCTAAGGAAAATGTTGACTATCTTATAACTCCAACCTCAAGATGTCAGGAGTAAAGATTTGTATTGAAGGAGCAGTCCTGTGCTTTAGCAGAGGAGGTTGAGATATTCTGACTTTTGGCCTCTGGTGTGGGCCAAGCTCCAAAAACATTCACTCCCATTCTTCCTGTAATTCAACTCATGACATCTTTTCGTCAAATCCTCTCTTGTCTTTCACACCTCCCTTATATATTTTAGCCTTTTTTAATGTCCACATTCTAGCTTTTATATGGTCTGTCTGTTTAGCCTGTTTTCTGTAATGCAATATTGCAGGTCGACCTCAAGGGCATTTCTTCAAATTTGGATCAAACTATCACTGGGACTTAAGGTTGACTGATTTAATTTTGATGGTCAAATGTCAAGTTTTGATTAAATTTCTTCAAACACTTCATTACATATATTGCAGGAGTCTGGACAAACATAAATCTAAACTGCAACTTTTTAGCGGAGGCCCTATCACTTTTTAAATATGAGAATCAACTTAAAGGCGATTGACTCATTTCTCATCGTCAGATGAAGAGTTTTCCAAGTCAAAAACATGCTGGAAACTGAGAAGCTCTCTCGTCTTTCTGTCTTGCCAGTGTTGCATCTTAAAAAATGCATGTTTTTCCCAAGATGTAAAAAACAATAAGAACACAAAAGAGTGTGGATATTTATGGCCCAGAGCCTGGAAATTCAATGTGCATCATAACGTTGGGTAGAAAGTGTTTTGTCTATGCTGCCGGCATAAAGTAGAAGTAAGCAGTGCGCTCACCTGAGTGTCATGAATGGCATGTTTCCATTAGTGCCAATCAGACCTGGAGCCAGTAAAAACCACAGAAAACCTATGCAGGTATGTGACGTCTGCTATAAGCTTCTTGTCTGTGGGAATAAGATGCCCCCAAATGGAAGGGACCCTTAAAGCAGCAGTCTTTCCTGACTCCTTTTAAATCAGCCCTTATTCATGCAGGTACAAAGAAGTTATTTTGACTCCCATTGTGTTGTTGTTCTTCTTAATCCACGTAAAAGGCTTGTGTCCTCATCTCAAAGTGATACGAAAATTGATTTTGTCATACGAGTGTGCAAGCCCCCTTCTTCCTCTCCTCCCTCAACATCTTTTGAATTCCTTGGAACAGCTGGGCAAACATCTGGGTGAGTAGAGTGCTGCTGCCTCTTTTCGGTGTGGATGATGGCACCAGCAGACGCTGGCTGCCACTCCTCATCCCAGCCCAGCTCCTCCTCCCTGTTATCCAGAGTCATGCAGCGGTCAAGTCCAAGTTGGACCTTCTCAGGTTGCAAGGAGAAGGCAGTCTAATTGCTTAATTGAGAACATGGCCTCCCACCCGAGCTTCTTGTTGACTCTAGCTCTCAGGTATGGATCATTCCCCAGCTGTTTGCTCAAACCAGTTGGATGTATTTAGCTTTCCCTAAAAGCTCATTTTAGCAACTAATGGTGTTATCTCTTTTTTAAGGGTGAGATTAGGTGAGGTTAAGATAATTGGTCAATGCACATTCAGAGGCTATTTTTTTTTACACAGTTCTTTTAAGAGCTAGTGGATGTTTAAAAAAGTTAAAGTCTAGAGCAGCTGTGATATCTGAGTCCTGTGACGGAAACAATGCCCTTTTTAATACTTTGATACAAACTTACAAACCGTTGTACAAGTACTTTAGAACACATACACACATTTTAATCTTTTACTTATTTATTTCAAGTTCCATGCTAAACATGTAGTCGTCTTTTTTTTTTCAAGCTTTCCCCAGCTAAAACAGTACTATCTGTATTTTATCACCACAAAGAAGCTGACGTCTAATAATCAGCCTAAATTTCTTCTTTTTTGAGGACTATCTAACCTTACATCCGATTTTAAAGTTGTCTACTCTTCTAAGTCTGGAGACGTTTTCCAGCACGACTCCTCGCACAGTAGGGGAATGTCAGATGAGAAAGTGGAAGAGGAACGATGTCCCTTGTCCTGGAGCAAAGTACTTAACCCTTCACTCCTGCAATGGATGCATTTGAAGCTCTAACAGTGAAAGACAGTTCACACTGACCCTCTCCCACTGAACTTGGACAACAGTATTAATGTGAGGTAAGCTGTTGCTCCAGCAGAGTGCACAGATTCTCTCGACTAGCTCTTGGAAACAGTGCTGAGATAGAGACAGGGGCTCAATATCCTGTAACTTCTCTTTTTTCACATCACGTGATGCGTGTGACTCCACCAACCATATGAGGGTGGCGGCGTGTGTTGGTTGCTGATGCTTTGCGTGTTGAAGGGCTTTAACCCAGAACAATGGTGTGTGTTCTGAGCCGAGGCCATGTGGCCCTGTGGTGGATTAAATTAGCAGCAGTTGTTTGTCGTCTGTCACCCCCTGGTCCATCTGCTCTGCTCTGCACCGTGGACTCACGCTCCACTCTCAGGCACTGCTCCAGACCCGTCCCACCCCCCTCACCCAACCCCTTACAAATCCCTATTCCCATCCCCGTGTCTCTCTCTCTTACTCTCTCTCACACACACATACACACACAGGCAACTTTGAATAGTTGCAATATCCACCGGCAGCCCAGTCATGACACAATATACTCGGTGCAACCTCGTCTGCCAAGAGTGCTCTGGCTTTCCTCTATGCAGATTAGCCATGTGCTAATTGTGATTATTTATTTATTTTATTGTGGAAGAGGGGGAAAAAGGAGGGGGAGGAGTTTCCCCTCAGAAGTGGATTTGATGACAGATCTGGAAAAAAGAGACAGTGCTGTGAGTCGAGTTGGCGGGGGAGTTTGTCCATATATCTGGAAAGTTGTGATCAACCTTTCTCAAATTGTGTTGAGTGTGCAGAGACTCTTAAGGAGAATGCTGGTTTTCACATAGTTATATGATTTTAGCAAAAGGATTGTACTCACCTGGAACTGACTCTGATGAGAGTTTTTTTTTAAATCGAGTTCCATGCTGTTTATTGAACTTAAGTTTGAAAAATGATTAGGTCTCCTTCAAACATCTAATCTGTTGAAAGCTGAATCACGGTTTACATTGATGGACACAGAATCGTGTGTCCATACTCCACTTGATTTATAATCTGCTTAATATTTCCTGCATGAACAAAATAAGAAGAGAGAGACTGTCAAAAATACTGGTCCTAATATAATACTACATCACATAGATATGAAAACATTCTATTGACATTATGGAACAAAATTCACTCTTTCACCACTCACAGTTATAGAGAAAAGTGTGTTGGTTGCTGCAAAGCTTTTCACCTGCCTCCAAGGGAATCTCCCTACACATATCTTTTGATATTTTTCTTAAATCTGGAATTTTAAGTAATAATATTGTGGAAAATTCAGAGTCTGATTTAGGGTTGGATGCTATTGTAGAAAAGTATTTTTGTTTCTATTTTTGGAACATGTATAAAGAAAACGTACATCAGTTTGTTAGTAGCTTGCCTGACTTGTTTCGAAGAAGGCGAGAAATAGGTTCACATGTTTTTGTTTGTGTAAAATGTATTAATTTGATTTTTTTTCTTGTTTTCTCATTTCTTTTGTTAATGAAAATCCACTTGATGTAGGTTTTGCGTAACAGTGGATACTGAGGCCTTAACTGACTAATGCAGAATAATGAGAAAATGTTAAAACATATTGTGCATAGCAAACTAATTCAATGACTTCAATAATACAATTACAGTTTGATGTTATTAGCCACCATAAGCTACTGGTGATATTAGACAAAGAAAGGCTGTAACATTGAAGCCCCTGAGTTGCCGCTGTCTGTTTGCCTGTAAGAAAGTCTACATTTAAAGCTGCTTGACAGATTACCACAGAATTTGGTGGATGGATGCGATATGGGTCAGGGAAGAACCCGTCTGGAGCAGATTCGGTTCACGGGGTGGAGCCGGGAATCATTGTTGCGCTTTCTTAAACATTATGAGATAGATTTTCAACAATTTCTCAGGGAATAATTCCTGGATCTTGATGAAAAAATATTTAGTGGACTGCTGTCTGAGTGTGGAATTTGGTGCAGCTTGATTGAATTTAAGGTGCCTTGGCGGCGGTTTGTGTTTTGAGTACCAGTCTAGTTGTCAACTTGTTTTGTTATTGCATTCTAAACCGATCACTCGCTCTGAGAATTACTGTGATTTGTCATTTCAAGGCAGCTCAAGCACCAGCAACTGAAAAACATAAAATCAGACAAAGTCCTTCATGACATTTATTTGACAGACTGGACTTTCTCTAAAATGAGTCATGAACATTAAAGATTGCCTGTTTTCATCTACTTTTAATAAGTAAAAAAGGTTAATTACGAAATGCACCATGTCAGGTCTCATTTATGGGCATTATACACCATATTCCATGAACTGTGAGATCATATATCTTTGGGATTTATATTGATGCTAATGGAATTATGTATTATTTATAGTACAGCATCTGTAAAATGAGTAGCTATAAGAATGTAATTTGACAACCATTGTTATAAGTTTTCAACCCTTAACTTTGATTTAATATCTAATGGCTAATTTTAGCAGCTGCCAGGTCATGGTGTCAGACCTCGATCGCAGTCATTTGTGTTTGGAAGTGCAAGGACCCCCCAGCACAGCCCCGCAGTGGGAGCTTGAGCTGGCGCAGCAGCAGCATCCTTCCACACTGTTGAGTCAACGTTTAGAGATGTCCCGGGGGTCCCTTGTTTATGCGGCCACTTAAATGTCTGACGGGTAGCAGCAACGAGCTAACGCTAGCCGGGCTCCACCGGCCCGGTTAGCTCGCTCGTCCAAGGCCATGTAGCGAGACTCCCTACATGGGCATGGTGTGACTATGACGTTTATTTCGGTCATTATCCCAATCGACGCACTCTAGTGTATCGATTCTGACATAGAGGAACCACAAGCGTTTTTGGGACGCTAGACATGCCAGATACCCAAATTAATGTGTAGAAGCACTACAAAAGTGGAATTTTCATAATATGTCCCCTTTAAGTGTCTAACATTCGCATCCATATTTTTCCACATTAAAACATTGTCCCCCTTATATATAGAAGAGCAAAAACGGAATGGAATTAGCACCATTCCTTCTATTGACAGGGTTTTCTCAGCCTTGTACTTCTAAATTTCATACACTACGACTTATAATCATGTTAGCTATGATTAAACTCAAATACAAATGTTCAAGGTCTTTACTCAAGATCAGCAGTGATCCTTCCGAAAAATCACTCAATCTATAATAAAAGAGGCACAAGAACATAGCCCTCTATGGGAGTCCAACACCATAGGTTGTTTACTATGGTTGCAGTACACACACTAAAGCACAACGACCTCGGCCAAAGCTCTCTGGGAGGACTTGTAATGGTGTGTCAGATCTGAACAACTTAAGCAATATGAGGAAAACAGATCAATGGAGGTGAGCAGCAGGCAGACCACAGCCATCTCCCAGTCTTCAGAGTGAAAAGCAACAACCTGAGCTCGTTTACAAGCATGGATCCCCTGGATTCATGATTTAGTTGTCACCACATCCTTTAAAAACCATTGACATGACATGTTAGGCCTGTTTTTACTTAAGAGTGAGCATGGTTTAAGCTGGTTTTAACCCATTTGTTACGCATTTATTATTGTGAACTCACGCCACAGGTCAGCACAGAATGTAAGAAGCAGGTGTGACCATGCCTTTAAGGATACATCTGGTATACCACAATTACTATGTTGTGGTCTTGATTGAATAGTGAAAAATGAAGTCGATGGAATATTAAAAATACCCACCTAAGATAACATTGCCATGAGTTTTATTTTCTCTCAGCAAATCACAAAACCCCAAAGTATTCAATTATCAATTATATAAACGGAGACCTTTTTCCGTAGAGGGTGAAACAAAGTTATTCTTGCTTAAATATTAAGACATGAGTGATGATTAACTAGAATATTCCTTTAAGGTTTTGATTACCCACCTGAAAGAATTGTATTTCTTCTCTGTAATATTTGTATATAAAAGTGATCGGTAGTTCAAATAAATTACTGATTGCTGTAAGGTACATATTGGACTCCCACTTGTCGACACAGTTCACATGTGTCTTTGCTATCTCATCACCTGGTCCAATGACCATCTTTTGAGTGGTTGTTAAACGAGACATGAGAGTGAAGTGAGTGGCTGTTTTGGTAACGTCAGCACAGATCCTCTGTACACGTGGCTCTGAGAGCTGGGAACCTTGATTGTCTTTGAGCCGTACTTTTCCAGCTCTCTCTTTCCCCCGCTGAGCCGAGCCCTGAGCGGTTGGGCTACTTAATGGAAAAGCGGGTACACACACAAGTCAGCCAGTGCAGAAATATTCTCACCACCAGCGAAATATCGACTGAAACTGGTGAGGAAAAAGGTTTGGTTGTTTAATGGCCCGGCCATTGCAGAGAGATTTTGTCTGAATGAGAAATAGAGTTTACCTTTTTAGTGTTGTTATTTTGTAGTCTGTTAGCATTCAAGACATTTTTCATGAGGATTGGGGGACATTAGTGGGTGATTCAGGCCTCGGTGGCACACTTTATGGATGACAAAGGAAGCTCAGTCTAACTGCAGCTCATTAGGAAAGAACTATAGCATGTTTCTATCCAGTGATAGAAGTGGCTCAGGCCTTGGTTGTGGGAATGTGGAGGGTGTGTTTTGTTGTTTGCCATAATTGGACAAATACACCTGTCTCAAATGGATTGAAAATAGGCAATAAAGTGGTGTCTGCCCAAGTAATTCCCACCAGTTGTATTTAGGCTAAGCAGTGAGGTTTATGGACTCTCATTGTGTCATGATGTCAAGTTTGGGGGGGGGGACTGGGGTTAAAAGTGCATTTGAGGTCACAGGAGAGTGTCTACAGTGGTACCTTTCCCCCCATGGTGCGGTTGGTAATGACCCTTGGGAGTGTAGTACCCCCCTCCCCCTCCCTTCCGCTTCCCTCCTTTCTCACACATAAACAAACACACACACACAACACACAAATACTTTCCTTAACCTGGAGGACCTCAAGAGTGTGTGGCCTGGGGGAGGCTACAGGGAAAACCTGGAGTGGAATATGTTATCTTGCATAATGTGGGTTGACCGCCCTGACAACCTGTTGACCTTAACCTCCAACACCTACAGTCTTCCCCCAACGCACACACACACACAAACCAGCCTACTGCTGGGCCGCCCCCCACCCGACCTCCTCTTTCTCACTGCACCACTGTCATTCATAGAGTGCCAAAGCCTGCTGCTTTATTAAAGCCCAGGAAGAGCAGGGCCTGGCCCAGGTTCAAACAGCAGTGCAGCTGGGACCTGTTACATTTTCGGCAGACTGCCCTCTCCGTCTCGCTGGCTATAAATAGCACCGGTGGTTGTCTCCCTTAACCAAGGAAAAGAGGTTTTTTGGGGGGGAGGAAAACACACACACACAGATTAATAAGCGTGGGAAGCAATGAAAGCTTTGTGTCTGCTGCCTGAGGTCAGCAGGCCAGGAGGTGTTGCTACTTCAAAGCCCCCATTGAGGCTCATACTTGCAGACGCCGCCACGGTGGGTTTGATGCGAGCACACAGGGCCTGCAAGCTGTGTGTTGAGTTGATGCCATTGGATCGTTCCAACCAGTGTGATCCCCATGTTTCTTCGAGCCCCTGTGGGAATTTTGGTTTCTTTTATTTATTTTTACTCTGGAAGATGACATTGCACCCAATTTTCTTCAATTGTAATAATTTTTTTATTTCCCTGGAGGACTGTTTTGTTCTTGGGTTTTTCAATCACCCTCATCTCCTGTGCAAACAGACAGACCATCATAACGCACTTTATGGCTTTGGCTCGTAGCTGTTGACTGGTGAGGCTACCTCCTTATGAACCCACCTTCTCTTCCTCCTCCTCCTTTACTCTCTGTTTCCAACATTGGTTCTCTAGCCAGAGAAAGATGTCTGGCCCAGTAAGATTGCCTGCACAGGCCATGTGGATCTCCCTGAGTCCAAGCAGCCCAAGGTCAGCCCCCACAACCACCACCCCGCCCTCCATCCTGACATGGCTCCAGCTGAGGGGTGGGCTCAGCTCCAGTCACCGCAGACACTTCCACTTCCTTAAGCTTGTTTTCGTAGAAACCTTCCCCGACGTCTCCCCTGTAACAGTATCCACCCACTGGCACAATGATCTCTTGGGCAGGGAAACGCTCCTGGCGGATATAGTGGGCCTATTCATTCATTCATAGCCAATTTTTTCCCTTTTCTAGTAGGAAAGTACATCCATTACTGTTTTTTTCCCTACCCTCCTTCTTTTTGTTCTATATTTGCTTGCTTATACTGTTAATGGTTTATGAGATGACGATTGCACGACACTCTGAAACGGAAGACTCATCACTTGGATTTTTATTATTGGAGTAATTTTCAAGAAAACCTCCAAACGACTCGCGCTATATTTGACCTGGACTTTTTGTCATCTTTTTGGGGATTTTTTTTACCATAAGTGGCATCATTACAGAGTCTGTGGATTTGTCTTACTATAGAGTCTTATAGGAGTGAATGACGGATAATTATCTTGGTTTTGGCGCCAGAATTGCCGGTCTAGCCATCCACTGTTTTAACTCATCGATTCGATGTGCTCTCTGTGTTGTTCAGCCTCCTAGCCCAATGGACCAGGTAGGGAAGATGCGTGGCCAGCCATATGGAGGACCCAACCCTTACTCTCAGCAGCAGCAAGGGCCTCCCACAGGGCCTGGACCCCAACAGGGAGGCTCATACCCAGGCCAGGCCTATGGACCTCCTGGGCCTCAGAGATATCCAATGGGGATGCAGAGCCGCACACCCGGCACTATGGCTGGCATGCAGTACGGACAGCAGGTTGGTGATAATTGAGATCACTATCTTAATTTCCATCTTGTACGACCCTGTTTAATGTGATTTGAGATGCTTCTTTGCATGTCTTTAACTGCAATTCCAGTCCACTGATTTATACTCTAATATCATTCTCTGGATTGTTGAGAGAAACTGCAGGTTCTTCACCACATTGTTGAGGTAATCAGAAATTCTTGTTGATTTATCATTTGAAAAATCCGACTTGAGTTTAGAACAGACGGTAATGAAAACGGCAAATAGCTTTTGTTAATCGCCGTATCTTAAGTACATACCATATAAAGATGATATATTTATTAGGAAAGATGTGTGTTGTCTATTTTGGTTGCCCTCAATGTGCAGAAGGTTAATGTCTGGGACCGGAGCCAGGTTGGTCAGAGGTAAAAGATTGCATCAAGTTCAACAAGTCAAAGGCAAATTGAATTGAGCGATCATAAACACGAGTGTTGCAATGAACAAATATAATGTCACTAAGCTGTGTAATGAGGAGGAAAACTCGGATATTAAATGGTTGCTTGGTTAAGACGGCAGCATATTAAAGAGCAGGGAAGTGGATTTGTCAAGTCCACTTTTGACAACTGTAACGATGAGAGGTGGTGGTTTGGTGGTAGAAACTTGGACTATGGGCAGAGAAGGTCTCTGGTTCGTCTCTGGTTCGACTCCACGGAGAGACAACAAAAGACGGACCTGGATTGATCTGTCCAAAAATCTAAGAGAATTCTCCCTACCCTGTCTAGTGCCCCTGAGCAAGGCACCTTACTCCCCCAACATCTGCTCCCCGGGCGCTGTAAATGGCTGCTCACTGCTCTGTGTTTCCTGCACCAGATGGGTTAAATGCAGAGGATAAATTTACCTACATTGCATGAGTGTGTTGTGCATGTCTGTGCATGTGTTTGGTATAAATTAACTAATCTTAATCTTAATGTGAAAGTATGGCACTCTGCATGAAAGAGCCGTCATTGGACGTCACACACAAGGTTTGAGAAGGTTTGCAGGTGTTTTAAACTGAGATTCTGTTAATAGGTAAATACTAATGATCATAATTGTTTAGGATCTTATCACTCCAGTCTGAAAAGGAAGTTTAGCGAAGAAAAAAAGCAAAACTGGCTCTGTCAAATTGTTTTCTGGAAATTGTCTGACTGTGTTTCAGACAGGATCATAGACCACCAGCAGAGTTGAAGATGAAGATCCCACACACCCAAAATCTAGCAACTGATTCCACCTGAAACCGCAAATTGAGTGAAAATAAAAGCTCTTCCAGGTTGAGCCTCATGTAGAGCGGTTCATCAATTTTTCACTCTCTGGTTTATTTTCATGCTTCCAAGCAAAAGTTGGGAAAATCTTCTGTGTCTGCCGGCACAGTGGGCAACATTTTCTGACAGCGTTGTCCAATTGAAAATTGCAAACATCCAGTTTGCCAGAGTTACCCACTCATAGCTAGGAGTAAGCCCCTTCTTGAACTCTCTTAGCCAGGCAGTCCGTCTTAACAGAGAAATGCATGCAGGGAATCCCGTAGAGTGAAGCCTTTTCTTCCACATCCGCTGTCTGTGGTCTTGTGCCCATTGTGTGATGTGATTATCTCATACTGGCCTGCCTGGTGTCTGACCGTGAACTCGATAAGTGCCCTGCAGAGAAGAAAACGGCTTCCCTCCCTTTGTCGGACCGATACAATACGGCCACTTCATGTTGTTTTAAATGTGTGGCAATTCCTCACTCGTATTTTCTTTGAATTCCTGAGTAGCTCAGAACCCTCCCTAAATAACGTGGCTTTTTTCTCTCCTTCCTCTTCTTCCTCTTTTATTACTATGTTTCCTCACAAGGTCAGCGATTTCTCTTTACATGCTTCTTGACGGTAATGAAACGAAAACGCTGTATTGAAAAGCTTTCGGGCGAGCAGGATCGGATAGAAAATGAAAAGCCCCATATTGAAGTTCAAGGAGATGAAGTCAAAACTCAATTTCTATTTTCATGGCTGTAATTTAAAGCAATACACAGCTGAATACCAACACTTATATGGCCTTTCTTATGCGGCTTGACTGATCAGTTTATATAAAGGAACATACTCCTCTCTCTTACAGACAGAGAGAACAGTTGTCATCTCCTTTTATTCTGAGTAAGATGAAGAGATGCTCTGATTACTCTGCTGAGAATGAAGAGTAAAAAAAATCAAAGAGGTGACTTTGGATATTGGGTTATTTTTATATATTTTTACGTCTCTAGAAAGGATGCTGTCAGTGCACAGACTATTTTCAGGTAGTGATTGATATTCCACTGAGGGGCTGAGGATTGTAAACCTGTAGTAAAATCTGTGATCTACTTAAGGAAGCTATTTATGTTCATAGGCAATTCAGCTATGTTGGGTTATTATAGTTATACTTCAGCCTTGAGCGGTCTTCCCTTTTTCCCAAGGAGAACTGTTATCGATCCTTGCTGATCTTGTTGTTGTTCATTTTTAGATGTCAACCTATGGACAGCAGGGCCCAGCAGGCTATGGCCAACAGAGCCAGGGATACTATGGTCAGCACGGCCTCCCAACTCAACCTGGCCAGCAACAGCCTACTTATCCTGTTCAACCACAGGGAAGCTCGGGACCTACCTACCCTCAGCAGGGCCACCCTTCACAGTCTCCTGGCCAACATGGGCAGACAGGACCCCCTTACCAACAATCGCAAGGTCCCCACGGCCCTTCCCCAGGACAGCCTCCCTATAGCCAGACCTCACAGTCTCAGCCGGGACAGCCACCTTACGTCCCTCCCCAACAGCAGCAGCAGTCGCAGCAGCCGCCTCAACAGCAGCAAGGTCCTGGTCCCCAAAGTCAGCAGGGCACTCAGGGCCAGCCTGGCTACCCACAAACCCCAGGACCAGGGCAGCCAACCCCGCAGCAAACCCCGCAACAACAACAGCAACAACAGCAACAGCAGCAACAACAAGGGCCCCCACAACAACAACAACAACAACAACAACCACCACAGCCAGGAGGTCAGCCTCCTCAAGCCCAACAACCTTCAGGTCATCAACAGGGTCAAGTATCACCTTACTCTCAGACACCGCCACAGCAGCAGCAGCAGCAACAACAACAACAACAACAGCAGCAGCAACAACAACAACAACAGCAACAGCAACAACAACAGCAACAACAACAGCAGCAGCAGCAACAGCAGCAGCAACAACAGCAGCAGCAACAGTCATCATATCAGAGGTTTCCACCTCCTCCACAGGTAACTACACCACACAGCTCTTTGAGCTCACTTTGGCTATAATGTGCTGTGTCAGACACATCTGTGTTTCCATAACTGCTTGCAGCAGGGGATCCCTGAGCTGAGCCATGCTCTTTACATTTCCTGAACTGTATCCGGAACTTAGTGAAGCCCTGGCCTGCCTTACATATTAATGCAAACCAAAAACTGTCTTCTTGTCTTACTTGATTTTAGGCTGAAAAACATGAATGAACAATATGCAGTTTTCCATAACATAACACATCAAAAGACGTGTTGGATCTATATAAGGATCTAAATGTGAAACAGCTATAGGAGGTCTAAGCCTTTATTTGTTGCTTAACCCCTTAAAGATCTAAAGCGACCTCTAACAACGCCCTCTGAAACAAAATGATTGTTTGAAGGCAACCTATTAAAACCTTTATTCATGACCCTATGAAGCAGAAGGAAACATTAAACCATTGAGCTTAAACCGTTTGTTTTTATTGTAAATCATTGCCTTTGTTCCACAAACTGGATACGGCAGTAAAAAACAAGCCCATGTGTCAACATTTTTTTATCCATTTTTTAGTGCTTGCATTTCAAAAAGGTTATAAAAGTTAGTGCAGGGCCAATAGTAGAAAATAAAAAAATCATTGGTTTAAACTCTTGAAAGGTTTTACTTTAATGTTTCTATCTGCCTCCGAGGCTAAGAGATGGAGGTTTTAGTGACCCTGTGACTTTGTGACAGCAGGCATCAGACAGGTCAATCTTCACCGCTGGCTTGCGGTGATACTGGCACACTCTTTCTGAAATCCTCCTTCCCCCTCCTCCTCCTCTAACATGTGTCTCACCCTGAGCCTTGGCCAGTGGCTCCGAAGGCATGTGGAAGGCATGTTGTCATTGTTGTTTTCATCTGAGTGACTGCTGTGTGCTGCTTCATTGTTGTTTGCCTTGCATTGGCCATTACCCATTGTTTTAACTGCAATATTATAACTTTTTTGATATGGGCTTAGATTGCTGAAGAAACCTAGATGTATACTTTTTCCCTTCGTTCACTTTTCCTTTCCAAAGTGGATTTCATCAAATCCTGATGCATTTCATTAGGTTTGGCGCTAGAAACATAACAACATATTGAAGGAATCTGGTTCTAGGAGAGAAGAACACAGATATATGGTCTTAAATATATTGCATCCAGTATTAATGGCTTCCTAAAAGTTTAATAAGTTAGTTAATTAAAGAGGCTCCAGTCTTTCAATTGAATAGTAAATACAAAGAGTTTGAACGCAGAACACAACATCCAGTGAAACGTTTCCGATCAAATCAAATTTCTGGTAAAAAGAACAGTAAGATGAAGCACCAGGTGATGCAATGAGATGTAAAGTAAAACACAACTTTTCCTGTGCCACCTCTATCCTATGGTGACGCTACGATGCTGTCATTTCGCTCGTCATTTATCCAGCTCAGCTGAGATCTGTGATTTATATGCGTGTGTCAGCAGTTGCACATATCATAGAGCCAATAAGTAGTAACAGGATACATGATGTGGAGACTGGAGATCACTGTATCATGTGTCTTTGTCTCTGTGATCAGGAACTCTCCCAGGATTCATTTAGCTCCCAGTCCAGTGCTCCTCCTTCCAACCAGCCCATGGCCTCCAGCAAGAGCAGTCAAGAGGACAGCATGCAGGGTCGGCCATCCAGTCTGCCGGTGAGCCCCATTGTCATCTTCATCTAAAAGTGACTCGTGCTTAGTGTAGCAGGGTTTCATCCACTGGACTTCACAGACACCCACCGCCTCTTTAATTTTTATTAATATAAGTTACAGTTTTTACTCCGATGGGAAAAGTCAGTCCAGTATTTGATGATCTTTCTCTCAGCTATGGCCAGAAAATGCAGTCGGTTAAAGCAACGGACATCTTGTCATTAGAGCTGAATAACGGATTGAACATTGAATTTGTAGACCCATGTCACACGATCAATCTAATTCCTACCTCTTCTTGATGGATTTATTTTTCTTGCCTGGATTCTAGTACAGACAGACAAACTGCTTATGGTTTCATACTAAGCTGTCTGTGTTAAGGGATCCTTAGTAATTAGTGACTGTGATGACACTGAGTGACACTGATGCCAGTCCTAATTCAACTCCAATGAAGGACCAGTAAATTCGCCGATAACGTCTGTCTCCCAGACAAGTTGGATTTAGAGCTCAGTTTATTTCTCTGAACTGTTGTCTTGTCACCAATTGATTTTCTTTGTTCTATAATACAGGAAACACAATTGTACAGCAGTAACAGCTAACCCATAGTCGTAGAAACAGTCATAAACCAGCTTTGCATGAGGAAAATGCAGGGAAATCTTACGGAAATGTTTTTTTTGGGGCCACTGTGCACTTGGATTGTCGACCGACCACCTGGATTCAGCTGCAAAAATCTATTCAGAGCAATCTGATAGACATTTAATGCTTTCTCAGAGCTGTAACGACTGTGGGTATTACATGATTTACAAGCGAAGAATCAATGTTTAGTACTCTGGACTTCAGACAAGCGTGGATTCCCAGCTTTGTTTACTATTGTCTGTTGATGTGTCTGCTAAATTACTGACATGAGTCATTAATTCAAAGCTGTACATACAATTTCAATTTGCTTCCAAACATTTTCAATTTAGCAATATCTGGATATGAATGACAGTAATTACTAAAACTTGGATTGAAGTATAGTAAAATAACAGAGTTACTGAGTGCATCCCCTCAATCTCTCTAATATAGATCAAAAAGCGTTCCTTTCTCCGCTGCCTCTGACTTCCACACACACACAATACACAACAACAAGCTGATGTAAGTAGTGTGTACGTGTTCAAGCAGCGCAGGTTTTCTCTTGACCCTGTTAAAAAATCGGAGATGTGTGTTGGGTGGGGGGGCATTTCTGCCAGGAAAAATATTGTTGAAAGGGAAGTAAATCTGGCGTCTGATAGCCCTCTGGCTAAGATAAAGGTGAGAGAACCCCTTTTCCCTCCCCTCCATCCTCCATGCTAAAGAGGTGTCTCGCTGTAACGCGTTGCAGTTTCCATGGCAGTGTTTATAGGTCAGACTGCAGAGCTAACCTCATTCTAGGCCTCAGGGAAGGAGAGTGAGAAATGAGATCATTAATGAGAGAGAATGAAAGTGAGAGAGTGGAGTCAGTGGCCAAGGATGGGGGGGGGGGGGGTGGTAGTGCAGTATTGAGGGAGTGCAAGCAAATAACTTCAAATAGTGTGAGTGATTGGTTGGAGAGGGAGATTCTGCGAGGGAGGGAGGGAGGGAGGGATGAGAGACGGCGCTGTCTTTGCCAGTAGGGGATGCCCTCAGGATGTGTTTCCCTCCTCTTTTATTTATTTCTCTTATTTATTTATACAACTCTCTGCGGGCTCAGCCATTGGCCGAGAAGGCCAGGCCAGCACTATTTTGATTTTTTTTTCCCTCCCTTCCTTCTGACTTCTTGGGGATTCCCTATCTGTGCTGTGTGATTGGCTGAGAGTCATTAATCTGGCTAAGGTAGAGCTGAGCAGATCTCCTTTCTCCTCCTCCTCCTCTCCCTGCACCTCTATGGAGAGCATTTTACACTGTATGCAGATTAGACCACACTAACTAACAGTAATCACTGTGACAGCCGCAGACAAAACAGCTGACCCCTACAGGTGTGATGAGTTGATGTGCACCAGTGATACCTCTCCTACCTGGAAGTGGAGCTGATTTGATATCCAATTATGCACAAGCTCTGCCACAGATAAAGAAAAGTGCTTGAAACGGGAAACTCCTATTTGTCAACTTCATAGAAATACATTAAGAAGAGTTTTCATGATTATGAAAGCTAATTACAGCCCTTCATTAGGCCTAACTCTGTTCTGTATGTTCATGAACTCTGAATAATCAAAACCATTTACTTGGTTTCCAGAGTTTAAAAATCTTGAATCAAAAAATGACACAACCTATCTGGCTGCGTAATCAACCCAAAATTCACATTTTACGTTAGATGCGTAGCATCACTAATAAGATGCCTTTCCATTTAATATACAAAGACATTAAATGTTCTATGACAGATTTCAATCAATTTGATTTGATTCTAGTTATGAGCTCAGTGTAGATCCAAATAACCAATACCAAGGGGAAGGGTTTGAACAAACTGGTGATTCTGGTTGGACACCTGACATGGATTTGCTTTTACTGAGTGAAAACACCAACGTTTTACAGATCAATCAAACTGTCAAAAATAAATGGAGATGGTCTTGGCTCAGAGAAACGAGAGAACGGTAAACCTTTCAGTTTGTGGTGCAGAAAGATAAGACAGCTATGTGTTCATGCATGTTTCACCACAGGAGAGTGAGAATGGAAGTAATGGCAAAAAAGTGGCTGTATCAGAGAAGAGCAGCAATATATGTGTGAACAGTTTCAGCTAAATCCTGAATTCACATGTAACAACATTGCCTTTAAAAATGTGGCTAATATGGAAACACTCTTTCAACAAAAGGAAACACTTATATATACAGGAGGTTTAGTTTTTTTTGTCAAAGTGGGAGAATAATTTTGTTATGAAAGTTGTCATGTAATTCATAGGTTAATATATAATGAATTGATTCTAAAATAATTATCATATTGGTTATGAAATTTGAGAATTGACACTAGCGTTAAAGTTTCAAATGATGTGTCGGAGCTCCACAACAAGCAAACACTTCTCTTACCTCTCCGGTGTCATATATTCTAGGTGACCAGTGTTCATATTTGTTTGTGCACATCTACTTATGAGGGAAGTGCTGGGTAGTTTCTTAAATGAAATTTTATAATGTTGACCAAATAAGGATGATTTTCAAATACTAAGACAAAAAAGTTCGTAGCATATTTACAGTTTTGATAGATAGACAATAGTAGTAGATTTTTTAACGACCTGCAGTGATTTGTACACATGTATATATTTTAACATGTTTTAATCTGCCTAAAAACATGTATGAAAAACCGAACCACCAGCAGCTGAGCGGGAAAGCCACATTTAGCTACTTGAGTTGCAGAGCCAGCAAGACATCACCTCATCCAGAGTACATATGGATCTGTTTGAGCCAGGTGCTAAAAAACCCAGCGTCTGTTAGGCTGCCATAGAGGTGGGAATAAAGGGAGTGCAGGAGGCTCAGCGCCTGCTGGAACGCACTGGTAAGAAGGCAACAGTCTGTTTGAGAAAAGGGTTGTGGATAAGTGTAGGAGGAGGGAGGGAGGGTGGAACAAACACATTCAGCGATGGTGGAACTAGCTGAGCAGGTCGAGCTGGTTCCTGGTTTGTTTTTACCCTGGCTCAACGACACGCTTGCACAGTTAAACTGTTGAGCATTGAGTCAGTTCAAGTTTTGAAGTCCAGGGACTTAGCTGATGCTGATCCACAAATAATCATAGTGAATGCTGCCTATTAGTAGAACAACTGGAAAGCACTGGTCTCGAAATATTCCTCTGACCTAATGACATTCAAGGAATTTCCAGGAAAGGAATGAAGAGCAAAGAGGAGGCAGGGCAAGGACTTTTTTGTAATGCTCTCTGTCTTAAATGCATCACATAATTGACTTAGTCTATAATGAATAGCCACTTTAAAAGGTTCACTCCACCATGTTCATACAGTTGACAACTTGTTATGAGGAGAACAGCAGAGCTTGTAAATGTAAACAATTATGCAACATCCTTTGGCGGAGCTTTAGCAATGTAGCAGTGAAACTTGTAAATGGAGCTAGACGGGCAAACCAAATAGAAAGTAAACTGCATAAAGCTGCTGTTGTTGTTTTTCCGGCGCATGCACATTAGACAAAGCAACACTGGGCATATGCTAAGTAAGCTGTGACGTCATCTACATGTGTCACATGCACTCTGTTGGTAAAAATGTCTGTTTTATGAAGTGTTGAAGAGAGGCCCGAACGCTGAGGCATTTTTTTATTTTACCCAATAAGTCTTTAAGTCTCCTGTCCGGTATGTTTATTTTGGGGAAATAATTATGAACGCATTTTGGTGTGAAAGTAAGCCTCAGCCCATGGCCCTCCTACGTCATCATGCCTCCAGAAGAAGTAGAGCAGCAGAGTCTTTGCTGTCACTGTCAGGCTTTCATGCTCCCTGGATGTGACACTTCCTCTTCATGTCAACCCATGGGAATAACCACAAGACCACCTCAACCCTCCTAACCTTCCTCCCACCTCTTCTTTTTTTTTTTCTTTCTCTTTTTAAATCTCCTTGTCCTCTCCCAACTCTTTTGTACACCCATTCTCCACTGTGGGCCTAATCCCAGTCGGGACCGCCCCACTGGTTGTGGTGCTCCCCTCTCTGATGTGTCTGAATGGCGTCCACACTTGAGAGGAAGGTCACATGTTGGTCACACACTCTCGCTTGAGTTTGTTTTTTTCTGTCCCCCATCCCTCCTGTTCCTCTCGCCTTCCTGAACAAGAGGCTTCATCTGGAGCGGCTTTATCTAAAAGGAAGAGCCAAGGATTTATGCCGTCTGCTTAATTTGTGTCACTGATTTATATTTCCCTATTAACTACGGCGTTATGGAGTAGATGTACTTTATTTAGCCCCACTTAAATTTCACTGCCTTTCACAGCAAGTAAAATATGATTAGAGGCCATACAGTAAAGCACATGCAGTGTTGCTTTCCTATGAGTTGACTTCTGTTATCTAGATTATTATTAGTTTGGATTTGACCCTCATCAACTGGGTTGCCTACTTTGGTGCTCGTCTTCCCGCCTTGTAATTCATCACTACATCACAGACTGTCACCACCCCACCCTGACAAGAATCCCACTCTAACCCGGTGGATTTGCCGCCTGAAAGACCACCCACCTTGCAACAACCCCCCCTCCCCGCCTTAATGACCATTAATGTTATGTGCCAAGCCTCCCGGCCTGGAACTGAGAGATCTTCCAGTCTTGATCAACTCTGCGCGGCCCCCTTCTGCAGTCCCCGCTCCCTGCTCAGCCCAGCCCAGCTCTGCTCTCCTGCGGCAGCTAAGCTTGTTTTTGCGACATAGCTCTGGAGCAATCAGCCTGACAAGGCCGGCCCCCTTTCCCCCCCCGCTCCCTCTCCCTCCCAACCAAACCCCCTCTCTGCCTTTTTTCAATATTAGGCTCAGTTATTTTTGCAGTATTTTTCTCTTTACCTCTGTTCATATATACTGTATATAAATATATATATTTAAAACTCTCTCTGCCTCTCCCATGTTCCTCTTTCTATCTAAATTCTCATTTTCTCTTTCCCTTGCCTGCGCCCTCCTCCTCCTCCTCCTCTTCCCTTCCTCGTTCTCTCTCTTCTCTCAGTAAATCAGCTTTCATAACGCTGTGCAGCGCAGCCTTGTTTTGCGAAGCTCTGACGCTTGACGGTATTCAGAGTCCGGGGCCGGTTTCCTGTTGCTATTCTGGGGCCCTTTGCTTCCTGTGTGGGCATGTCTTATTCAGATTCCAGGGTGCCTCTCGCTCACCCCCCTCCTCCTTGCAGCTTGTCTGTTTCTCTCCCCTGCTCCCTCTCTGTCTCACCCCTTCCTTTCCTCTATGTGATTTTTAATTAATGTACTTGAGAAAATTCAATCTGCTGACAAAGTGTGTTGTTTTGCATTTGGTTCAGTGAATTGTTTCTCAGCTAAACCCTGAGCCCTGTTTTGCGCTTGTGAGCCTGTGCGCGCGCACACTCATACACACACACACACAAACACGTACAAACGCGCACACACAAACGCACAGAGAGAGCACTCTCCTTCTCCCTTCGCTCACCGCTTGCTAACCCACTCGCACACACACTCTCTCATGCCCCTCCCCTCTGCCTCCATTTCTGCTGGGCTGAGCTAGTTTTGCAGCACAAAGACTGTGGCTGACTGCAGCACTGTCTGTCCTCTGCTTTCTCTTGCTCTCGCTGGAACAAGCTGCCGGGCCTAGATGGATGAAACTGACCTCACAATGAAATTAACGCTCACTCCGTGAAATAACCTCCATATTATTTTCCCCCGTCTCTCCCCTCTCCAATCAATTCACTGGTGGTATCGGTTACTTTAGTAGCGCCCTCTAGAAATGCTATGTGTCTTTGACAGTAGGAGGGGAGGGGCGTTGGTGCTTTGGGAGACTGGCTGTAGAGGTCTGGAGCCTCCCCACCCAACCAGCTCCCCCTCTCGCCTCTCCTCCTTCTTGCCTCACTCCAAGGCCCCTCCAGCCCCCATGATCTGCCGTATCCCAGCACCCCTCACCTCGGGCTGGGCAGCTGCCTGCCTCACTTGGGCATCTGTGCGCTGCCCTGGGACTCCCTGCTACTATTGTGATCTCTACAAAAGGCCCCCAACGCACACACCATCTCCCCATTATTCACAGCAATCAGACTGACCCCTTCCCTCCTCCTCTTCACCACATCCCTGCATCTACTGTGTGCTAGCTACACACAGGCTGCTGCAGTGTTCTTGCGCACCCCCTTTTTTGTAACCCCCTCAGTGAAGCTCAATTAGGCAAATGTGGAGCATTTAAAAAAAAAAAGAACTCTCCACTCATTGATCAAGATTCATGGTTGGCCTTTATTTTCTTTTTGACTATGAGCCTGAAGCACACAGGAATACTAAAGCAGAACCATATTGATCAGCGTCAAATTAATTTTATATTTTATTCCCTCGACTCTTTTTCAACATTTCTGCTGGTTCACTGTTTCATTTTTTTAACTTTTTAGTCCAGGCTGGTAACCATCCCACCTGGCTGCAGGTGATGAAGTAGCAGTGTAAAGGTAATCTCTGGGGAGCTGAAGCCAGCTCGTCTGTGGAGGTAGCAGACATTGTGTCTGTGGTGCTGATGGTTCAGGCAAGATAACTAATCCCAGCAGGGTGCTCCAAGGCTCAGAGCACCGTGTCACCCCACTGATGTCACCATCCACCGTAGTTGATAGTCTACATTTTGGAGAAATGAAATAACAGAACTCTTGCATGTTAATTTGACATTCAAACACAATCATTAGCCATGTTCAATATTTCATATCTATACTATGGTGTGGCTACATGGCCACAGGTTGCATTCTGCATCTATCATCTCTCCTAACTGTATAGAGAGTTTCTCATCAGACTGTGCTGTATGTGAAACCCTGTAATGGCTGCTGCTTTGCTGTATGAGACAGGGGCCTGCCTTGCTTCTCCTCCTTTCTCCAATTCTTCCCTCATAGTGGGATGGGAGTGCCCCCTTATGGTTGAGCTCAGCCCTGCAAACCTTGAGCTGGGACTAGAATCTGCTTCTCTGTTAGCCTGTGATGGACTTCTCAGAAGCCCCTTGTAGCTAGGCACAGCCCCTGGATGTAGGTGGGACTCTCGGGGAGGTGGCTGAGGTGCCAGTGACACCCACCTGTCAATCGTCTTATTCAACATCTGGACATTTCCTGCCGTCTTATCATGGTAATGCAACATGGAGTCGATCGGGTGTTTTCTTAGACCAGAGGGCCTGAATATTATTTAGTTTGAGCGCTCCCGGTCTATCTGTTACCCGTCTGTGACAGATAGAAGTGATAGGATCGTTGTGTTGAGATAATGAGCATCTGTGCTCAGTGAAGTCAAGTCAGCATGTTCACACACTGAGCTGGGAGAAACCCTCTTTAAAGCATATGCAAAGACAATTTCAGTTGATCCTATGTTTAAAAGGAAGAGAAGACTTCTCCCATGACCCTTTTGCGGGTATCAAAAGCCCATTTTGCCCTGACTGAACGGTAGATGCCCGGCACTGGCAAGCTATCACTGACCAGGTCGTCAACTTATAAACATAAACATCGGGGACTTAGGAAAGACGGCAAAGAAGTTCAAGGCTTTGTCATCTTGTATTTGTCCACTCTCCATGTTTATGTGCGTGTCTCCCAGGCTTCCTCCTCGCCAAAGGCCCGGAGGCTGAGTGTGTAATTAAAGCGGTGGCGGCGGTGGAGTGAGGGGGGTGGGGGGTGGGCGCAGCTTTGGTACGTCTGCGTTTCCTGTAACAATGACGGGCTTCTTCTTTTGTAGTAGCTGACTGCACTGTGACCCTGCCAGGCACGCAGGGAGGCCACAGAGCGAGAGACACAGCCAGAGAAAAAACAGAGAGACAGACAGGGATGGCAGCAACAGGGGGGAGGGACTGTGTCGGCTCTAATGTGTCAACCACGTGGATCACAGTAACCATGGCAGCCCTTGAGATGCAGCCAGTTTTTCTCCCTCCCCTCCTTTATCTCCCTTCTCTTACTCCGTTCCTCATCTATCACCTCACCACAGAGGATGTGTGAGCATGCACGTCTGGAGTGAGTGAGCTTTTTTCTTTTTTATCCCTCCCCCTGTATATTGTGTTAAACATCTGGAGGCCTGAGAAGAAGGAAGCCTGCCAACCAGGCAGCTGGTGAAACCCTGAGGTCTGAGAATGACAAGAGAAGACTGGGTCAGGGAGAGTGTGACTG
Source organism: Platichthys flesus (assembly GCF_949316205.1). Taxonomy (NCBI): domain Eukaryota; kingdom Metazoa; phylum Chordata; class Actinopteri; order Pleuronectiformes; family Pleuronectidae; genus Platichthys; species Platichthys flesus. The sequence goes on along the minus strand of NC_084961.1, from coordinate 17,317,630 downwards.
AGGGATGAACTCTGCCCCCCCCCCCCCTCCTCTCCTGCCTTCCTCTCCCTCCTTGCCGCCTCCACCACTGGATCTAGTTACACTACTGGCCAGGGTCACACATTCTAGATATGTTTCATTATCTCAGGGCCACTACGCTACCTCTACCCTCCCACTTTCTGTTTCTCATAACCTACCAAAAAAAGAAAAAAAAGAAATCGGCTGGCTTGGCAGACTAATGGCTCTGGTCGGGCTTGATTGATTCAGTGAAGTAATCTGCAAATGGAATACATTAGGACGGGGGAGAGCAGAGCAGATGACTCAGAGACAGCACAGGCACACTCAGAAGAGTAGTGGAGAATATGGGAATTGTGGAAAGAGTTAAGACCCTCTGCCATTTTCCACATTCATGAACAATAATTGCATTTAAAGAAATTTGATAGAATTGTTTTAGTGTATCTATATTAAGTGAAATTTCATCATATAAACCTGTCATTTTGCCTCTCTTCAAACCTCAAACATCATGAAGCGTGGTCTGCTGTTCTCAGCTCTATAGTTCCATGTCAGGCAGTGCTGGGAAAAACACAAAATGGCTGCCATATAGAGAAGCTTCCACAGCAAGAACTGCAGCTCTCTCCTCCTCTCCACAACACAGCTTTCTCCACCTCCTTCATGGAGCAGAAAAACAGCATTTTTCCTGTATTTTTCATACGCTCGTGTTATCAACAGTTATGTTTGTCATAGATAATTTGGTTGTAACCTTCCAGCTCATCACACCCTCCCTCCACATAAAAACGCACACATACACACTCCAAGTTAGCCTCTCCATCGTCCCTCAACTCCTCGCCTAGCCTGATCCGTGTCTTCTTCATCATTTGCCTACTAATTATGAACAGTTTGAGTAGCAGAGTCTGGGCAGCATCAGTATCACAGACCAACCCCCGCTCCCCATCCCCCCACCACCCTCCTCTCCTCTCCTCTCGCTGTCCAGCTTGTGCAGTCAGCAGAACAGGCTGGTGCTGTGCAGTATTGAGCTGGGAAAAATCAATGGCTGCAGAGTGGGAGTAGGTAGGAGCTAGTGTGTCGGTGCATTTGTCTCACTATATTTACGTGGTCCGAAAACCATAATTCCACAATATTTGGTGGAGATCAAAACGCGGCACCTTGCAAGGTCAAACATATGTTTGAGGGTTAAGACTTGGTTTTAGTGTTTAGAATAAAAGATGATTTATGTCAGGGTTGGGGTTAAGCATTCATTTGTGATGGTTAAGGTCAGGGTAAGGGGCTAGGTAATGCATTATGTCAATGACAGGCCCCCGCAAAGATAGATGTAGAAGGATGTGTGTGGGTGTCGGTGTGTGAGTGTGTGTCTGTGTACAATGTTTAGGCCCATCCAGGCTGAGGGATGGGAGCTGCCCGTTGTCAGATATCATCACAATACTAAAGAGCTAGGCCTAATACACAACCTGAAGCAATTTCACCAAGATTTTTTCTTTATCTTTTTGAAACAGTGTGTTTGTTGGGGAATGAACACATCTGTTGGTTAAAAATGTATTGGAATTAATTGTCATACAGTACTTAACCCACAGAGGGTGTGCCAAGCTTTACTCTCATACTTTTGTCAATGCTGTGTTTCATTAACCCTGCCTTGACTCATTCTGTCCTTTGACTGTGCTATGGTTGCAGAACTAAATGGCAACACAAAGGAAATTGTCATTTTTCCAAAACATGAAAACACTGAAATATCCACTGAATTAATAATTTTGTTTCTGGAGAAGGTGAAATGGTTGTTTCACTGCTACGGGTTACAGAATGAGGAACAGCACAGGCCACAGGCTGAGGGCCAAGTCCTCGTCTCCCCTGAGAAATGAAAAATGCCTCAAGTTCTGACTTTAATATGATGGATAGTGGATAAATATTTAAGTGATAGATGTAAACAGTGATTATTTACAGTCTGGTGATCATATAGAATTCATAGAAACATTACCAGAGTTCACATAGTTTTCCCAAGGAAGTTGTTAAGCCGAGGCAGTAAGACACCCAGATCCGGTCCCGTCCAGTCTGGTGATCAATTTAAATGATGGTCTTGAAAACACTAAACATCATGGCCTTTTTTCTGTGAAGCTCTGATTCACCAACATAACTGGTCTGTTGTTGGGATTTGAATATCATTTGAATATGTGCATTCACCCATCATGTCTAGGTGTAGACAGTAGGATTTAGAACAGAAAGGGAGTCATCAAGGATTTAAAATAAAGAAGATTGATATTTTAGTGAGTTTCCATTGGACATGACGTTTACATGGACACTAATAATAATGAAAATAATGATTCATTTCATTTCTTTGGCTGCTCAAAGACACGTACATATTAACAAAATTATGAGTAAGGGTAATGTTAATGGATTTTCTGTATAAACTTAACCGGAATCTGGCCATACTTTGAATAAGCAATCAAATTAAGATGTTGACAATCTTTGTCTCCTTATGTAGACATGTATTCATCTTAATAGCAATATAACATCTTATTGAGGTTTTTACAGCCATTTGCGACATCAACATATGACAGTTACTCTTCACTGGATCACACATGCCCTGGATTTGAGTGTATTAGAAAAAATGTCATTTAAAATTTTTTAAAGAAAACACTGAAAAGGATTTAAAGGTAACATAATTACAATAACTTCAGGTAGGGTTTTATCTTCTGGCGGGATCATCATATGAGGCAGTAGATGAAATGTTGAACCGAGTGGAGCCTGCCTTTTTCATACTTGGTCCCTGTCTCATGACTGAAGTGTGTCAGACATCCTGCTAAGATTTAATTCCTCAGGGCGTAACTCCAGAAACTGACCCCTGACCTGCTTTGTACTGTGGTCTATGTCAGGAAAGGGTTGTCGAATTACTTTTTCCCCCCCGTTCTTTTCTTTTGGGCTGTGACTCTGAAGCTTTGAGCATTGGCATGGCTGTTGAGATGGTCATCACGGCAGTCGGGCCAGGGCCCTCAGACCAAGCCCTCAGTCAGATGACCGGTCTTGTGATGTCTGAGCGGAGGTGGGGTGGTTCTGGTTGGGAGGAGAGGGGTCAGCTGACACCGCTTGCTGCTGGGAAAAGGTTCCCGCCATGATTGTTTAAGCAAGGAATGCCACGCTGTGTGATCTCTTCTCTCCACCACAGAGCATAAAGATCTCATACCTCCGTGGCGTTCATACAGCGCGGCTTTCCTCGTTCTTACCTGTGTTTACATTTCTGAAAATTATTTTGGTATCAGTCAATGAAACACTTCAGAGTCTAAGTCCTTCACTAAGCTCTCAGGCAGTTTTGCATGGTTTTGTAGCTGCTACATGAACCGTATCGGTCAAAGGGCCCATGTCTGTGCAGTTTCCCAAAGTAAGGGGAGGAGGAAGAGATGTAGGGAGGGCAGAGGAAATGGGTTGGGTGGGGGGTGGGGTTGATTCTGAATCAGCGTTCTCCTCCTGTCACTCCCTCTGGGGTTCCTCCATCAGGTCATGTCCCAAAAATAGCAACGGGCGCCGTTTCAAGTGCAAAACCGCCGGCTTCGGGGCTGCAGCCAGCTTGTGAGTGTGAGATTTCTATGGGAATAGTTGGCCACCTTCCAATGAGTGTTTTTTTTTTTTTTTCTTTCCTCCTCCTCCTCCCTCCCATTTTCCCCCTCCTCCGATGTGACTGGCAGATGAGCTTGCATTTCTGAACAAGCACATGGGCTCCACGTGAGTGGCCAGTGTGTAAACATTCACCTTCCCACAAACATAATCATCGCCGTCTGCCTTCCTTCCTTCCAACCTTCCTGCCTGCCTGCCTGCCTTTGTGTCACAGCCAGCGAGGCTCAATGACAACACCACATGGCACCAGAGCCTGAACCCCCAGCACCAGTTATTTCAACTACCTCCCAAGATGACTTGCTTCAAATACCTAACCCTCCCCCCTTTCTATTTGCAAGCCACACAAACAGAGCTCTCCTTGCCAAGATGGATCATTATGGCAGTGAAGTGGAGTATTTTTAGAAAGGGGGAAAAAAAGAAGTGATTTTGCCCGAATGTGTGTTTGCACTATAAAAGGTTGGTAGTCTGGTATGAGAGAATAACAGACACAAGGCAATGGTTGCTGCAGTGAATCAGTGGCTGTTGGATTTCAACTCACTTGATTTTGATTTGACTCTGAAATAAGACGCTCCCACCCTCCTCTCACAAGTATGAGCACGACAAAGCAGAAGAATTTGTTTCTTAATTGTCCTTGAATATGATTTATATTTTCTCCAAATGCAGAGACGACTTTCTCAAGCTCTTTACATTTTGGAGTCTGAGTCAAACACTGCTTTATTTACATTCCCCCTCACACAGAGAGAGACCTATTTGCCTTTGATATTGTGTATGGGTTTTTTCACTTTGTTATTATAATTACAGCTTACTCAAAGGGTTGCAGAGAATAATTTTTTGATGGATGTTTTTTTTTTACAAAAAACTCCCACCCTATTGTCGGTTTAAATTACAAAATAAAACACACATGCAAAGAACACTTAAGTCCCCAGCCATAAAAGATTACTAGTTAAAAGATGTCACCTTCGTTTCCCTTGTAGAAAATAACAACATTAACCTGTATCGCTCTTCTTGTTGCAGGATCTGTCGGGGTCCATCGACGACCTGCCCACTGGTACAGAGGGGGCCCTGAGCCCAGGTGTCAGCACTTCAGGGGTGTCCAGCAGTCAGGGCGAGCAGAGCAACCCCGCCCAGTCGCCTTTCTCTCCACATACTTCGCCCCACCTGCCAGGCATACGTGGGCCCTCTCCCTCGCCTGTGGGTTCCCCTGCCAGCGTTACCACCTCTCGCACTGGTCCTCTGTCTCCAGCTGCTGTGCCAGGTAAGAACACAGTTTTATACCAAGTATCTGAATTTCAAAATGTTACTGGAGGTTTTACTATGGTCATGTAATGACAGATATCTTCTTAAACCCAAATTACACGATGACATATGTATAAGACATGTATATCATGTCTGGACTTGCATCTTTAACACTTTTCTTCTACTTTGTATATATGTATATTAAACTTTTCTGCCTCAGCGTAGTTTTCGTGTATTTATTGAAGGCCTTAAATCTCTGAAAATGCAGTATAACCTACAACAAAATGTTTTACTTAAGATTTATCTTAAGATAAGATTTACATAAGATCCGTTGAGCCTTTATTTCAGAGAAAGATTTGAGTATAAACAAAACTCAGTGAAATGGGCCTATAGGCGTACTCTCTATCTTAGTATGTGCGTGCACTGACAATATGTACATCAAAATGAACCCAAGCAAGTTATAGTTTGCATTATGTGACCAGGTAGAGACAGTCCGGAGAAACTCTGGAGCCTCTCACTCTGACATTTGGTTTAAGACATATTCCTCCTCTGGAGAAACTTGAGGTGGATCTCCAGTGTTCAGTGCATGACTGAAGGCAGTTTAAGTTACTCTTAACATGATACCAGGTAACTCATGAGGACTGATTATGGATAGCTTCAAAACAGGCAGCTAATTTAGTTATTGGTTTTAATTTGTTGTAATTTTGATGAAAGGTATTTAGGGACAGCAGAGAATATAGAAAACTGTGGCAGTGAGAGTTCCAAAGTTGCTGAGTCCCTGTGCTGTTGCCATCCCGCAGGTAATCAGATGCCTCCTCGGCCGCCCAGCGTCCAATCGGACAGCATCTTGCACTCTTCCATGAACCAGTCAGCCATGGGCCAGGAAAGGGGTGAGTGAGCAGACTTGCTTCGAGAGGTTTAAGTATTCAAATCGCTACTGAAGGAAAACCCCATTCAGAGAAACCCCTCATCTGCTGAGTGGCCAATAGCGTGAAAGAATGTGTGCTCCATCCTCAGCAGCTTTTAGGTGTGATTGTTTCGATTGCACTCATTCCTTCCTTCTGTAAATACTCCCGCTGGCTAAATCTTTAAATCAGAGTGAGTTTTTAATCTACTTGCGAGGTCAAATGAGGGTAAATGCAGACAGACGCACTGTACTGCTGTGTTTGGGAGAAACTAAAGAGCCAGGTTCTTCACACCGAAACATAATGTGTTATGTAGCAGTATGCCTGAGCAGATACAGAGTTTCTTTCCCCACATTTTTTAAAATTATGCATCTAATGATGTTCCCAATCCTCTCCAGTGTACATGCGTAACCCTCAGATGCCCCCATACGGGTCCCCTGGACACCCTGGCTCCGCCTTATCTCCACGTCAGTCTTCAGGAGGCCAGATGCATAGTGGGATGGGACCCTACCCGCAGAACAACTCCATGGGAAACTACGGGCCTCAGGGGGGACAGTACGGCCCACAAGGTGAGGCATGGGTGTTGTTGCTTTTAAAGGCTCTCACTGGGGCGGTGCCCATCCGGGATATGCCTCACCCGTAGGGGCCCGTGTTCGAATCTGACCCGCCTTCCTCCACTCTCTGTCTTCCCCCCCTTCACAGCTTGCTCTCTGTCTCCTCCCCAAATATAAAGCCCCCAACATAAAAATAAATTCAATAAAAGGCTTTCACTGATAAATAAAATAGTAGTGCAGAGGGGGATAGTAGTGCTGAGTGATGCACACAACTCTGGGATTTTTTTTTTCTTCCAAATCCTAAAAATATTATGAATGAGTTTTCAGTTGTCGTCCTGCGACCATCAGTTTCATAGATAGCGATGATTTTCAAAAAAGCTTTGAAGTTTTCTCTCACTTCATATATTTATGAAACGATATTGATTCACTTTTTAGTCTCCGATGGTTTCTGTGGGCTTTGAAGAAGTTCTGCTATGAGTCATAGCAGTGAACAGCAAAGGCTAGATAAAGCCTGCTTCATCAGGCTGCTTGTCAGAACAGGCAGTGCAGAGGTAAATTTAGAGCTTGACTGCTGAAACGATTTTATATCGTTTGTAAGAAATTAGTAAAGGTTCTACCACAGTATTCTCTGTTTTAGACTGAAATGCAATTCCGAAATAAAACCGAATGCCCTCAATCATCATCAGAAATGGGCAGCAGGCTGATATCTAAATTTCTTCCATTTCCGACCTTTCCAGGTTACCCTAGACAGCCCGGCTACACGGCGATGCCCAACGCCAACTACCCCACTGGCCCAGGAATGGGTGGCTCCATGAACCCCATGCCTGGTCAGGCAAGCGGGACTCCTTATGGAAACATGCCGCCCGGTAGAATAGGCCCGGGCCAGATGGGTCCTCGGCCCTACGGTCCTGGAATGGCCGCTAACATGGCAGGCCTGCCTCCTCAGGTAGCGTCCGGGATGTGTCCCCCGCCAGGCATGAACAGGAAGGATGGTGGCCCCTCCATGCACCATGGGCCCACTAATTCCATTCACAACAGGTAAGTGTTGTGAAGCCACTGTCTGCATCAGTCTCAATGAGTCATAAAAGAGCACTTGACTGTCGAGGGTCAGTACGACTTGTTGTATCAAGACTCTTGAGCCTGGAGAGTTTATCTTTTCTTTTTTTCATGGTTTCAGCTCAGTGTGTGCATGGGTGTCTTTGCTTGTATGTGCTGGTTGTATGACCAAAAAAAGTGATTGGTTCCTCCCGCCTGCAGCCAGTCTCTTGTGCGTAAATGGCAGAGTAGTAAAGTTATCTATTAGGAAAAAAATGGCAAGGGCGGTTTCTGACATGTTTTTAGATAACAACAGCTCAGTTTATAAAGAGATTGTAGTAAAGTAATGTTTCCTACTGAATAAGCTAAACTCTGTGAGCTCTGTAAGTAAGATTTGCAGCATCAAGCAAGGCATGCCTCTAAATCTTTATTACTTTGTGATAATGATAAAAAACTTTATCAGCTAGTTGTGTCTTGGTTCTCTCAATGCCCTTTCTTAAAAAGCCTTCTCACCTCTAGGCCTCCTGGCTACCCAAACATGTCCCAGGGCATGATGGGAACAGGCTCTCCATATGGCCCTGGCATGAACAGCATGCACGGTATGATGAACCAGGGAGGGCCAGGGCCTTATCCAATGGGAGCAAACGTGGCCAACAACACCCCTGGTGAGTAAATCTACACTTAAGCCTTGATTAGGTGGTTTTAGCACTACTGTGTGTGCTCTGTCCATAAAATAGTTTTATAGACTAGCTATCCCTTATTTTTATGCCCTCTTCTTATTACCTCTAAACACCCAGGAATGGCTCCCAATCCGGAGTTTGGCATGGAGAAAATGAACCCTGCTCCGAAGATAAACAACAAAGTGGAAGTGACTCCCAAGCCTGAAACCAAAAAGGTAAAAGTTCAGATTCCATGTGACAAAATTCTTGTGGCTCCTTTGATGGTTTTCCTCCCAACTCATCATTGCCTTCAATCGCCTGTACTGTAGAAGTCAAGCTCGTCCACCATCACCAACGAAAAGATTACTCGTCTGTATGAGCTCGGCCCGGAGCCAGAGAGGAAGATGTGGGTGGACAGATTCCTGGCCTTCGCTGAGGAGAAGGCCATGGGCATGAACAACCTGCCCGCTGTGGGACGCAAGCCTCTCGACCTCTTCAGACTCTACGTTTCCGTCAAGGAGATTGGGGGCCTCACTCAGGTATGCCTGAATATTACAGATCAGAATAGGCAGCTTTGTTCTTGTAAGGAAGCTGTTGGGTTTTTTTGTGCAGCTCTCTTAAGCCTCCCCCTTTCTCTGTCGCCCACCAGGTGAACAAGAACAAGAAGTGGAGGGAGCTGGCCACCAACCTGAACGTAGGCACGTCGAGCAGCGCAGCCAGCTCGCTCAAGAAACAGTACATCCAGTGTTTGTACGCCTTTGAGTGCAAGATTGAGCGAGGCGAGGACCCGCCCCCAGACATCTTCAACGCAGACACCAAAAAGAACCAGGCAAAAATCCAGCCTCCCAGCCCAGGTGAGAGCCGGCATCCTCCTGCATCTCATCACCATTTATTTCATCCTTTTAAATAAACTGCACTTGTATTGAATCAATGAAAACGTATTTCATGTATCCCTCGGGTGCTGCCTGCTTTCTGTGCAGTTAAAGACATTCTACTTACTCTATTTGTCTGTTGTCATCGGAGTATAAACTAGTGTGTTTTATAGTCTCCTATTAATAACAATATTAACAGCCAATCATAGACCATAGTTTGTAATCTTCTGTATGGGGAGTCCATAAGTCACTGCTGCTGCTGTGGTATATGTTGGATGAGTGAATGGCATCAGTCACGGCAGCACACTACATCCTCCGGACAATTCCAAGATCACATCTCTTAGGGGAATGTTTTGGCATTTGCACAGGACGTGGTGAAAGACTCCCCTACGTTGGTTTTTCGTGTGAACAGCGTCGCATTAGGCATGCCAATTCTTTCATTGAACTGAGGGTAGGGTAAAAGTTTACACTTGCAGTCAGTAATACCAGAGGTTTTCGGGGGCGTGGGGATGGGATAGTCTCAGGACCACGCTGTCGCCTGGAAGCTGTTTGTATTTGGAAGGACTCCTGTTATAGCTGCCAGGAGCGACCGCGATCGACCACGTGCTACTCGAGTCTGGCCGTGAACCAGGCTGTCAGACACGGGGCACTGAGTCAGCGCCGGGGTGTTGTTACAGGAGACATCAGGGTGCTTGTCAGGTCTCCAGTTAGTATGGAGAAGGAGCTCGGTGGTGGTGGTGGTGGTGGTGGGGTGTGAGGGCGGGGGTGTTGGCGATAGAGATGCCCCGTCAGTGGGGTTGTGTCCTTGCTGTCTAGTGCCTGGCCCACGGCTACAGAGGCAAGCAAGAGTCCCTGGAGATTAGTGCAGAGCCAGAAATGATGAATGGGGGGGGGAGAGGCGTGCGTGTGTGTGTATGTCAAAGTCACACAATTCTCCCTCTCTCTCACTCACGCTCTCTGACTCTCTATCTACCATGCTATTTTTTCCCCATCCTCATAAGATTCCCCCAACCACCTCCCCCTCCCCTCCTCTTCTCCAGTTGAGGGAAATCCCTGCCCACAGGGAGTAGGGGGGAGGGGGGAGAGGAGGAGGAGGGTGGGCCAGTTAATGTGAGTGTGTGTGGGTGCGCAAGAGCCGCAGAGGCGAGCGGGCGATGTGAGAAAATGTGAATAAATGTGACCTGCCAGTGACCCCTGTGTTGTGCACGTGTGTGTGTGGCAGTGTAATGAATGGGAACCTGTGAGTCATCAGACTGGCGTGCTAATAGTGAGAACTCCTGAGCTGAAGTCAAGGATGAGCTCTACTATGTATCTCTCTCTCTCTAGCTGCTTTCAGACATGCACTGGACTCCGCAGTTCCTCTGTATTTTATCCGAATGATGCATGTGTGAACACAAATGGCCGATTGAGACGCTCCGTAGTTTCTGTGGACTTTATCCGCCTGGACTTGTATAATGTCCGTAGAAATCCAAGAGACGTCGAGCATGGGATCCCCAGCTGGATTCCCCATGAGCGACACCAACAGATGCCAACACTAAGAAAAAAAAAACAATAGAAAACAAATGTCTCTCTGTGAAAAAGTAGAAGAGACCAGCGAAGGTGTCAAGAGATATTGTGGTCATATGAGCTGACGACAGTGTTGAGGTGCTGTAATCATAATCACGTGATCTACGTAGCTAAGTTTACACATCACTTCCTGCCTCTGTCTGCTGCACCCGACTGCTTCACCTTTCACCCGAATAATGCAGAGGATTTGATCCTGTGAACGTGTTCGTGCAGAAAAACTCCCGCTGTGTGTTATGTGTGAAACTACTGGTAAACTCTGTAGCCGATTCTCTGGATTCTAGCCGTAGGTCATATCAGGAAACGGCTTATGACATACACACAAACACCCAACCACACACACACACACAGACACACACAAAACACACACACACCTTTGTGTCTCCTGTCCGGGCAGTAATCTGTCAGTTAGGATTTTAGATCATTGTTTTCCCGGTGACTCAGAGAGAACCCATCGGTGGTTGTTGGGAGTGAGGGGTTTGGCGTGCTGCGTTGAGCTGGAGGATTCAACATTTTCGCTGGCTGTGCACTCAAAAGCCTGTCAGCTCGACACAAACCTTGTTCCTCTGTGCAGTACTCAGGAATTTTTTAATGGGATTTAGTATTGCCAAAAGCAGCGTGTGTTCCTGAAGCACCACGATGGCCGCTGTTTAGCCTATCCACAACACTATCCCGCCTGACTATCAACTCTGGCCTTTATGCCTGGAGTGAGAGAGGGTGGGCTGGTTGTTCTTTGAATTATTGAAATTTGACAAACTGGGAAACTTGATATTTGTTTCTGTGTATTCATCATGTCTATCTTTGCTTCACAGCTGGTTCTGGATCCCTGCAAGGGCCACAAACGCCTCAGTCCACCAGTAGTTCGATGGCCGAGGGGGGAGACCTGAAGCCCCCTACTCCGGCGTCCACTCCACACACACAACTGCCTCCAATGCCTGGAGTCAGGTACGATACAGCAGCCACAAAATCATTCTGTGGTGTTGAGAAAATGACACAAAAAATAAGCTTGTTACATTTATTATAAATAAAAACGTTTCCAATGAAAGAAGACATATTCATTGCACATGGTTCCCAGTGTTTTCAATCAAACGTACTGAAGGAAAATCTTTGGATTTTTTTTTATTCTAGCTTCTTTGTATAAGTGCCTTAATGCAACAGAATATTTATTAAAACCACTCTATTTCCCATTTACTTGAACTAGTTAACATCAAAGCAATCCATCTAGGAATTAAACTACAATTTCAAAAACAAAGTGTGTAGGAGTCTTGAAAATATATGAAAAGAAAAAATATCACTATGAACCAAAGAATTCAACTTCAACATTCTGCTAACAAGCTTCCTGCTCTCCTGTAGGAGTAGCGTGAATTTGCAAGACCCTTTTGCTGATGGTGGCGACCCAGCATTTTCCAGAAGAAACGCCTTGACTCCCAACTCTCAGGGTTACCAGCCTGCAATGGGCGGCCAAGAGGTGATGGGGAGGATGGGTCCCTACGAGTCCACCAAGGATCCCTTTGGTGGCATGAGGAAAGGTGAGCGGCAGACAAAACCAGCAGATGAGATGTTACAGGACTTTTGTTGGTACAGAAACTGACCTATTGAGTTTTTCTGTTTTTAAGCTGGAGAGCAGTTCATGTCGCCAGGACCAAACAGTGGGATGGCAGAGCAGTATAACAGAGGCCCCCCAGGCCCCATGGGCAATATGCAGATGGGCCAGAGGCAACAGTACCCATACGGATATGATCGAAGGTAAGCACATTTTATTCAATTTATTGTCAAATGTACAGAACAGTGGTTACAAAGGGTCCTGTGTCTAATTAAGTCCGATAAACTGAGAGTTGTTGTTTGTTGCGTTCACAGACAGGAGCCAGGCATGGGCCCTGATGGCAGCATGGGACCAGGAGCTCCTCAGCCCAACATGATGCCTTCTGGAGCCGACACAGGGATGTACTCACCCAGCCGCCCTCCACCACAGCAACGGTCAGTACCATCTACTGTTTAGACTGGCCTGTATTAGGAGGAAGATGGTTGTTTTAATGTGTGTGCCTGTGTAAAGCACATTATAAGCATGTTGATTTTATACCAAAGCTGTCTGAATAACAATGGCATGGACTTTTTTGTTACTGTTCTCAGGCATGAGTCCTATACCAATCAGTACCCTGGCCAAGGAGCTCCCCCTGGTGGCCCTTACCCAAATCAACAGCCAGGAATGTATCCACAGCAGCAACAGGTAAGAACTTTTTGTTCTGGGTTCACAAAAACTCTAATTTCAACTTGAATCCTTCTTTTTAACATTTCACTAATCAAAGAAATTTATAATTTATCTTTTATTATTGGTAGACATGACTACTTGTGGTTACATTTTATTAAACAGATGAAAGTATTATTGTTGTTTAGAAGTGTTTTCGTTGACATGATCAGTTGTTAATGCTGGATGTTTTCTGCTGACAGAACTACAAGCGTCCTGTCGATGGAGGGTATGGACCTCCTGCCAAGCGACATGAGGGTGAAATGTACAGTGTCCCCTACAGTGGTCAGCAGCAGCCGGGTCCACAGCCATCGGGGCCCCAGGGCCAACAGGACATGTATAACCAGTATAATGCGTATCCTGGAGGTGAACGAAGACCAACGGGCCCACAGGGCCAGTTCCCCTTTCCCTTTGGTCGGGACAGAGGACCGTCATCTGCAGGTCCCAACTCCCAGTCTCCAATGCCGCCCCAGATGATGGCGAACGCCATGCCTTCAGGTCCTGATGGCCCCCAAGGACCAATGTGGCAGGGTCGCACTGAGATCGGCTACCCGAACTATCCCAACCGACAGGGACCTCCTGTACCCGGCCAGGGCCCCGGCTACCATGGCATGAACCGCTCGGAGGAGATGATGCCATCAGACCAACGCATGAACCACGAGGGCCAGTGGCCTGGTCACGTCAACCAGCGGCAGCCACCATTTGGCCCTGGTGGTTCTGGACCTCCTATGACCAGACCCCTGCCATCCACCTACCAGACTTCCCAGAATCACATTCCTCAGGTGTCAAGTCCAGCGCCCATGCCCCGGCCAATGGAAAGCAGGACGTCCCCCAGCAAGTCCCCGTACATGCATCCGGGCATTAAGGTGCAGAAAGCCGGACCTCCAGTACCTGCCTCCCACATTGGCCAGGCCCCCGTGCAGCAACCCATGATCAGGCGAGATGTGGCCTTCCCTCCAGGCTCTATTGAGGCCTCACAACCTCACCTTAAACCCCGCCGGCGGCTCACCATAAAAGACATAGGTACACAACTTTTATCTCAAGGTTCACCCAGTACTTCCCAGATATGTACATATATTAAACCACCTGGAATTAGTTACAGGAGCAAAATGTTACTCCACAACATGAACTAGACACTGTCACAGAAGATTCGCCGCCAATTGAGAACAGTTTTACAGAAAAGCCAGAGTCTACAGGGCTGTGTTTGTTTCTAATGTGCTGAATGAAAATGCACTCTAAATTCTGAGTATTTATTTTAAATGACCACATAAAATCTGAGGTATTTCTAAAATACATAAAACTGTTGTAATCGGCTTCAATATCCCCCCTGCTTAGATCATCAGACGTGTCTGAGCTGCTTCTTAAAAAACTGTCTTGCACCTAAAAGTGCTAACAAAAAAAACGACATCATCCCATAATGCATTTTTCTTACTGATGAGTATTTTAACCAATCATGATGCATTCATCAGTCACATGTCTTGAAAACGATGACATCATGGATGAGACACATATGTCTCATCCAGTTCTGTAAGGAGAGGCATGCAATTGTGTACCCAGTCTTAAAGATATATCGTATATACTGGTATATTTGGCAGATACGGTCCGAATCAGTTTATGGCCACAGTATGAATTGCTACTAAAGGTATTTCAGAAGATCATCGCGCTTGATGAGTGGAGCTTATTAACAAGTTATCAATTGTGTTTATGGAATCAAACATAATGGTACATAGCATTAAACCTGATATTAATCACCTGCTTTCTGTTTGTGTCTTAACACAGGCACTCCTGAGGCTTGGAGAGTGATGATGTCACTAAAATCAGGCTTACTAGCTGAAAGCACATGGGCCTTGGACACCATTAACATTCTGTTGTATGATGACAACAGCATTTCTACATTTAACTTGTGCTCGGTAAGTTGCATGTCACATCTGTTGCGCAAAAAAAAAGACTTGAGTTCAGAAGCTTATTTTACTGACTGTCCCCTTTTGTTAACAGCTTCCTGGATTCCTCGAGCTGGTGGTTGAGTACTTTAGACGCTGCCTCATCGAGATCTTCGGCATCTTAAAGGAGTATGAAGTAGGGGACCCCGGCCAGCGCACCCTCATAGACCCCAATGCTGCGGAGGACTCTGATGATGACATCCTCATGCCAGAGGGTGAGGACATGGACACGGATGAAGAAGACGAAGACGATGAGGAGGTAAAGGAATCAAAGGCCAACCCTGACACCTCCTCACCAATCCAGGTGAAACAGGAGGAGGAGAGCTCCCAGAAAGACAAGTCTTCAGAGGACGAGGACGAGGAGAAGGAAAGGAAGCCTTCTATCAAGGAACCCAGTACCTCAGGGTCCTCCGTGGACCCCAACCTCCACTCGGAAAAGCCCAAGCAGGCTAGCAAGTTTGATAAACTCCCCATCAAGGTCGTGCGGAAGAAGAATCCCTTCCTGCTGAACCACTCATCGAAGCTTGGGCAGCGGCAGAGCTTTGACAGCGGCTTGATACACTGGAGCATTGGTGGGGGGGACACTACCGAACACATCCAGACCCACTTCGAGAGTAGGATGGAACTCCTCAAGCAACGGAAACGCTTGCAAAAGGCCGCTGAGAGCCGTAAGAAGGTCCAGCTTCTAGAGATGGCAACAGAACATCCTGAGAAATCCAAGTCCAATGAGGAGGATAAACCCCTGGCACAGCCAACCCAGTCGTCTGAACCTCAGAAGTCCCTAGCAGAGAAGACCCCTCCTCTACTGCCAATCAGCGCACCAGTCACTGCCACCATTGATGACGTACTATCTGCCCGTCCAGGGTCGGTCACAGAGGAAGTGGTACGTGGAGGCGCAGAGGAGCAGAAGGAAAACGGCAAGTACTTGTTCAGCATCAACCCTGACTTCCAGAGCCGCCGCAACGTGAAGATCCTGGAGGACGAGCCTCACAGTAAAGATGAGACGCCACTCAGCACTCTGTCAGACTGGCAGGACTCGCTAGCTCGGCGCTGCATCTGCATCTCCAACATAGTCCGCAGTCTCTCCTTCGTCCCAGGAAACGATCTGGAGATGTCGAAACACCCAGGCCTCCTGCTGCTGCTTGGCCGCCTGGTGCTTCTCCACCACAGGCACCCAGAACGCAAACAAGCACCGGTCACCTACGAGAAGGAGGAGGAGGAAGATGAGGGCGTAAGCTGCGAGAGGGACGAGTGGTGGTGGGACTGCCTCGAGGTGTTAAGGGAGAACTGTTTGGTCACTCTTGCAAACATCTCAGGCCAGCTAGACCTTTCTATCTACCCAGAGAGTATATGCCTACCACTGCTGGATGGCCTGCTCCATTGGGCTGTCTGCCCCTCAGCGGAGGCCCTGGACCCTTTCCCCACGCTGGGGCCACACGGCTCACTTTCCCCCCAGAGACTGGTTCTTGAGACCCTCAGCAAGCTCAGCATCCAGGACAACAACGTTGACCTCATTCTCGCAACACCGCCGTTCAGTCGCATGGAGAAACTCTACGGCTCACTGGTGCGTCTAGTCGGAGAGCGCAAGGTGGCCGTCTGCCGGGAAATGGCGGTCGTCCTGTTGGCGAATCTCGCCCAGGGTGACAGCATGGCCGCTCGGGCTATTGCTGTGCAGAAAGCCAGCGTAGGTAACCTGCTGGGCTTCTTGGAGGACAGCCTAGCTGCCACACAGTACCAGCAGAGCCAGAGCTCCTTGCTACAAATGCAGGGCGGGCCCCAGTTTGAGCCCACAAGCGTTGACATGATGCGGCGGGCGGCCCGAGCCCTGCACGCTTTGGCGAAGGTAGAAGAAAACCACTCTGAGTTCACTTTGTACGAGTCGCGGCTACTGGACATCTCAGTGTCCCCACTTATGAACTCTCTGGTGTCCCAGGTGATCTGTGACGTACTATTTCTGATTGGCCAGTCATGACAGCCGGTGGGAGGTTTCAGCTCTGCCTCTTTCTGTTCCCCTCACCCTCCTTTTTTTGTGTGTATGCGTGTGCGTATGTCTGCTGAGAGAGAATGAAAAGAGCAAAACTGACTGTCTTTTTTTTTTTATTTATGCAAAATCACCTCGGATTCCACTGTCTTTCTACCCCTGCTTCTCACTAAAGGAAGGAATATCATGAAGTAGCTGTGGATTTTAAACGTCTGAAATGGAAAGATTATGGCAAAGAAGATCAGATTGGGACCCAGGCATAGGACAGGAGTGCGCTGCCCTGCGGAAAGGACTTGTTTTTTTAATTAAAGAAAAATCTCCAGAAAAAAAAAAGAATAAACTGTAACCAAAGTTGCTGTCTCGTTTACAGTGAGTTTGGGGGATACGTGTGCCCGCTTCCTCCCGCTGGGGGTCGGCAGGGAGAGGAGGGCACAGACTAAACAATATTATGGTTCGTGTTTGGAGGCTACATAGACTCACGGACTGTGGTGTGGTATAATTGCTGTAACTTTGGATGCTATATACTCAGCCCCACAGGAACCACAGTATTGGCTGTGAACAGACATCTGTCATGGGAGGCCTGTGCAGTAGATTGTAGGACTTTTTTCTGTACTGTACACCTTAAAAACTGTAAACATACTGTAATAATACTGTTTCACACTGAGATACGCTGGCTTGGCAGCAAACTGTAGTTTTTAAAAACAGTTTTAGTTAATGTCGAGAGAGAAAACGGCTTTCCCCCCAAAGTATGGTGAACCTACAACACCCCGACCTCTTCTCTTTGTCCCTTGATTGTATGACTTGACCCTTATATTAAAAAGTCACCTCTTAAGGACTGGTCCTCAACTCTAGATGCAGTCCGAGCTGCAGTGTATATATGATGTTGTACATTACACTTCTCTCTCTTTCTCAACTTCTGTTGCTCTTCACCATTTTTAATCTTTGACGATTTCCAGTCGCCCCTTCCCCTCTCCCCCTGCATCAAGTGCGCCATGTGATTACTTGACGCCCGCCCTCTCCGTTCCTCTGGCGCCTCGCTCTGCTCGTATCGCGCTCCGGGTGTGGGGGCAGTGGGAGGGTTGTTAAGCTGCTGTCCAACGCCACCCCCAACAAACACAACTTCAAGTTTCAGTTTGTCTCCAGTCTGGGTGTAGAGAATATAACACGAATCATGTCTGCAGTTCCATCTGAGCTCCTTCATAAATGACAAACTAGACCTTGATGAAGAAACCATTTTAATTTTGTTTATTTTGTTTCTTCTTTTTTTTTTTCCAGTGATGCGGATTCTGCATATTTGTATTTCAGATGATGTAGCTAAAACTTGATGTAAATTCCTCTTTTTTCCTTTTTTTGGCTTAATGAATATCATTTATTCAGTATGAAATCTTTATACTATATGTTCCACGTGTTAAGAATAAATGTACATTAAATCTTCGTAAGATGTTTGCCTTGGATTTATTTATTATTCCCCTCATACACAGCTGAGGCAGCAGCAAATAAGGTGCTGAATTTTTCATTGGACTCGCACATCACTCGCTCAGAGACAAATTGACACATATGAAGCAGTGTGCAGCCTGTTTTGCTGACAATTTTGATGTTTGCCCACAGACTCAGACACGGCTCGGCGGAGTACGCTGCTTATCGAATGCACAGCCATGTTTTCCATCCCTGCAGTGATTGACATCTCACCCCGGTGATCGGGATGTCGTCGTCCCTGGATCATACGTGCTGATATTTATATGTGCATTAGTGGGGAAATGTGAGCAGGCAAAGTCTGCTTGATACATACAAATTAGCTTGAAGCCTTTATGTACTATAAGATTGTTTTCTTTATTCTTATTCCAGAATAAAGTTGATATTTTGCCAGAAGCTGCACTTAAATCAAAAACGAAACATGCTAATGGGAAGTCAGTTTTCATTTGGAAGGGTAAGGAAATACTAAAGGTAACAAAATCATTCAGTAAGAGATCTGCATTTATTTCCATCACGGTCTTCAATAAAGAGACAAAATATCATGCAATACGCAGCATGATGTGGTTTTACTTAGTTAAGCTTCCCTGAATTAGGACGTCTCACTAACATCGGTTGGCTGCTTTCACACATGTAATGGGCGTCTCATTCTCTGGAGGGGCTGTATGTGAG
Source organism: Platichthys flesus (assembly GCF_949316205.1). Lineage (NCBI taxonomy): Eukaryota > Metazoa > Chordata > Actinopteri > Pleuronectiformes > Pleuronectidae > Platichthys > Platichthys flesus. The sequence continues at coordinate 17,298,901 of NC_084961.1, read as the reverse complement.
AGAGCAAATGTCTCACTGAGAGCTTCAGGAGACTGAGAGCTTCCGGCCAGCCCCCTAGTAAAAACTCAGGAGAATGTCCACATGAGCCGATGTGAGAATACAGCAGGGGGTCGTCTGGAGGATTCATCGTGAGCGGAAAGGTGTGTTGATGTTTCTAACATGCAACAGATGTAAAAGTACCTCAGGATTAAAAGTTGCCATACAGGTAGAAGACGCTTACAAAGATGTCACGTGAGGTTTTAGGTGACCAGAGTGGAAGCAGGTGTAAATATGATGTAAATAAAAATGTGATCTCCATAGCAGAATTAACACGTTACATCCTGTCTCTTCCTGCTGCACCCGAATACTCAGGAGAAATGTGTGTGTCTGACCGAAGAATTTACTGCTGCATTGTTCATATGGGAAAATCTGGACCCAATTTTGCAGACATTCCCCAGAATTCATATCTGAAAAGGGCAATGAAATCATTTAGGTTACTACAAAACTGTGTCCACGGGATGAGTAACATGACGAGTAAACTAAACGGGTAAAATCATATAATTAAAAACAACTTCTAGGCCTTCAGGATGAAGATACAGTCAAGTGACAACACTTTAAAGAAAATGTGTTGTGAAAATGTGCTCAGTCCAAAGGAACTCACCCTAACCCCCATCCTGGACAGAGGATGAACCAAACACTGTTACTCTTCTATATTCATACCTGTCAGTCGTGTTTTCATTCTCTGTACTATTACGCTCTCTAGAGGTCAGTTGTAGGTACTAGCACGGAGAACAGGCCGTCTTTGAAGAAGTTAGTCATTCAGAGGACTGGCTTTAAAAATTGTATTGATTTCTTAAAGAACATTAATAGTTCTTGATATCTATGAGTTTGTGCAATTTGTTGCGGATCCCCCAAATAATCTAAATATATTGAATTTAAATATGAATTTCTGGACATATGAGTGTCATTCTAGTTGTATTTTTTAAATAGGTCACACATAGTAAAAGTGTTTATCTGTTTGTAAAACAGAAAATGCTGTGGAGGACTGAAAAAATATCTATTATAATTAAAAACTATTCAGTCGAGAAAGCAGAAACAAATAAAAAAGAAAACATACATAAGAAAAACCTCATGCAGTCATTATTAATGTACAGTGTATTGGTTCCAACGAGGGGAAAACTATCAAACCTCAAAATCCTAATATTTCCCCCCCAAAACCTTTATTAATCCGAAAATGAACTAACATTGATTGTACAGTAGGTGTGGGTGTTTTACCATTTCCTTTTCTCATTCTTACATCGATCTACATCTTTATCTAAATGATATAGTGTTGAAAGGCTGCACTCGGTTCTATTAGTAGCTGGAGCATAATTAAAAAATAGTCAAAAGGAGAAGAGCATCTCCAGACATAAACAGCCTCAGCTGATTCTCTTTTTTGACAGTGGTGGGGGGAGCTGGAGCCACTGTCCGCTGACATTGGGAGAGCGGTGGGGTTCAACCTGGAGAGGTCGCAAGGTCATCACAGGGCCAACAACCATTCACACTCAGACCTACTTCATGGTCTTTGGGAGGAAGCCCTAGAAAACACTCGCAGACTCAGGGAGATGGTGCTGGTCGTCTGTCAGGTTCAAACCTTCTTACTGCGATCTGAGAGTGATAACCACTGCACCACCACCACCCATTAATAATTACATAAACTATTATACTGCCCTGTATTGCTTGGTACCCTGTACAATTTGAATCTAAATATAAGCACAACATTCTTAACAGTATACATACATTTATGTATTAATACTTAATACTCAGACTGGATTCTCGATTTGATTCATTCTATCTCCATGTTTCTTTCACTCTGCAGGTCCACGCTGGCAGAAAAACTCTCTCACCCAAACACACACACGCGTTTATACACCTTACCTTAACCCTAACCATCCAAACACCTTACCCTAACCCTTCACCTAACCGAATTCTAACCCTAAAACCCAGTCTTAACTCCCAGAAAGCTGTATATGAGCGAGTGCGCACACACCCACACACCCACACTCTCCCACTAACATGAGGGAATTCATGTAATCTGGGACATTGGGTAAAGTGGGACACCTCAGCTCCAGACTGTTTATTTCCTGTTCTGACTAAATCTAGTCAACAGGACTTTTGCAAACATGGATGTCATGTGACTGAGTTCAATTGATTTCATGGGGGTGGGGTCACAGAAAGGGGCGGAGTAAGTTTCAATCAGAAGCTGTCCCTTGGAATTACATGACAAGGTCAGAGACATCAGATTCTGACCAGATTCATGTCAGACAGGTTTGATCGTTTAACCAGCGTTAGACAGCAGCTAACGTTATCTTCCAGTCCAGCAGAGGTCGCCTTGCGCTCCGCGCCGTCCTGCGCTCGCGTCTAAGAAAACTATCGTTGACGCGGAAGTCAGGGTCTGTATTTACCTCCAGCTGACTCTTTGTTTGCGCTGGGACTCGAACCGCGAACGGAACAGGACGATGTGCGCCGTGCAGCTGATGCGGGCGTCAGTACATGAGCGGATCAGCGCCGCGGCCGAGGACTTCCTGCTGCATGTGGACAGAGGGCCGGAAGCGGCTCGTGTCCTGATGCTGAGGCCGATGCTCATTGAGCGGCTGAAGGCGGCGGCAGAGGCGATCATCGGCCTGTTCGAGGAAACCGTGGCGGAGTACGAGGACATCGTGCAGCGGTCGGAGCGGGAGATCTGCCGCCAGAGGAGGCTGCTCGATGCCGTGTTGAAGCCCGAAGTCAGGCTGCACCGAGCAGGTCAGTCCCTGCTCCCTGGAGCCGGAAACACCCGAGCCCTGCCGAGCTGGAGATGGCCGATCGTGTTTAAGAGATGGGCGTCACCAAACTTATTTAGTCTGGTGCACGACCGATAGTTTTTATAACGTCCATCCTTTTAAAGTGTGTCTGTTGTTTTCAAAACGATGTTATTTATAAAGATAATTCCACAAATCACATGACTCATACCAGCCATTAGTATCAACTCTATTATATATCATTATAATAATCTAGTGAATCATAGTAAAAATAGATGAAGTAGATAAGATGGATAAAATACCAACAACATATGACATGTTCATTTGCTGTTTCTCAATCGTAATCTTTTTTCCACACATTCAACTGTTTGTCTTCCTGAGGGCAAACATCCAAACAGGAAGGTGTTCGCATTTTACTTAATTTGATTGTTTATGAAGACTCCCTAATATTTTTAAGCCGAAGTGGTATCTTTTTAATGAGTTAGAATCTGTAAAGAACATTTACCAGTTCCGTACAGCAATGTTTGGGCAAAAAAGTTATATTTTTGATGTTCAAGGAAAGTAAATACGGGGGCTGCAGAAGCAGGATGTATCTGGCAGGGCGATTAATTGGATTTCAATCACCATTATGGATTCCAACGATTATGAAAACAAAGTAATCGACAAGAAACGATCTCTGTTGTTCACATAGGCAGAGTTTCTGCTGTGTTTATGTTTAATAATAAAAGTCAGGCTATGTACTCAACTAAATACCAGAACAACACAACACATTTTTGCCACTGTTGCCTGGGGATCCGGGCAGACACAAATCATAATATCCTTATCCTTGTACCGAGCTGTATGACCTTGCCGTGTGTCCTCACTTTACACAATAAAAATGAACATCAATGATAATCAGATGTTATTAGGGCCCGAACTTTGCTTTTTGTTTGATTTGCTTTGGAGTTTATGGAACGCGTATTAAAACACACCTGCCTCACACAACACAAGATGAGGCGTGACGCACACAGCCAGGACATCGGGGCTACAGCGACGGGAACAATCCAGATTCATGATCTGACACCATTGCTTAATAGCTTAAATAAATCTGAACGTCATGTGTGTGACGAGTGACGGGCAGACACACACACACACACACACACACACTCCTGTAGACAGGAGACGAGTTCTTCAATATGAAATCAGCGGTTCTTTTAAATTCTATGTGTGAATCATTAGAATAGGACAGGGGAGCAGTGTCATGCTGCTGAGCTCCCTCCGACAGAGGAGATACTCTGTTAACATGTCTGCACTATTCCATTGCAGTGGCAGACCCTTGCACAGTGACAGAGTTGTTCTCGTTGAGGCAGTTGAATCAGTGACAGAGAGATCGCTATGTGCTGCCTGTGTATCACTATACCTCAGAGTTGTGTCTCACTGATAAGCCGCGTTTCCAGTTTGACAAAGGGAAAGGTTTTTTAACCTAATGTCCAAGATGGAGCTGGCTGCCAGAGGGTAGTTGCACTCTGACCTGGTTGCTCTTCGAAGATCAGAGGGATGACTTTAGATCTTTCATGATCAGACACTATCAGTTAAATAAACTGCTAAAATGTAGAGCTGTTTTTTTTTTTACGCATTTAACGCATGCGCAGAAGGACCTTCCAATAAACCCACAATTCCGCCCACTTAGCACTAGTCGCTGCTCTAATAAAGAAAATAAACAAGTTTTTTTCAACCATACAATGGCTAAGAAGCCCGAATTCTGTTTAGGATGAAGATTATATTAATGGAATATGGAATAGCAAAGAGAACTGCTAAAGAACTACTGAGTTGCAGCACCATTGTTTTGTTTATTTATAAATATAAAAAGAAAACATGTTAAATGTATATATCCATCTTTTGTCATAACATTTTTGTTTTCACAAAAATATACAGAGAAAATCGGTAATGTGATTAATCATGATTAATCCATGGAAACCTGTGATTAATTTGATTAAAAATTTTAATATTTTCACAGCCCTACTAAAATGTCATTGTCAGTTTGTGTGGCACTCATCTGAAGCATAGCCATCCCATCATCCTGTTAAAATATATTTTGTACCAATATTAAAGTAATACTCAAACCGTTTTTGTTAACAGAGCCTGAGAGTCCCTTTTGTTTGATGTTTTGGTTGTGTGTGGTTTTATGTTTAATTTATTTAGGATGGTTTCACATTTGTCCAATAACAAACTGATTATTCTCCAAAATACAAAGTTTATTGCACTTTGGAAGATTGTACTTGCATTGTTATATTGACATATCAGTGGTATAAAATGTTTTTTTTGGGGGACAGACCTCCTCAATTCTGGTAAACGTCCAGTACATAACGAGTATGCCATGTAGTTCTGTCTGAATATATGAGTTTGAATGAAATAGCGTTGAACAGATCAATACCATCATGCCATCATCTCAAAAGTGAACGATTCTAAAGGGAGTCTGGTGATATTGCAAAACACAAACATCTGCCGGTTGCAAAAGCAATGATGATACTGCGCATGTGCAACTCTCACCAGAAATAAGAAGAGAAGTAAAATGCATCACGTGATTTCCACCAACAGCTCCGGGGGAAAAACAAAAATTTGTGATCAAATAACTTGAATAGTGAGCCGTCTCAATTCGTTCTCCCCTCATTTGAGAGTTACACTTGTTTTACCTCATCTGATCAGAATTTATAAAGATCGGATCAAACTTATTGGAAGGAAAATGATGTATGAATGTTTAAACATATATGTATAAATGAACATTCAGGTCCAATTAGAAATCCTTATTGTTCAGAGAATAGGAAAAAATAGATCAAATATAAGAATTAAAGTTACAGAGACAATGAATGAATTAAAAAGCCTCAGCAGATGTGACTTACTGAAAGGCAGCAACAAAGATTTGATTTTAAAGGAGTGAGAGTTGTAACAGACATGAAATATTATCTATTAAATATGAGTTATATTCTAATATATTTATATTATGTACAAGGGACATTCACCATTTTATCCTATATGCTAAAGTCTTTAGTGTGGATTGTCCACTGACTGGATTTAATGTGGCATGCTTGAATTAAACGACAACAATGATGTAATTACTGGTGCGAAACAACCGGAATCGTGCCAGAGAGGTCGGACTGTTGATTTTCTGCTGCCTTTGCAAACACTAAAATATTTCTCCTTTTTTAATACGCTGTCAGATCACAGGGTCGCCCTAGTACAGGGGCATCTGGACCAGCTTTTTTAAAGGGTGAGAGTCTTTAGCCTTGTAGAATTTGACTTTTATATTGACAGCAGTGGGATATATGATAGGTAGGCTTGGAACTGGAGTGTACAAAGTGACCAATTGTAGGAGAGGATCAACACTGTCCTCACCTCCAAAGTCTAAACGTTCAATGATGCAACTGTCGGGCAGTGTTTTTTTCATGTGTGCAAATAACTAAATCAGTGTCCTCTCGCTCTACTCCCCCCTGTAGACGTCCAGCAACTAAAGGTGAATGAGGAAGTGGCTCCTTCTGAGTATCAGGATTGGATCTCCAGTGTGGACCAGGAGGACTCGGAACCCCCCCACATCAAAGAGGAACAGAATGAACTGTGGATCAGTCAGGAGGGAGAGCAGCTTCAGGAACTGGAGCAGACTGACATTATCAAGTTCACCTTTACTCCTGACACTGTGAAAACTGAAGGAGATGAAGAGGAACCTCAGTCCTCACAGCTTTACCAGAGACAGACTGAAGAGGACAGAAAGGACAGTGGGGGACCAGAACCAGCCGGGAACTCTGGTCCTGATGTACATTTACAACCATGTCCTGAGGACACGGCCATAAACACTGATGTTGATGGGATAGAGACCAGGGAACCTAAGCCTGTAAGTGATATGAGATGTACAACTAACAAGAAACCATTGAACTGCTCAGAGTGTGGCAAACGATTTAGCCGTATGTACTATCTGAAGGCACATATGACCGCTCATACTGGAGAGGAACCTTTTAGTTGTTCTGAGTGTGATAAAAGATTCACCCTCAAGGAGCATCTGAAGTCCCATTTGAAAATTCACACAGGAGAGAAACCTTTTAGCTGCTCTGTGTGTGGGAAAAGATTTCGGATAAAGGGTGATATGCTAACACACGTCTCGGTTCATACAGGAGAGAAACCGTTTAGCTGCTCTGAGTGTGGCAAACGCTTCAGGCTGAAGCGCCAATTGCAAACACACGAGGCCATTCACACCGGGGAGAAACCATTCAGTTGCTCCGAGTGTGGCAAAAGATTTGGTCAAAAGGAATATCTGCGATCCCATATGAGGACTCACACAGGAGAGAAACCGTTTACCTGCTCTGAGTGTGGTAAAAGTTATCACCATCAGGCCGGTCTGCAGGCCCATTTGAGGAATCACACAGGAGAGAAACCCTTCAGTTGCTCCGAGTGTGGCAAACGATTTAATCACAAGAGCTGCCTGCGGGTACACGAAAAGATTCACACACGACACCAACCGTTCAGTTGCTCCGAGTGCGGTAAAAGATTTGATCAGGAGAGTCGCCTGCAGATGCATGAAAGGATTCATTCACGGGATCAACCGTTTACTTGCCTCGACTGTGGGCAAAGGTTTAGTTACAAGGCCAAACTAGAGGCCCATTTCAGAGTTCATACTGGAGAGAAACCATTTCGCTGCTCCGAGTGTGGTCAAAGCTTTAGTCGAAAGGACAGCCTGCAGATACACGTCAGACTTCACACAGGAGAGAAACCGCTCAGTTGCAGCATTTGCGAGGAAAGATTTAGCTGGATTTATCAGCAAAAGGCCCACCAGTGTGTGGGTGAGTCCTCGCAGCTTCATCCGAGTCAGGATGAGGAGGACAGAGGGGACTCTGGATGAACTGAACCAGCCAAGGATTCAGGTCCTGAAGAATCTTCTGAACCTGAGACTGAAGACAGCGAAGTTGGTTAGAAATAGACAATGGGACCACAATGTGTCCTGTCTGGAAACAAACATTTAGAAACTCCCTGTAAGTAGTATTGTTTGGTTTGTGAGGTAGGTACAGTAATAATTCATGTCTTCTTAAATTTAAGCTTCTTAAATTGAAACCAACATATAGCATGATACACACGTGTTCATTATTTTTTCAGGACAATCTTGGCTTTGAACATACAGAGGCTCAATTTAGAGCTATAGCATATTGTAAAGAGATAATTTGGCTCTAAAGTTGAAAAAGTTATATGCTTTTGTAGAAATTCTTGGAGTTCATTGTGAAAATACATCTTCACAAATGTTGTGCTTGAAAGGGATTAACTGGAATCTTAGTTACTTAATAGCAGTGGAATATATGTATAAATTGTGACATAACTGTCCAAATTAAAACATTTTAAAACATTTTTTTAGTAGAAGTGTTGTTTGTCACTCTGCTTGCTCCAATTGTTAGAGGGACTGAGTTAAATTTGGACTGAATAATGACTTCCTACTATTATATCAAACTTAAAGGAATGTGTGCAAATGAGAAATGAGCCTTACAACAACGTCCTTGTCCCAAACTAGCGACTTCAGTAGCTTTAGACTTCACTGTTCTCTTTGGCAGTTTTCCCTGTCTGGTGTCCAGTGGGTTTTCAAGTGAGTGTTGATTGGTTGGTATCAAAACAAACACAGAGGCAAAACCAATCCCCTATTTGTTCAAAGGTAGCAACAGATGACGGGTGTCCCACTTTCTCCTCACAGGCTCACAACTCACGTTTTGAGTGATCTTACACGAGGCAGCCATCACTACGCCTCCATGTTTTTGGGGTTGTTAATACGACCTAACGTTCGTCCCATACTTGTAAATCGTAATATCTTTAGAAAATCTTCAAGGAATGTCTCTCAAATTTGGTACAAACATTCATTGGACTCATGGATGACCTGATCAGATTTTGATGGTGGAAGGTCAATATATCAGGAATACCCAAAGGGGTTTCATTACGGGGCGGCTGCGGCTGAGGGGTAGAGTGGTCGTCCTCTAACCTGAAGGTCGGCAGTTCGATCCCCAGGCTGACTCATCTGCATGCCGAAGTGTCCTTGGGCAAGATGCTGAACCCCGACTGGCTCCCCATAGAATAACAAAGTGCTGCAAATAGATGCACTGTATGAATGTGTGTGTGAATGGGTGAATGTAAAACTGTACTGTAAAGCGCTTTGAGTGGTCATCAAGACTAGAAAAGCACTATATAAATACAAAGCCATTTACCATTTACATCTGGCACAACCATTAACCTGGGCTCAAGGATGACTAATATCACTGTGTTTTTTACGTGTTGGAAGGTGAAGGTATTATATCACCGTATTCCTTTATTTTGAAAGGAGATACCTTCCCCATCTAGTAATATCTTTGTATCTCTAAGTCTTGTCGTATATATGGCTTGGCAGCGGTAAATGACGCCTGGAGTCACACCGGTGTGGTTTTGGTACGTGCTCCACTGGGGCTGGTTGTCCATGAATATGAGGTGGCATCTCGCACCCAGAACCAAAACCAGCGAGCAGATTGCCACTTCATATTCATGGACATGATGTCGTGGTTGAAAATGTTGCTTCCTTGTGTTACACTTGTTTGTTTGTCTGCACCTGTCACAGGTCAGTCCGTCTGTGTCTCACACGGATATGTGAAATGAAAATAGTGAAATTATCAAAAGATCTGGCTGCGATTTTGACCCACAGTGGTTGACCACTGCTGTAGTTTTTCAGAGGATGTTGAATGTTTGCACACTGTCGCTTCATTATTTTAAATTAAGGAACAAATCCTTGTTGTTCAATAGCACCAAACTCAGCACTGCACTTTTTGGGGGAATTTCCTGTAGACATGCCAGGTGTGTAGGTGATAATAGCTTGGGAGATATGCGCTCTGCATACAGACAGACAAACATTTTAAGGAAGTTATATGAACTTTTGGGGCTTTTCCAAGGTTGTATTTAATATTGTTTTATCAAACTGTAATATATCGAACCATCCTCAGAGTGATATATTCACAATTGGTATGAAAATGCCAAGTGACTCCTACCAGTTAGCTAATGTTAGCATTTGAATGCAATAGCTGCAGGACAAGTAATGGTAAGCACTTATTAAATATCTGAAGTTTAAATGTTTGAATCACGTTGGATTAGCTTGCTGGGCAGCAGGGGTTGACTTGGATTGGCACACCTGGAGATTCAGACCTTGCAGTGTAGAATGCAGTTGACTAACCTGACTACATCCACAACTAACCATCAAAGGACCTGGCTTAAATACTGCCAGGCAAATGAGCCCATAGTTTAGTGCTATGTGTATGTTACTGGTTAACTTCAGCATGAATCCAGAATGACCCATAATAATCCGAAAATTGAATTGTTTTCCAGATGCACCCGTCTATAATCCGGAGTGGACGACAGTTAGTGAGCACATCCCACCACGGCTTTGATCAGTTTGGTTGTCCTCTGTGCCCGAAGTTCATCACCTCACGAGGCGACACCATACGGAGACACCTGAATGCCCATGTACACAATGCAGTGCATCTCCAAGGTGAGTAATGAAAAATGACATCCTTTCCTATGAAAATTGAATACTGAATAACATTTTTGTGTCATGAAGTTGTTTTGTACACTTTTGTGTTTCTGAGGTGTCAAGTCAGTAAGGTTCCTTTTTCTTTGCAGACACCATCATTTGCCGATGCAACATGTCGTGCAGAGGCACCGGTCATTACCACTGTCCAAACTGCAGTAAGACAATCATGCGCAGAGAGGATATGGTGTTACATGTGACTGGATGCAAGAGAACAAGCGATGTAACACCAACGCCCGGTGAAACAACCTCATTGGTCTCACACCCATCACGGACACCTAGAGCTGATATCAGCCCACCTGCGCTATCCTCATCTTTGGTGTTCATTCCAAACATTTGTTTCACAAGAGATGTCAGCACATGCTTCAGGATACACAAAACCTGACTCGGAGAGTTGAACCTTCTGGATTTTGCCATAGATGTCATGGTGGCAACGCAAAAAAACTCCTGATAAGACTGAATGGACATACTTTGCTGTTATACTGCAGTATATAGTCTTCATTGATATTAAAAGTATTATATTTCAAAAGACGGGATCATTTGTTCAGGTTACCATTAAAATCCTGGAGGTACAAGGACACACCCGCAGCCAAGCGCAGGTCACCATGGCCAGGGCGAGAAAGATTTAAATCGTATTCAAATAAATGAATATATAAATTGAGTTGTTTTGATGTGTGTTAATGACGGCAAGGGGAAGGTATCGCGGGGGTGCAGTGTTACAGTGATTATCCATTTAGAAGCTTTATATCGTTTGAGAAATCTATTCTTCTGGTGGATGGTCTTTACAGAATGAACCAGGGGAGCACATGTAAGCTGGGCTGGAGGGGGGAATGTGGGAAAAGCATTGCATTTGATCACGATTGTAACATTTTGACAATGTCATGATGAAGAATGAATAGTGTAGGCACACATGATTGTTATATGGGGCTCAGGTAAAGCAGTGCTTTGATTTACAGACTTACAGTGTGCTTGCTCCTAAAGGAAATATGGAAGCTTGTAGCCTCCAAAGAGGAGACATTGTTATACAGACCCTATGCTGATTAGCAACAGCGTATCGTCAGACCCAAAGGGGGGGGGGGGGGGGGGTCACCCATGGTCCCACGTGGGCCCCATCGTTGAGCCCATGTTGGCCAGTCATAGATTGGATTTCAGGACAGGATGCAACACAAAGAGCTCCGGGTCACTGCCTCTCATCAGAAGCAGAGTCAACAAGTTCGGCATTGCCCATTCGCATTTTTTATAAGTGAACTTTCAATAGAATAAAATATATTTCAATAGTACATAAAATAATAAAATATGTAGTGTCTGACCTCAGTGGGATTTGGACCTGTGGCGGTTCCTGTTTAGAGCCCCTAACATGTTATCAGGGGGGGTGAGGTGTTGTTCATGATGGATTTCAGTTTCACCCACTTCCACAGTGAGTTGCAGTGGGCAGTCTGGAACCGAGCTTTCTATTTCCCTCTCAGAGCTTCCACACCCCCAGCAGACAATGGTGTACAACGCTGCAGGTGTCTCCACAGTGTCTTAAAAGGTCCTTAACAGGACCTCCGTCCCCTCAGCAGATGGAGACGACTCTGTCCCTTCTACTACATGACGTGATACTTGTAAATTAGTCATTTTGACTGTGTCAATTTAAAGAAAAAACAGATTTATAGGCCCCATCTGCACGGTAATATGACTTCAGATTTTTGCTGTACTGTCAAAACATAATTCTCCAAAATGTCTGGCAATGATTTGAGTTTCGCTCTGAATGCACCCATACTGTAAATCGTACATTTTTACTGTATCAATTAACAGAAACTACAACTTCAATGTCCCACATAAGTACTTAGACAAAGGAGTATATGTGGTATATATTTTAAATATTGTGGGCCGTTATTGAAGTATATTCCACAACATGAGATCACGCACGATCATCATTTGCATCTGAACATGAATCACAATGAAATAAGGCAATTTCACCTTGCGTTACATTTTTCTATAGACAACATAAACAACAGCAGAAGAATCAAACTTCCTCACAAGTAGTAAACAGTAAAAAAAATTGTCTTTGGCTGGATAAGCCTTTAAAACTACAGGGTCAAGAAATGTGGACCTAACTCTCCAGTATTGCAGGAAGATAATATTGCCCAGCAGGGGGCAGTAACGTATCAAAAAATGGGTGCCGGATGTTTGACCTGGTACTTTTTTGAAATAAGCGAATAGACGCTAAATAACAGTAATCCAATGGTTTAAAACCTATCAAGTGGAAAACAAGCAGCCAGTACAGCACTTACCAATACAGAGGTTACTGTTTCCTGTCAAGAGAAGAACAGAAAAGAGGGTTTAAACGAGACATGACCAAAGATGAATTGCACAAGCTGCAGTAAATACTTTTTGGAAAATAGCCAGTGACAATATGGGGGTTTAGTTGATAATCAGTCCCCGTTTATGAGGTGTTGTAAAGCACTTTACCCCCTTACAGCTTTTGGGTCACCAGGCTTTGGAAAATCCTTCTCCAGCTTCACATGTTGTCTTTTCTGCAACTTTTTCGACAATAATTTGCAGAAACTCCTCCAATGGACTGTTTGAACACTTACCTGATAAGCTGCAGGATGTCGAGAACCAAAGTCCTGTTATAAAGTGCTTGTAACTGCAGATTTAACATGATCGCTCAACTTCCCCATGTAAAATCCATAGAAAATATTGGCAGAAAAGGCTTAACAGAAAAATCATCTTTTGTTTTATCTTTCATTATGACACGTGGCAGGACAAATAATATGGGGAGCCGCCACTAATGGTAAACACTCGATTACATGGTGAGATATGGCACTATCCTTAGTTTTCAGGAAAATAACCCCTCATTAAGGTAATTTATCACATGGTAATTTGGTCCCTTGACATGTGGTCACAGGCGAGGCAGACGGGATGAATGAATTCAGTTTTTCTCACCTAAGGACTGACTACATAGTACTTTCTCCACTCAAAGAAATGAATGCACGCTTCATCTTCCTTGTCCAGGTTTTGCAGAAACTCTGCCAGTGCTTTAGAGTCAGGGAAATCATTAACGTGAGTAAGGAGTCATTCTCTTGGTCGACCCAAAACTAGTCTGACTGTCGCTACTACAAGGGGCCTGTTTACATTCTATATGAAGCTGTCTTTGTGGAGTGAGTTGTCAAATGAGGTATTAAGAACATTTTGACCATCCTCCTCATTACTGTATAAGCCACCATATATTATGTATATTATATCTGTACAGGAGAACAGTGCTTGTTTAGTTCCACAGTTACTCCCTTGTCTCTCCGAGCAGCACAAGGTCAGGTTATAGATAAAGGGCCAACCAACAGTTCATTGTGGTGTCTACGTTGGGGGACTTTGATATCTAATTCAGATGGTCCAGACAGAGCGACACCAACTTCAACTCTCACCAACTTTATCTCTTTTGCGTATTTCCCTAGTGACAAGACTGTTAGAACAGGTCACACAAGCAGAGGGAGATATATGCGGACGCTGTGGGAGACATCTTCAATGTTGGGGGTCTTTACTGACTGTCCAACACACCGGTTTGTCTTTCTTGGGCAGAACAAAGTCATCCTTCATCTCTGGTTTCTTGACTGTCACCTCGTTTCTCACCACGATTTCAGCACCTCGTCTGCAGCTCATTGTTAAGTTTAACAAGTTGTCTAACCCCAGGCTCTAGTCTGTGTGGCAGGGATTCCATATTGAGCAAATCCACTTCTGAAAAGTTGGACACTGCTCCTGAGGCAAGTTGCTCAAATCCCAGGCGATACTTTGACGGTGGAAAATGACCCCATCTTGTTTGTATATAGTTGCAGTTGGTGGCCATCTTGTTTACCACTTCTGGTTATTTGGTTTGGCCAAACCCTATATATGTGGTCTCATGTCTCATCGTGTTAGTTAACACTGTCTCCAGCTGTTACGTTAAGTATAGTTACCTTTTGTTGACTTCTTCTATTTGCCTATTTTTTATGTCTTTATATTTCTTTGGGTAAACAGGTTTTTCTTTTGCGTTTCCTCTCTTTCTCATTGCTTGGTCCCCCACAATCTTTCCCAACTACATTGGTATATGATGAGTGCAAGTGTGAACTTTATTTCATAGGTCTGTTGTTATTATTGAGTTTTAATTATAACACAAGTGCTTCAATGGGACTTTTATGCAGCTTGTTCCATGGTAGCACAGAGAGAGTTCTCCAGCGAAGGGAAGTGCGGGGCTGCAGCTATCGAACGGGTTATCTATGGCAGCGGTGGTGGAGACGGAAACAAAGATGAACCCAAGGGATCTGCCGGGGTCCTGTGTACTCCATACTGAGTCCCATTAGATGTGACAGGTGATATATTGTGCGAAGGGCAAAAACAAACTAGTCAGCGAAAGCAGGTAGACGTTGATAAAGGAAGGCACACTGGGCTCATCATCTGGGAGCCGAGGGAGTTCTCTCGCAAAATGCCACCTCAATATCTGGCCGAGCCGTCCGGCCCAATTAGGCCAGAGGAAGTGCTGCTGTGGGGACTGTAACTCTCTGGCAGGGCTTCCTTTGCAGTCAGAGGTTTGAAAAGTAAAATGTCACACGTCTCCTGGTTTCCAGTCCAGCTCCCTGGGCTGTGATTACCCATAGACAAAATTATATAAGCGTCTCATTCTACACTTTAACAGACACATTGGAAATGTAAGTTTATCAGAGAGGTTGTGTAAAAGACTGGGGAAGTTAAAATGTTGTGTTTATTGTTTTCATGGTTAAAAACGAGAGAAATTTGCTCTTCAATGCAATAATTTCAAAGCGACACAGCAATCTCCTATACACCAACATGTCAGCTCAACAGCTCCTGGGGGATGAAATACTTTTCATTAAAGGCAAATGAAACCTTGTCACTTATCTACGACACACACTCACAAACCTGCACTCTACAACTCCCATAATGAATCAGTCCATTGACTCAGTGTAATTTGTTGGATTGTGATATTGATTTCCTGCTCTGGTCCGTGAAATACACTAAGTTTCATGTTTCTGTCACAGAGGACAAGAGGGAGGTCGTCACAACTTAAGCTGCAGTTAATGTTGTGTAAGGCTCAATCAGACAAAGGGAGGAAACTGTACTCAAGGTTAAATTTACAATCATTCCTCGAAGTGACTTTGCACCACAGAAGAAGAAGAAGGTCAATTGAAATGTTAAGTGCTAAGACAATGGCAGGTCCTGGTGCTTGGCTCCTCTACTTTAGAGAAGCCCCTGTGTGAGTAGAGTTTCCAGTGTTCCAGAGATTCAAAGCTGGAACTTTCTTGCTGCCAGGCAACAGTTATAAACACTGGAACACGGTGCAACCCTGTTGTGCATAATCCTAAACACCAAGTAGCTGCTCCTCACAAAAGAGGAGCAGGGCTTAGTTTTGGGAGTTTGGGCCAAACAAAAAGGACAATGTATTTTTACACAATACTTTCAAAATATCTTTATCTATAAATATAAAAATGTCATATTAATTTAGCTTGAACAGTGTGAACAAAACATCCACCTGTCAATTTTCCAAATGGTAAATATTTATGTAAAACTTTGCTGTACAGTTTTGTCATTTTCCCATTCACACACACGATCCTGCAGTGCATCTATCTGCAACACTTTCTCTATCACACACACTGCAGGCACAGGGGCCAGGAGCACTCGGGGGTTCAGTATTCAGCAGGTGAAATGAGGGAGACTGAGATCAAACCACAGACCTTCTGGTAAGTGGACAACCCGCTCTACCTCGTGTACCACGGGTGCCCCAAATTGCGTCCTCAATGCTCTTATCCGAGTTAATTTGTATCTCTAATGACCAGCATGGTTAAAAATGAAACACCGCCCCTCTGTGGAAACAGTGGATGGTTACTGTGTATGGTAATGGCGTGTGGAGCTCCTGCTAATGACCAGTCTTGAGGTGGAAGTAGAGTCACCTTCCAGTGTTGTATAAACAATATAAGGTTTAAAGCAAATAAACAGATTCCAATTGAACAAATGAAATGAACCTGTGTGTAACTAAAACTAAAAACTAATGAGGTGAGAGATTGTGAATTTGTAAGATATTATCCTGTGTGGTTATTAGTTTGGAACTTTTTTAGCAGTTTTAGCAAGTAAAAGATGAAATAGTATGAAGACGTCAGAAAACGTAAGGTGTTGACTTGTGACTAGTGACAAGGGCTGAATATGACTATTTTCAATACCAATTAATTATTTGCTTGATCAGTCAAACTCTATCTATAAAATGTTAGGATACATGTTGCACATGCTGATCTCCTGAAGGTCAAGGTGAGAAGCAATTAACTGATCAATGAAAACCAATGGATGTCTAATTGACAATAATACAAAGCTGAAAAAAGCAGTAAATCATGACATTGAACAAACTGGAATCAATAAATGTTTCCTGTGTTCTCTTTTTTTAATGTTTTATTAAAGATTAATTTTATGGTGATCAACAATTAATAAAATAAACATTTCATATTAATGGCATTGTCTCAATCTATTAAAATATGAGTAAAGTGTTGCTGTAAACATTATATCAATTGTTTATTGATGTTGTCATTAGCTCATATTTGTTGTCAGTCAGAGCAAAACCCAGCTCCAATTTTACAGATTAATTGAATTAGCCATCTGCTGTCATACATTCACATTGGACAACCTCATATTTTCTACACATTACCACAACTGCTATGGTTGATATCACTGCTTTATTTATGGGAAGAATTATTGAAAAGCCTAATTTAATAATGAAAATAAAATTACTTCTTGTAGATAATAAAGTTAGAATGAAACTTTGCCCCGAGTCTTTATTCACAAAAAAATACTTTTTATTCAATATTTTCTTCGTGTGTTATTAAGGATATGTTTCCCTGTTGAGCTCACAGTGACCCCGGAAGCTGCTGTTGCTGCCAAGCAACACTATAGTGTCAAGTTACAGAGAATAGAAAGAAGCTTTTCCGTTGTACCTTCAAAGTAAATCTCTATTATTAACAACACATCTTTCATTGCTATTCATACACAATTTTCCCACGTATTTTCTGTCATGGTTTTCCCTATAACATTATATTATTATATAATGATAAAAATGTCTATATTAAGCGCCTTTTTTAAGTTAATGACGAAAAAAAGGAAAGAATAAATTCACGTGACTAATTCTGAAGCGGACACCGCACGAGTTCCGGCCTCGCTCCGTGCGCTCGGCTGACTTGACGCGTAAGGAAGTGGGACAGCTGAAGCTCATTCTCCCCAGCTGATGATGGCGGATGTTGTTGAGAAAGACACCATGAAGAACTACCACACAGCGTCCGAGAGAATCAACGCCGCCAACGGCCGCTTCCCTTACTGCGTCGTGTGGACGCCCATCCCCGTGTTATCGTGAGTGAACCTCCGCTGAGCCGCCGGACCGACGCCCCGGGACACGGCACCAAGTGACAGCTCCACTAGCTTAGCTTAGCTAGCTTACGTATTGTCCCCTCTCCTGTTGCCCAGTGCCTCTGACACATGTGTCGAACACTGAGTAAACACACATCGATGACTCCAATTAGCGACACACGTTTATTTCGTGGAAAACAATCGCAAAGCCAGCTAACAGTAACGAAATAACGACAGAAAACCCAACAACAAGTGGAGGGTGAAGCTTATGACACTGAGATAACTTATTACCGTGTTATAAAGTTACTGCGTTCCTACCACTGTACAGATCAGACCGTATTTATTCACAGTTACAGGTGTGTTAAACTATTTAAGCACAAGTGAAAATGTAAGGGCCTTAACCATATTGTTGTTTTTGTGTGTAAATATCAAAACGGTGGTTCCTACTGTGCGTGCGTGCTGTTGCATTCAACCAGGAGGGTACAAACCCAGATCATCAAGAATCAAGAAAGTACAATCTCTTCAAGAAAGCCAAACTTCAAAGTGCTATAAGCAAGAGCCATTTAAGGAGTGACCCCATCAGGACCAGTAGACCTCACGGCGACCAAGGTCTGGTCCTAAAGGGGACAAACCTAACCTCTGAGGTCCTGGTGCAGGGTTAGGGGTGAGATGGAATTTGTAGTTAGGAAAAGGTAAACGGTCTGTATCTGTGTAACGCTTCTTGCGTCACGATGACCACTCGCAGCACTTTACAGTTCATTGCTATTAACACACACATTCATACAGTGCATCTATATACGGGAAACCCTTTTTCTGTGAGGTCAGTGATAGTCATGAATCAGTCGTGGTTACGGTTGAAGGGATAGTTCACTAAAAAATTCAAATTGATAAATTATCTACTCCCCACTGTGCCGATGGAGGGGCGGGGGGGAGTGTTTTGTTGTGACTCTTTCTTCAGACATAATAAAAGAACTGAAAAACCCAGTGTGGACACTCAGGGCTTGTGGACACTCGGATGACACCACACGAGCAGAATGGAGGAATGTGGTGTTTTTCCTGTTGTTTTATTACATCTGAAGAAGGGTTCACTTTGGCTGCACCACTGTTCAGCCCCGAGACTGTGTGTCAACTCAGTGTCTCTGATTTCCATTATCTATTATCATCTATCAGTGCAGTGTTAGTATTAGTACAGCCAGTTGCTCTAAATATAAAGAAATCATTTATTTGTCCCTGTCCCATGACCTGATCAAACGAATGTGTCTGTTAGGCTGCAACACATAAGCATCTGAAATGCTGCTCTACTGTTTGAATTTCTAAACCATGTGAGAAGATGTTTTAAGCTTTTTATGAGTGATTATTTTAGCATGGTATCATTTCCTTAGTTCAATGCAAACTTCCTTTTTTGAGACATCATATTTTAAACGTGTGTGTCAAAACAGGCTGTATTTAAAACACTTTTTTCTTTCTCTCAGATGGTTGTTTCCATTTATTGGCCACATGGGAATCTGCACTTCCACTGGAGTCATTCGAGACTTTGCCGGACCTTACTTTGTCTCAGTGAGTAATGACTATGAAGCTGTGTTGTTTACAGTTTCTGATGCTGAGGAAACGATGTGGCCTCTATAGCTGCTTTCAGACGT
This sequence comes from Platichthys flesus, assembly GCF_949316205.1. Taxonomy (NCBI): domain Eukaryota; kingdom Metazoa; phylum Chordata; class Actinopteri; order Pleuronectiformes; family Pleuronectidae; genus Platichthys; species Platichthys flesus. The sequence goes on along the minus strand of NC_084961.1, from coordinate 17,279,597 downwards.
ACAGTGAACTCTGGACATCTTCCTGAGTTTCTCTGGAGGACGTGTACGTGTGAATGCAAATGTCTGAATGAGAACCTCTGGAATATCTGTGGACTTCTTCCACCTGGCCCCTTAGTTTCAAGTCCAACAAAAGTCAGAGGAGCTGATGTGGGAACATCGTGGGAGATCCTCTGCAGGAATCACAGCGAGCGAATGTGGGATTTTTATGACGCTTCTAACACGAGAAAGACACAAAAATGAAAACAAAAACAAACAGTAAACAAATATCTCAGTATTAAAAGTACACCGGCTGTATTCTGGCACAGCGGATGTGAAGTAAGACACTGAGTATGAGCTTGAAGTGTTGACCTTTTAGTTTAAGGTGGTCCAACGATATGTGTTTTCAGAATCACCTACGGGTGACTTGAAATTGGACTGTTTGGTAAAACCTCTCCTGTCTCAGTGACCCCTCAAAGATTGCCCTCGACACAGCTGTCAAGGGCAATCTGAGGTTCAGTATCTTGCCCAAGGACACTACAGAATGCAGACTGGAGGAGCCGGGGATTGAACCACTGACTTTCTGCTTAGTGGACGCCCCTTTCTATCTACTGAGCCAAAGCCATAGAGGTTGGCCGTGGAAGTAACTTACAATCAATTACAGTGGTTTTCCAGTAGTATTGTAATTTGATCCAGACTGTCCAGATTGAGTAATAGATCAATGAGACTGAAAGACTACAGATGCCAAAATACAGCACAATTGTCGGTAAGAATTGTGACTAACTTTATTGAATTATCGTTTGAAGTGTTGTTATGATAATCAATAGATAATCTGTATAATTATAACATCAACGATACAAATTAATCCACGTGGAATGATGTTTCTGCATTCATGCTGGATGATGTGCTTTGTGATGGTAAATCATAAACAAGATTAAACCTAATTTACGATGCTCACAAGATTAAACTTAAGTACGATGGGGCTACATTATATAACTGAACACAACTTTGTTGAATATCTGATTTGAAGACGGTGGGTGTGGTGATTCCTAAAATGCACACCAAAGAACCCAGGAACACTCCGAGATGTGCTTTAGATTCTACAAGTTTCTTACATTCCTCCCCCTTTCAAAAATGATAAAATAATGTGTTGTTAAGCCCCATTTGGAGTCACTTTGGATATACAAAAAAAAACTGTTTATTACGTGGACTCGTTTGCCCATTTCACACAAACAAAGTTGATGGTGAATTAAGATAAACAGGATGTGAGGCACATTTCCTAAATTGCTAAAACCAAGAAGCCAATAAACTGAACTGAGATAGTCCAGTGTCTAAAGAGTCCAAAAACATGTTAGTGCACATGTGACTGGGCTGATCTGTTTTACTGTCAAATGATTGGCTTCACAACTGTGGACCTACTGCAAACAAAACAAAAAATGCAAATGAAATGAACCACGTCCATCATTTGAACCAACTGCAGATATACAGTACAGAATAACTCCAGCATGTTCTGTTTTCGCAGGAAGACAACATGGGCTTTGGAAAACCAACAAAGTAAGTAAATAAAAGTTGTTGAGATGTTGTGATTGCACCTTCACAAAGGTTTTTTCAGCCAGTACAGCACGGTTTATGTTTCTCTCTAAATGTAGATACTGGATGCTTGACGTAAGCAAAGTCTACGCTAGTGGCTCCAACGCCTGGGACACAGCAGTGCATGATGCGTCGGAGGAGTATAAGCACAGAATGGTAATAAGGACTTTAGATTTATCCCTTCTTTCCAAACATTAATAATAATAATAGACCAGTTAACCTTTGTTCTCTTATTTTCTCTGAAGCACAACCTCTGCTGTGACAACTGTCACTCGCATGTTGCCATGGCTCTAAATCTGATGCGGTATGAAAACAGTACCTCGTGGAACATGGTCAAACTCTGTCTCCTCGCTCTGATCCACGGAAAGCACGTCAGGTGAGATGGGGTGACACCAGGAAAACTGCATTAATAATCCATAAGTGATATAAAAATTAAGTGTGGGTGAATCAAGAGCTGCTTCCAGACATGCCCTGAACTCTGGATAATCTCTGGATTTTCTCCAGAGTGGTCTGTTGTTGATGTTGTTGATGCCTGGCTGTTGTAGACTTTTATTTTTATTTATTATTAAACAGATATTGTTTTCATTTGGCATGATTGTGATCTTCAGGCCAAAAAAATATCTGATCATTAACATCCAATTTAGTAGCAGCTCTATCATGTCCTCAGTGCCACCATAAGAAATGGGGCTTATGCTTGTGAATGTGGTTTCTCAGTGGGATCCCAGGGGCTCGGGCTAGATTTCACTGGTTGTTCATGAGCACGTTGTGTATCAGGATGCGACAGAGAGAGGGAGAGAGAGAGAGAGAGAGAGAGAGAGAGGGGGAGGGAGAGAAGGAAAGCCCTGATTGTGCCTTCTACGGTTGCACAAGTGGGCTACAAATCCCATTAACTCAGTTATGATTGTACAAGGTAAATGAGCAGATGTGTGCACAGGAAATTCAAAAGCATCCCCACTGTGAAATGGTGCTATAGAGAGCAGCTATGACATTAACACACAAACGTCCTAAGCCATTAAGTCATTAATTTGCTTCACCTCTAGTATCACAGCTCCATCAAACAGCTCGGGGTTAGTGATGACTTTTATCAGGGGTTTGGGGTAGGAGATGTTTTGGAGATTTAGATACAGATGTGAATATACACAAGACTCACTGAGGACTCATTGGAGACCAGTTGTTTGTGACCACAGCTACAACATTAACACTGATCACAGCATAATTACTTTTTTTTAAATGAGGAAATCTTCATTGTATTTCATCTTCATTGTATTTCATCTTCACTGTAATGCTATGTGCACTGATGCACTCAGAGCCTCCTGGCTCCGATCTTTCTCTCTCTCCTTCTCACACCAACACATAGACACACACTTCCCCCCCCCCCCCCCAAAAAAAAAAAAAAAAACAACAATTTGACAATGGACACATCTATTCAGCCAAACAGTTTATTTTTTGCGAACAGAAATGACGTACATGCTTATTTGCGTACAGCACGAGAAAGGGAGAATTGATCATAAGTGGTCATGTGAGACACGTGGAGAAGCATTTTAGAGCAGGCGAGCTGACGCACTTAGCGTCCTTTTTAAGACAAGGGGCCTCATTTATAACCGTAACCATAAATGAGGCCCCTGATCTACACAATCATATTTTAGCCGTTGTTGTGTATCTACTGTACCCCTGTGCTCATTCTTGTGTTTCCTCAGCGTCCCTCTTCTCTGTGTTTCCGTTTCTGATGCAGCTGTGTAGGCTTCCTGAAGACCTGGTTGCCTTTCCTGATGCTGATGGGCATCATCCTGACGGCGGCCCTGGCCATCAACCTCCGGTGACCTGGGAGGCGGGTTACATACACAGTGGAACCTCCTGCAGGTTGGACGTGGGGGGATGACCCTTTTTAACAACAAGGATGGGAGAGGGGCATTACCCAGTGTCGAGTGAACATGACAGAGGACATAAAGACTACTCACCTCTCAAGAGAATGCCCAACAGTGTCCCAACATATGTATGCATGCTTGGTCTGTGGAAAGCAGAAAGCTTGTTGCATTTCTCCAGTGGTGATGCAGAAATAGCCTAATGACGGAATCCATTAATATTCAGTTATTTTGAGAGAAGTGACTGACTACCCCCTCCCACCACCCCAACCACCAGGACCATACAAACACACTTAATGGATATGATTGCTGGATTTTGATTATGAAAGACTGAGTACAGGTACAAGCCACCACCACCTGCAAAGTGTAGAAAATGTCTCGCTGCATTAGAAGCGGAACGGATGTGCATACATTGATGGATTCTCTGAGGGAATCACATCTATGCCTTGCTTTCAGATGTTGATGATCTTGCTTTGTGAGGAATAACTTAGTGCTCCCAAAATGCCATTTTATAACCGGGAGTATAAATGTTAAAACGCTTACATTCCTTTCAAGGGAATTTATTGCATTACATTCTTGGTCTCGCATAGCTCTTCTACAGTTCTACCGCAGCTAACATGTGCCAGAGCAGTTTGTACATTTTCTTACTTGTGTTCAGACTAAGGCTACATCCATACTACTACGTTTTTGTTTGAAAAATGCATAAACTCCCCTGCTGATACGCCTGGCATCCACAGTACTGCAAAGCTGCTGGGGGCCATTTTAGTTTGATAACTGCGGGGCTGCGTTTAAGTCTGGATGGGCAGAAACGCTCATGTGGCCATAGATCATGTTAGTTTGAAAATGCCATTTCCAAACAAAATGTTGCAGTAAGGATGTAGCCTAACTCTATAAGATATTAGAAAGTTTGCATCTTCTAAAGATAAATCTTTTTTATATGTGCATTACATGTATCACCTCATGGAAGTAGATTAAGTAGGTTTACGACTAACACTTTCATACTATTGAGTTCAGATCATCAGTGCAATGATTGTAGCAAATTTCAAGCAGATTTGTAAATGCTCCTTCGGTTTTCTATCCTTGTGCCAAACGTAAGAGAACTGGAGACCAACTCAAACTGTGTCTTTGAAAATGCTGCTTGTTATTTAGGGAGACAGCTCACAATGACTCATAAGTTAGCGAATGAAAAGCTCCTTGATGTCCGAGTTATGAAACCTGGTTGAATCTACTTTTTAAGAGATGTTTTGTTTCATATCTGATCATTTGGACTTCATGTGACAAAGCAGTGCCTAAAAACGACCTTCCTCACAAATCCCATTTTTGAGCTATTTTCAAAAAGAAAACGTTTAAACCACATCATGGTTGGCGCACAAATTCCGTTGCCATGGATTTCTTGAGTAGATTCAAATCCCTCATTGTTTGCAATCAAACAGAAAAAAAGTGTTGAGCCCTCTCTTTGTCCTCGGTGCTGCCAGAAGCAGCAGGTAGCCAGGATCCTCAGGTTTTTCACACTCACCGACCCCTGATGAATATCCCCACTTTCTCCCGGCGACGGACCAGCGTCGCTCCTGCTGTTTTCCACGTCTGCAGATCAGATTCGGAGGTCATTGTGAAATGTCAGCACTGTTTTCACGAAGGTTTGATAATGTACCTGCCAACATCCTGCCGTAATCCAGCACAGAGAGTGTGAGCCTTTAATTAAAGTCTGTTTTATTTCCGTGGTAATGGGGCTAATACGAGGTACGGCTAACACAGTGCCAGCTTTCTAAACTGGGCTCTTCTCAGAGAGAAAGCTGATATTCTTAGGACTATTTGTGTGTATTTCAGCCATGTTGCCTGTAAATATTTGAACACATATTATACTGTACACCAGGTGCTCTTTGTGTACTTTGCAAACTGGATCACCTTCTCTAAGGATTTATCCTTTGAATGATTTAGTGTCATCTTTGTTTTCTTTACTCTACTTCTGCATTTCATCTCTGCAGATCTGTGTGAGAGTGAGTGAGTGAGTGTGTGTGTGTGCTTTAGTCAAGCAACCGACAGGAGAGAGCATGTGATTGCATGCCAGCATGTGTGTATTGCATGCATTCAAGAAATAGGGAGGGTTTGAGGAAGAAAGAAGTGTATGTTTGATTCTATGGCTTCTTGATTAATTATCATCTGCATTACATTGCTCATTGCATCACACGTGTCTTTCTCTTTATAAGTTTCAACTTAACATATGATAGCTGGTAAACCCATAGAAGGAATGAATAATAAATTAGACTATAAGAGGCCTGCGTATGTTAATGTTGATTTGATGCTATAGCTAAAATCTCAAATAAATAATATAGTATATAATATTCTCGACATTAGATACAAGGAAGCAGACCAATGGCCTTGTATGCAGCTGGCTGTTACTCACAGTAATCTGGAAATATGTTTATTACGTCCAATCTACAGCGACATGATCCATCTCTGTCCAAACTCAGAGACGTGTCGGTTGAAAATACCTGTACAAACATAGAGAAAAGTGAAAATCCCTTTCCTTCTCTTTAGTGGAGTTAAATGTCATAAAATAGAGGGGGGTGGGGGGCAAAACTGTGTCTTTGAATATGTTGCTTGTTCTTTGGTGAAACAGCTTATTCATTGCATTGGGAGCCATGAAAGGTAATGGATGAATAGCCCTTTGAAGTCAGCTGACGAAACTCACAACATTGTCATTTTACTGCATCTCATATTTAAATCCCTATGTATAACTTAGCAGGAGAGATAAGAAAATTGCTCAAATAAAATGGCACACCAGTCCTTTGTTGGAGCATCTGGACTAAGAAGGCCACATTCATGGGGGGGATTATTTTAGATGTGGCCGGCTTTTGGTGCCTTGTTGTATCCAAGAGCCAGGTCCAGGAATGTGGAGACATGTGGTCCCAGGGATTCAGACCATTGACAAAGACTGTTGGGATGCTATTATTAGTGCCACTATCCATATATACCAGTCTGCAATTTCCAAACCTCGTTTTGTTTCTATGATCCCCCAAAATATCTTCTATGCTGCAGATCATTTAGCCCACTGGGAATTGTAAGACTCAAATGCAAGTGATTGTGTGAATTCTGAATGTGTTTAAGACTTACAGCTATAATACCAATAAAGATGTATATTATTGTAGATCTTTCTGGGAGTGATTTTCTAATTGGATTCCATGATTAAATGGTTACAACTGTGTTTCATCAAGGCTGTCGGATGGAGAGATGATGTTAAGAGTTTCTCTGAGCCATGGAAGGCGAAATCCTTCTCCTCAGCAAGTTTCTATAAATACACTCAGAAGTGATTCGGGGGACAATCATAATCTGTCAGAATACACATTAAGGAAGGAAACCCGTCACAGCTTTGATACCCTGCTACCAAAGTGCCGTAAAGTCACACAGGGGCCATTATGCTGCTGTCCAAGAAAGGGGGGGGGGGGGGGGGGATCAAAGGCTTCTGCAGTCTAGCCCCCACGAAGCAGCCCTCCCCCAACCTTTACCATACCACCTGGGTAGGTGGGAATGACCAGAGACGTCAGAATCAGCAAACACTAACGTGAAACTAAAAGGCAGTCATCACATTTGATCACAATACACACAGAAACCTCTACAAATCAAACTTTGAATAATACAATGATGAAAGAAAACCTGGCCTATAAACCCCTCTTCCATGAGGTGAGGGACCTTATGTATATGGGCTGCACGTACAACAACTTTTAAACATAATGAGGAGCATGGAAGCTGAAGCAGTTGTGGGGGAAGTACTCAAACATTTGCTGAAGTAAAAAAAGCATATTGGAAAAAAAGTACCACGTCAACGTTTATACTTGAGTTCAAGGAATTACTTGCTTTTCGATGTACTCAAAGTATTAAAAGTAAACTATAGTATACCAGTGGCAGTGAAACACTGTGCTACACTTTTAACTATTTCTACTGTATATTTAGTTTAACACACACATTTCACAGACTAGATAGACAGATAGTACAAAGAGACAAATTAAAAGAGTGACACCTAGCTATATAAAGAGGTCCAAGTTTGAGAGTCAAGTATATACAATCTACACAAACTATGAAGTAGGCTATGCAGTTCTGAGTTATTGCGCAAAAGGAGAACTATGCTACTGAAAACAGATGCATTGTTAAAATGTGGTGGAGTAGAAGGTACATATATTTCCTGATATCAATTTTGTGGAATAAAGGGGAAAGGTAAATATAAACAACTTGAGTAAAGTACAGTAACGCAGTAAATGCCCTATTAGTTACATCTTCTGCCTGAGGTGCCGTCTCCTCACGCATCCCCTGATGGAAGGGGGGGGGGGGGGGGGCATGCGGTAGAGAAGCCCCTCCCCCGGATCATCGCGCTGGAGTGGATGGTCCTTTTTTAACTTCATTGTTGGAGAAGTAGAGCGACGCCCCTCTTTGCCACGGCACAAGGATCAAGCAACACCCCCCCTACCACCCCCACCCCTCTGATCGGCACGACCCCTTCCTATGTTCTCATGGAAATCACAGCCCGCCGCCTCCCGGCCACACTTTGTGCACGGAGGCGAAGTTGAAGCGCACATTCCCGGCCGGGACAACGCGCGATGAAGAGGAGGCTGATGAAGTCCAGGAGGAGCTGATCGTCTCGTTTCTACTCGATCCTCCCGCCGCGGTGTGCCAGTTCACTCACTGCTTCTCCCGCAGCACACGCGCACTGGAAGTGCACCCACCAACATGCTGGATCCGGACCGGTGCGTCTTCTTCCTCTCCTTCCTCTTCTTCTTCTCCTCCGCTGCTCTCCTCTGCTCCGTCCACGCGTCGTGTCCTCCACGCTGCGAGTGCTCGGAGGCGGCTCACACGGTGAAGTGCGTCTCCAAGGACCTGCGGAGTGTCCCGGAGGGGATCCCCGGATACACGCGGAATCTGTTCGTCACCGGGAATCAGATCACTCGCATTGGACCAGAGTCGTTCAGAGGACTGGAGAACGTCACCAACTTGTCTCTGAGTAACAACAGGTAAGAGTGTCCTGCTCTGTCCTCTGCTGCTAAGGCAAAGCAAACAGGACGTGGGGGAATCCATGGAAATTATAGCTTTTAGGAAAACGTCCTCAGTCATTGGTTTGTCCTCATTATTCCTTAAATGTAGCTGTCAGAGCTATTTCATGATTTTGTTCATATCATTTCAGCCATGATCAGTGGTGTTCCAAAGTAACATTTAAAGTAGTAGAAGTGTTGGTCTGCAAAGTATAAACCATATCTCTTGGATGTCCTCAAACGCAGAATATCTGAGGTGGAGTCCAACACGTTTGCCGGACTCCGCAGCCTTCGCTCTCTGGACCTGAGCAACAACCAGCTGGCGATCATTCACCCCGAGGCATTCACCGTCCTGAACCAGTCTCTGCAGGAGCTGAACCTGAGCCGGGCCCTCTACAACCATTCCACAGTGATGGACCTGGCCACGTCGTTCCGCTGGAGCTCCCTGGGGAACCTTCAGGGACTGGACCTGTCCCACAATAGCCTCATCTATTTGCCCTCGCGCATCTTCTCGCACCTGAACAGCCTCCGACGGCTCCTGTTGTCCAACAACTCCCTGGTGGCCATCCACAACTCCACCCTCGCAGGTCTGGAGCGCCTGGAGGAGCTGGACCTCACGCTCAACGCCCTCAAGACGTTTCCAGAGGAGGGCCTGCGAGAGCTGGACTCCCTGCCCCGAGTGGCCCTCCTGCTGGAAGAGAACCCCTTCACGTGCACATGTGGAATTGAACCCTTCGCGTTGTGGCTCAACAGATCCCAGGGGCGGATTAGGAACGCTGATAGTCTAGTGTGCTCCTTCCCAACCAGCATGAGAAACACGTCCATGCTCGCCGTGGGCACGATGACTCTTGGATGCCAACAGAGAGACGCAGGGGCCGACCTTGCTTTGCAGACCTCCTACGTGTTCTTGGGTTTAGTCCTGGGCTTCATTGGCCTCATCTTCCTATTTGTACTCTATCTCAACCGCAAGGGCATCAAGAAGCGGATCTACGACATGCGAGATGCTTTCAGGGAGGTGTTGGAAGGCTACCACTACCGCTTTGAGATCGATTCTGACCCCCGGATATCACAGATCTCCACGGGCGCTGACGTGTGAGAGGACAATCACCCCCGGTGTATTTTCATATGACTCTTTTTTAAACGCATTTATCAAATAGGGAGATGTAAAAATTGTACAGTTTTGCCTGTAAATATATAAATACAATAGTGTGAATAATTCTATAAGCCTTGTTGTTTAAAGCATGCACTGCCCATATATCCTCAATGCACATCGAATGTTCTCCCTCTGTACGGATGAGCGTTTCTTTGCTCAATAGACGAAGATCTTACAGATAGAGCTCGTTGATATTTCTCATATCTTGTCTACTCGTCAAGGTCACACAAAGCAGTAAGTGCCTAGAGGTCAGCTTGGTGTAGTGATCTGATCTGAACTCAAGCAAAACGTTGATTCCGTCTTCTGTGTCTGATCTGTTTGGCTTGTGAAAACAAAGCAACACAACGCTGCAATAAATCCTGACACTACCAACACAAACCTCCGGGAGTTTGAAGCACAATCACTCATTCATCTTTGAACCGTTTCAAGCCCTTTGGTCCCTTCGTCCCCCAGGGTGCCAGAGAGGAATTAAGCCCCCAAAAGCTTGACTAAAGCTCTCCTTAAAATCACCACTCTGCTTTTCTTTGGCAGTAGGATTGAGGAATTGGTGGGGGGGGACTACTCGGCACAGACCAGCGGAAATCTCCTAGCCCCCTCACTCTTTTTTTCCTGAAACGTTGCTTTGTTTCAACTCCTTGAGTTTTATTGTCAAAATGATGAGAACCAGTCCAGGGCCGAAGCTGCTGAAAGCAATCTCCCTCCCTCCTTAAAGACAACAGCCGCTCTGGAGGCTCTTTGAAGGAAAAGTCTGGCTCTCCACATTTTTCTGTTTAGGGGATTTTTTTTTTTCTCTCTCGCAGTGATAAGATACAGATGATTCCAAAACACCAGCTACATTGTTTCATTCAGCAGTTTGCTCTGACCCAGTGAAGTAGTGCTCCTTTTGAAGAGAAACTAGAATATGTTCTTTATCTTCTGGTTAGTCTCTACCTTGTATGCCTTTACTGTTTCCTAAGATCAATTCCTTCACATAACTTCCATCCCGATATGTCAAAAAATGCATTTCAAAGTCAAATCTAAGCCTTTGATCTCGAATGCATGTTTCAAATATAACCTGAATGACACGACACACAAAACAGGACGGTTCTCTGCCCTCAGATGTCACACGTGTGTTGTCACCTTTTGCTATGGCTACATGACAAAAGCTGTTCTCTTTTGATGCTACAAAGTGAGACAAATGCAGGCAGAGAGAGGGGATGGCAAGCTGCCATTCCTCTAAGTGTTTATTGCCCAAATTGTTAACTATCAAGGCGTTTGGAATGAGGGAAAGGAACCCTCGGGAGAACTTCAGCAGCCTCCCATTGTTCAAAAAGCCAAAGTAGCATCTTCATCCTGTCAAGATGTCCTGCAAAGCTCCAGAACTGTTTGCAGCGTGGAGCCGTTCTACTGCATGTGGAAAGACAAAGTTCAACTTGTCGAAGTCTGTATACTCATTTAGTGCCAATGTAATCTTGTGTGTCCTGAAATGAATGTAATCATATCGTTGGGACCAAACTCATGGTATCATTCCTCCGAGCCGCGGAACCACATTAAGCCGGGCATTTACTCGCTGAGGAGAAAACAATTGGGGCTCCGTGCTCTGACACAAAGGGCAGCTCGGATGGCGAGACGCCTCAAATAAGCTTTGTTTTCCTGTTGCCTTGTGATACTCATTCTCTTTCGGTTTTCACAGAGGGCCATTATGCCGCCGCATAATAGGATTCTCTCATGATGACAAAGTGGAGTGCTCTGATCCAGCGATTGTTAAAGTGTCATCATTCTTAATATTTGCCTGTGGGAGAAAAACCCTGAGGAGAAGTTTTCACTTGCTATTACACAACGTGTCATAACCGGGGCATTAAGTCGGCCACGGGTTATTGGTGTCAGTTGGCGGAGCAGACAGAAGAAAGATTACTCCCTGCATGTCATTACTTCCGTTTTCTCTCATTAAAGTGTGGATAAGGAGCTGTGCCTTTTTTCGGGGGACTTTTTATGAGCCTGTCTGCTTGAAAAATATATGGTCTGTTTGCTATAGGCTGTGCAATAGTGTCTCAGCAGGGATGCAATGAAAAGAGAGGAGCCCCACTAATACGCCCAGACATTCTCCATTACTGGCTGTGCACAAGAGAGGCTTGTTAAAAACAATACAAATGCTCCAATTACTATGTCCTTTCAAAGTGTATGCTGCACATATCTGATTAAAAGATCACGTCTTTATTTCGATGTTGCTTGCTTTGTCTTGTATTCCCACAAGCTATTTGTTCTGCCACTGAGGTTTCTTTTGAGGAAGCCATGTTATAAACTAACAGCTTTATGTTGCTGTTATTCCCTTGCACCATGTGGCTTTTGCTAAACATGCACTCTGAGGGTTTCTTCTCAGTTTTAGTATGTTCCTCTGGAGTATGTTGCTCCTTATTTCATACGCCTCCTGTCTCTGGGAACATCTTGGCGCCATTACATGGATTTAATGGCCATGATAGGGAATATGCCTTTAAAGTGAACACCACATCTGTGAGGAATTGAACATGTTAAAAAGAGACCACAACAGTCAGCGGCATGACGACAGAGACAAAGTGGCACCCCCCCCCCCCCCCCCCTTCTCTCCACTGGCGCGGTATGACAAATGCAGCTGTCTCCCTTTTACATTTACCATCAGCATATACTGCATATACTGACACATTCTGACTTACATTTGGTTTTTCACTTTGAAAACCAAACCGAGCACAGAGCACTGAGACTAAGTCTGGTTCTCTTTCCCTCTTCCAACTATGATTTTATTAGAGAGATCGATGAAACTCTTCACCCAGCTTCCTCTATGCTGCCTATACTGTACATCATGTCCCACCAGTCAGGTCGGCGAAGGTGGCAACTAAACCACTAAAGTGGTTCCAGTGGGGTATTACCCATTGACTTGCTGCGCACATGATCAATGTGACTATGTGTGGGGCCAGATAATGTAAGCAATTAGAGGCTGGTGCAGCTCACCCACATGGCATATTGATCTTTTTCATAAAAGTACTAGCTTCAGCAATACACTTCTTACTGTTTGTTCAGTATATACTAAATTTGAGTCACGTTGCTTTAAGTCTTGACAGTGTGGTAATTTGCCCACTTCAACTGGACACATGAAAGACAATACATTGGAATTGAGATTGAACATGAGGGACAACATGTGTGCACTTCCTCCCACAATCCAGACATGAACCCAAGATAACACAAAAATAAGGCCATGAAGCGTTTGGAGCTAGAGTCGGCACAGTAGGAATCAGGGATAGAGCTGCAGTGGCAAAGTCCACTCAATACGTGCACTTCAATCAGTCTGTCTTTGACATTTCAGCCAATTATAGCATAAAATGATTCAAGCCAAACTCGTGTTTAAACATACATCAGTGTCATTTCCCCAATTGATAGCAACCATCTTTGAGAATGTATTTACCTGTTTTTTGACCTTTTACGTTGGTCGATCCACAAACATGGGGGACGTCAAATTTATAACATGTACTGCAGCCAGCCAGCAGGGGGCAAACAAAAAAGTATGGCTACATTTTTTGGCAGTTATCATGTCGTCCATCTCAATATACAGTCTAAGGTGCCGACATTAGCAAGCTAGGCTTACTGCCATCCGCTGTAAACTGGTTTAATCTTTACAAGTGGGTCATATAAATCACTTGACCCCAAGATGAATGCTCCTTCAAGCTCTTTATTATAATTTAAAATCACAAAAAGTACATAAACAACGCTGTAGGCCTCGCTGAAGAAAGAACTGAAATGTTTTCAAGCCATGCAACAGTGTGACATGCTCCAGTGAGTTGTGCGCCAGAGGTGATAAGTGCACATACCGTGAAAACAAATCCTTCATTCAGAAGCTTCAAACTGAACCAACTATAGTGAATGAATTGCTCTCAGCAGTGGAGTTCCCCTATCCCTGGTGACTTATACACCATTGTCAGCACAGTCAGCTAAAGCCACAGAAATGTCACAGTTTGACCAAAAAATTGAACTTCTATCTGAGGTGAAGACAGAATAAGCACAAACAGTCATGATCTCGTGAGTGTGCTGTCATGCACAAAGGTGAAGCAACAGTGCTTAGTATAGTAAAAAGGGACTACGGTGACTTTATACACTATCATGAACAAAATTAGTCGAATCACCACACTGCTTTGTAGTTTTTATCTAAATTGTGCATCACAGCAATCTAGCAGCAGCCTAGCACCAGCCTGTAATATTAGTTATCGCAAAAAAGAACAACCAGCGCACTAGTCCCGGTCTAGCATTATGGTTCTTATTTCTTTACAGAAAAAGTTCCACTTCAATAAAACTCACGGCGATGGTTTTGATTTATGCTTAATTGTTAAATCTATTAGTCCCACTTGGGTATGCGCACCACAGTGTTTGTACAAGATGTATGTGTCCAAATGTCATGATGAAATAGTTTATGCTCTTGAAATTTAAACAAAACCTCTTGGTGCTTAACCGCATTGGATCCCCAGGACCCGCAGAAAATGAGAAACAAATGCTCCCAACAAAGTCCTGTCTCCTATGAAAGACGGCCTCATGTAAAACACTCCACCGCAACAATGCAGCGTCCCTCTGAAGTCCTCATGACTTTGCCTCCATTGATCTCTGAATTGACAACAACTGTAGAACGCAGCAACAGCACCGCTCGTCCAGGCCTTACAGGCCCCCACCCCGAGAACTTCCCCTCCTCTGGGCCTCTATGCTCTGAGAGGAGAGAGTCCTGAAGTCTTGTTGTGAGCTTTGCTGTCCCCCAGCTAGCCACGAATCAGTCTCTCGATCCATGTGGCTCGTCAGAAGTTTTGTTTTTCTGCTGCTGTGGTTGTTTATAGGAGGATGGGGTAAGGGAGATTTCAATTAGAAAACCCTTTGTCCCATCCTGCCTTGTTCTCTCAAACTCCGAACGAGCTGAAGCTTATCGAACGTACAGAGATTTAAGGAAAAGTCAACACATGTGTTCTCCACGCTATCTTCTTAGAAAGATCCCCAAGGGAGGACAACAGGGTATAAAGATGAATTGTTCCAGTGGTGAACAAACGTAATCAAGCCCTTCAGTTGATTAGTCATACCACAGGAATAACCCCCCTATGATTCATTATAGAGATTATCCCCTGGTCCTCTCAGAGAAAGGGAATAAGGCCTGTTCTGTCAGTTGATTATAAATGGCCTTGACCCGTTTTAAGGAAAGGACAAGATACTCAAAACTCCTGCAGTACTTCATCATCTGCTTCATGCGTCAATGAGTTGGGCTGGAACTGAGCAGAGACAAATACAATATTCAGGCTGGAAACAGGAGTTATTTGAACAGCCCCTTTGTAAACCCACAATGGTTTATATATACGGCTTCATTTATTGTAGGCTATGGGTTTCTTCCTCTTTGTAGTCGGGTTACAGTAGTTCACAGTTTATGAGAACATCAAATCTGTGCTTATGAATAATGTCATACGAGAAAAGAGTCAAATGACTGTAGGTTATCTTGACAAAGCCACGTCCATCTTTACAATTATTTTAGCTCTGCGCAGCATTATATTATCTTTCAGCCTAATGTTTTTTGGGTTTTGTGTTGCATGCATTTACTGTCTCGGTCCAGTCTCTTTGCAGACATATATTATTTTGGATAAACGCTCTAGAAAAAAAAAGACAGCTCTTTAGTGAATCGCTTATAAATCCAGTGGTGTCATTTTCACATGGAGATATTTTTTTTTTTTTGCGTCTGTTGCGTGTTAGAAGCATTATCAAACCCCCCACTCGCTTGCGTAGGATCCCCTTCTGTGTTCTCACATCAAATTCTCCTTGATTTCTACGTATATTAGACTCAGAGGCCAGGCGGTGAAACTGCGGATCATCTCACACATGCACTTCCTCTGGATAAAACACCAAGGAACTGCAGAGTTCAGTACACGTCTGAAAGTTGTTTTTCGTTTCACTTAAGTTTTGCCTCCAGAAAAAGTTGTTTAGATAACGTGGCCAAACTGTTGCTTTGTTTCACATAATTTGAAAATTTGAAATAAACTGGAACGGTCCTTTAACTTAACCTCCAGAGCAATGTCAGCTGAGAACAGAAGCAGAAAGAGAGCAGCCTCTGATGGGGACAAATCCTGGAGCTGCTCATGGAATGTGTGGAGAGTGAACTCTCCATAGGTAGCTTGACCTCTCGCCCTCCTGATGGGAGCAGACTTGGGCTCATTATTATTACCTTCATTATTTAAAATGTAGGAGCAGATGTAGGAGCGGGAGGAGGTCCAGCGCACCCGACAGGGATCTGAGGCCCCTCATTGGTCAGGAGGAGAAGAACAGTTCGGAGGCCAAATGGTCTTCCGGAGAGGAGACTCCATCTGCTGTCTCATCTTGCTACATTAGGGACTTCTGGACATTCTGTTACAGCACTGCAAGATAAAGAGGAATAAGATATCAGATATCAGATACAATATAGGTTGTAGGTCTGTCCAAAGAAACCGTATAATATCAGTCTGGAAAACCTGCAATCATATTTTTTGATTTTCTCTTCTAAATCAATAGTTTTCATTTCTTTGTCTTCGAGTATTAACTGCTGTCCCTAGAACCATTCCTTACGGGCGACAAGAATTGTGTTTTTCACCAATAACTTTCTGATATCTCTGTTAAAAGGTATTTCTGGTATATTTCACCCCGGCACATTTAGCTACAATGGTTATTGTGGCTCTATGGGTCTTTGCACTCACCACCTCCAACTGCAGAGACTCGAAGAAACAATGACTCCCACTAAACAGTGGATAATTGGGCAACCAGCACAATCCTGATCTCTTTCCTAATAAAATTTGCTTTTATATAAATCATATCAAACAATTATCTGCGAGTTAGAAAGTATGTAGATGGCAAACTTCTAATTTGTGGAAACGATCAACTTGCTGGCTGATCTAATCCCCCTGCATTACAACACGTCACAGTATGTATGTATTATTGGAGATTCACACCTGAGGCTAATTATCCAGTCAGCTACTAGTGTATTCTTAACTCATAGCAGAGAACAAACCAGATAATGGATTTATTGCTGGTGGGATACATATTGTCAGTTTATCCATCCGTCATCTATACCACCAATCCCAGCTGATACTGGGTGGGCGGCAGGGCTCCCCCACGCTAGATTCACTCTAACATTCACATCTAGGGTAAATTTATAGTCTTCAATTGATCTAATCCCTGTCTGCATGACATTGGACTTTGGCAGGAAGCTGGAGAACCAGCAGAGAAAACCCACGCACACAAGGGGAGAACATGCTTACGCCACACAGAAAGAAACGTCCTTCCCATTTTTGTCCTTTAACACACTGTTTTCCCTTTTCTTACTGTACATCAATCCATTTCGGTGAAGTGAAATAAAAGGCTCCAGGATGATGATGTGGGTGCCGCAGAATCATTTTCTCATAGCTGGTGAAATGAACTTAAACCACGGACATATTGATCTTTAAACGAGGAATCAACAGGCCCCACTCTGTGCAGAGCAGTTACCACAGGAGATCCACCACTGTCCTGAGGTGCAGTTGTGTTTGCAATGGTCCTGTTGCTTGAGGTCTCTGCCTCTGTCTTTCAAATCTCCTCCTCCTTCTGATTTAGCGTCTCGTCTGTTTACTCAGGGTCAGAAAAATATGGTCAAACATCAAAGTGGAATGATTTGTCCTAACTAGTCCAGGGGGTAATGGGCCGTTACATTTAGCTTAGAGTTTCCTTTGACACAGTATAACTGCGGTGGGAGTCAGCCTCACACAAGTAAACAAACACAGATGAATATAGGTCAGCTGGCAAGTTGCCCCATGAGTCCTTGTTTCCTTGAAGAGGAGGTGGCAAGTACAGTTAGTTGGCACGGCCCATGGAACCACAATAGCCACATTAATGGGAAATAGGCTAAGTTGAGATAAATAAGAATCATCTTTTAAAGCTGCTTTAATCAGTATTCATTTTATTAACCATATATCAAATGACTGCCTGTGATGTGAAAGTACAGTGTCACACAAAGTGACGCTCATCTCTGTCTATGGACCCTAAAATAATGCTTAGGTTGCCAAAAACATATGATTATGTAGGGTAGGGAGCAGGGTACATCCTGGACAGGTCATCAATCTATCACAGGTGTGACACATAAAGGCAAACAACCCTTCACACTCACATTCATTTGGAGCTAAGCAAGTGGCTAAAACCGGGAGAACATGCAAAACCTCACACCAAAAAATAAAGAGGAAATAAGTGAATGCAGCCTTAAGGGACGAATTCTAAAACTTAAATAAGCTCTTATTGTCACCAACTGATCCAACTTGCAAAACAGAGCCTGATGTATTTTATTCACCACAGAGCCACAGAGCCACCGATGAAACCTTTCTTTCAATTAAAACACATAATTTAAATTAATTTTCATAACACGGACTGCAGTTACCTGCTGCAGCAGCAACAGGGAAGAGCTTAGAGACTCTGGAACCTGCAAGAGGACACACAGCAGGCTGAGTCTGTGGCGTCCTTCAAATCAAAGCTTACATATACTTGTATTATTATTATTATTAACAGCATCGCTTGTATTGTTTCCACCTTGCATGTGTTGCCATGGAGAAATGTGGTCATGGACACACCTCTGTAGCGGGAACTATAACTGACGTGGTTTTGAAAACTTCGGCAGGTGTTTGAATGTTTCTCCGACAGACAACAACACCACTATATGTGAATCTCCAGGCCAGCCTTCTACCAGAAAGTCCTTGTTCAGATCTGGTTCAAACATCCATCCTGATACGATCATAAGTGGTCGGCACTGAGCACAGGTCTGAATGCATCCAAATGTGTCCTGAGATCTGATCACTCAAGACACATGTGGAGATGGTCTAGGAAGCATGTGGCCACATTCTTTTCGCTGAGTGAATGTAATTACGTCCACATATGAAGGACACATGCACACGCACATAGGCCGTGTCTCAATTCGGGGGCTGCATCCGTCAGAGTCTGCACAGATCGCGTAACAGCGCAAAGACAAGACTGTCCCATTTAAAAGGCCAGATGCTGCAGACAAATGTGTCCTTCCATCCCTGAGAAGCAAAGGCTCCAGAGGGCGCATCCCAGGTGTCCAACTTCATCGCGGTTGCTAGGCAACAGCTATTAGGATAGGACGAGCTGGGGATCTCGACCACAGAAATCCTCTGTAGACCAGACCATCTCTTTTAAGTCTGGCCTTCGTGATTTACACAGCTCGTGAAGGATTCAGCCCCTGGACTGAGACACACACCACTGTCATAATTCCGTCCTTGTGACACAATGACACGCAAAGTCAACAATCAATGGCTCAACGGAGATGAGAGGCAACAAAGGTAAATGCTGCATTTTTCTAATCTAGCCACCGTTGTGTGGTTTCAACCAACAACGTTACCGACCCTCCTCACAAACATCTCCACATACTGTACCACACCGAAATAAGGGGACAACGCTGTGTTTGCTTTCTCCACCATGGCATCTTATTTCTGGTCCTGCACATCCAGTTACATATCTATCTTAATATGAATGAAGCTTGTGAGCAGAGTGGAACCTTCACACAACGCGTGTGTGTTAAATGAGGGGGTCTGTGCAGCTCAGACAGTGTCTTTCCTCTGTTCCGTGGAAATCAACATTCAGGCAGATGATGGTCACCTGACTTGAGTAAATCATTTACAGTTTTATTTATTTTACCCTTGCATGATGTGTGTAAGATATTTTTGAAGAGCCTGTTCTATTATTCTTGTGTCATCAGTGATAGTATTCCTGATTCCAGTCGGGGACTTTCACTCGCTGTCTCGCCCGTATAAATGTTGATAGGCGTAATGGAAAGAATTCAGAGAGGAGGAAACGGTTCCTGAAAAAATAAAAATCCTCCTCGCCATTTCCTCTCACAGGAAATTGTGTCTTTGATCTAAGCCACCACGCTCATCTGGTCGTCGTATGTCATCTGTCACTCTTTCCTAGGAAATTTGCTATTGCCACCCTTGCTCATACAGGAGTGAATGTCACTCACACACAAACACACACACACACACACACACTCACACACAATGATAAAAAACATTGTCAGCTTGAATAACTCTAGGTCTAAGACATGGCCTTAGGAAGGAGTTTGAGGAAATTAGGGCAGGGTGACACATTCAAGTGACGTTTCATCGGTCATCACACTCTTGACCAAGCACAGCCTGGTATGAAGATGCACTTCTGCCAGACAACTAGGGAGTGTGTCCTGTACCAGCCTGAATGTGTGTGTGTACAGTGTCGAGGGTCATTTTCATGTAGAGCGTCCCACATGGTCACAGACTCTAGACACTGATGAAATCACACTAATATGACATTTGCTGTGGCTTTATGAAGCTGTGAATCAACAACACTTGAATAGAGTGTGAGTGTGTGATGGGGATATTGTTTGGAGAGCTTGATTTATCAAACAGAGGATGGAAATGTGGGGGTTACGGGAACGAGTAAGTCAACACTCGCTTCCCCTGAACACACATCAACAACAACAATAACAATAATGAGTATCATCATTATTATTATTATAGCACTTTTTAAAACAAAGTTACAAAGTGCTTTTAAAAGACTAAATTATATAAGCAATTAGGCAGTTTAAATATCAAGCAATCAATCAATAGATGCAAAACAAGACGAAATAATATTTAATAGATAATAGATCAAAATAATTAAAGAAAATAAAGTAGGGTTTGCAAGAATGCCAGTGTTTAAAAAATGTGTTATGAGGTGAATAAAAGTGAGTTCCAACCCTAAATCCAATAAAAGCAAAATACAAAAATATATTTTTTGAGGGAGATTTAAAAGAGTATGATGAGTGAGTCAACCAGTTTAACCTCCTCTGGGAGATTGTTTCATAGCGTCGGCTCCTTAAACTGAAAAGGCCCGGTCAACCTCGGTCCCCAGCTTAGTTTGTGGAAAGGCAAAAAAAATTTGACACTGTTTTTTTTTCCTTTCCTGTTTTCTGATCATAGCCTATAGAATCCAAATTCGATATGACCCGCAAGACATTATCCTCTGGCCATATGTGTCAGAGGGTTTTAGTGCTCCGGTTAGCTGCCCTTAAAAACTGGACTGATATCAGCTCTGCCTGGATGTCACAGAGGGGACTGAGTAAAACACTGTTCGCTCACACAGAAGCTTGAACCCTCTGTAAATATTTTTTCTGGAGAAACTTACCTGAGCAAATTGCAGAAAGATGTATACTGTATTTGTGCATTATGTTTAAAGAGATATTGAAACTTAGGAGTAGGGGAGAGCAGGGCAATGTGGAAAATGCTTTACATTTGCTCCACTCTAGGCGAGCTAAAATGATATATCAGTAAAATGTACACATTTCCCATTAATTCAGGATATTTTCTAGAAATGGAAATGATCAGAATGTCTTCAGGACAAAGGGCAGTGAAAATATGTTTGTTTTAAAAAAAGTGGTCTTTTGTCCCACTTTACCCTGTTGGTAAAGTGATCCACTTACTTTTTCCACTTTAAAACTACCATAACAAAACATGTTGTAATAGTTAAAATCCTGACAGCTAGATTGACAACCACTAATATCGAACTAGTAACAGAATCATGGGGATTGGTCAATTAAGCACATTTATGATTATTATGATTCATGTGATCTCTTGCACACCCTATCTTACCTGCACATTGTGTCTCTGTCCAATTGACAGGGACAGGGATATTGTTTTTCTTTGTGTATTCAAATGCCATTTCACCACACTTACCTGGAGCAAGACCATGGAACTGGTCAGCTAGTTGTTTCAAGTGTTTGGCAAGCTCCTCCTCCATCTCATCTGTGAATATTCTATTTACCTCAGCTACTGCACCCCAGGCTACTGATTTTACTTTCCCTTTCTCTTTTTTCTTTATGAATCTTTTGATGGTTGTCTTATCAATATTTCTATCCCTTCAGCTTTTCTTAAGGACTTCTTTCCTTACATGACTTCAGCGGCTGCACTCTCCATCTCTGCGAGGGGTGTTTGGCCCCAGGTTGTCTTCCTGGTGTATAGTTTATTGGCATGATGGCTTTTTTACAATGTTTATGACATTAACAATAAAACATATGTAATGTATAATTATAACACTAAAATATGTTTAAGACTAAACTTAACTTGTCCTTGATGTCTCACTTTACCCCACAGCCACAATTTTAGAAAAAACAACATCTCTTAGCAATTCAGGCTAATCTCGAGCTAGCATCAATCACATGATTTTGTATGTTGGAAGTTCACCAACATATATGATATAAGTTTTTCTAGCTGATTCAATTTGTTTTGAAACAACGGTTGATTAAGTTCAAAGCAAAACAAAATACTTTTACCTGTAAAAAAAACACATTTTTGTGAAAAAACATAATGACCACAGAACCAGCACCAACTTCTCCTTCAAGGCAAGGGGGGAATGAGAGGGGCTTGAAAACATAATGGTCACATGACTACAAATGTGTTCCGTTGCCTAGATACAGGGGGTGTCTCACATTACCCGATGTCCCACATTACCCTGCTCTCCCCTATATAGAATTATATATAAGAATATAGGTTATGGTTCACAATGAATATGAGTGTCAAAATGTTCACTACAGTGTGAAGAATCAAAGTGCAGTAACATCTTAAAGTGTTGTTTTTTTAAATACGCCTCCCTATAGGACATTGTGCAGTCACACATTTGTAAAAAAAACCCAGGTAAATGTAAAAACATGTACGCTCAAGCACGACAGACTTCCTTCCATTTTTTAATAAACACAACATTTTTACAGTGCCCTTTGAGCAGACCAGTAAGTCAAGTGTCTCTAACCTAAGACAGCATATGAACATTTTCTACAGTTTTTTTGGAAAGCGATCCTGAGTTACACCATGTTTAAAAAGCTCTCTTCATGAAGATGTGTCACTGTTTGCTACATTTCCCCAGTCAATGTGAATACTATTGTTTTTACTGACCCCCTCGACAGCACACAGACTGTAGCATCATTACTTACTGTGAAGAAAAGACAAACAGACAGGTCACATGGCAGAGATTCACACATCACAGACACAGTACAGCTCTTACACCGTCCAGCGTGCGTTCATGTGCCGTCGGAATAATCAGGATAATCATCTTTCCACTGAGAACATACATGTAAACGCCACCTGAAGTAAGAACAACAACTCGATAAGTTATAAATTTAAGAAAATAAAGAACAAGCAATAATGACACTGAGTCATTTATACAAGCAACATCGTAAAACACCAATAAATAAATAAAGGGATTTAGTAAAACAGGCATATGGCCACCATCTGTGGACTGAATGACACTTTGTGGAGTTCAAAATACTTGGAATGAAGCATTTTTGAAAAACATTTTTAGTTGCCAGAGGAACTCTACAGCGCCTCCCAGAGCTGAAAGGCTCCAACTGGCTGAAGAGAGGATGGGAGCCATGTGCCTGGATGCTTCCTCCCTCGTCCTTTCCTTAAAAGGTTCAAGGTTGGAACAACAATGTCACAATTCGGGAGGAGAATGTGGATGCACAGGGCCGCCACAAAGTCACATGTCAGGCCTGTAGACAGTTCAACTCAACGGTAAATCCAGAGTCACTTATCTAATCAATAATACAGTGCATTGTGAGACAAAGTGGGCGGCCAAGATATCACATGAAAGTTAAACCCACACCAACAGTGTGTTCATCATATAAACACACACACACACACACACACACACACACACACACACACACTGCGACATTACCAAGTTGATCAGCATCAGGGAGGCATCATTATATGAATCAAATACACAGACAGAAGCAAACAAAGCAGGCAGTACAGACATACACACACACACACACAAACACACACACACACACACACACACAAACAGACCCCACAACATGAACCACCTGCAAACAATATGCTCATTAGACTGTGATTGGACGCAGGCTGAAATAAATGCTGCCTCTCTGCTGCACACACATGTGCACAGCAAGTAACTCCAGGGTTGGTGGACTACTGTTGCATTGACCAGGCTGTATGCAGAAATGACTTGTGCAAATTGTTTGAAGTAAGTAATCACTCTGTGTGACTGTGCAGTGTAGCTGTTGTCCAATGGCTCCTGATTTTCATTTTTTATTTCCTGAGCAGGACCTTCTTGCTGATTTGTTTGTTTCAAGCAGAGCATGTTCGCTGTTTATGGGCCACACAAGGTGCGCAGAACCCCACCATTTCATAACAAACCAACTCTTAATTTACAAGTTGTAGATCTTTAACACTTGTCTCTATTGCAGCTCAGGGCTCCCAGAGACAAAGCGGCAGCGCATATGATGGGTTCTCGCGACAGGACAGTGGTCGAAGAAGAGATGGTGGCAGCGATCCCCGGAATAAATTCAGACAGGCCTCCGTTTCTCCACGCTCGGCCCAGAGCAGTGCCTTCAATCCAGAGCCTGCTGTTCGCAATGGTTATGATCAGGGGTTTTCCAGCAGTGGCCACACACAAACTGTTTCACAGCAAGCTCACATTGGCTACGCTTCGGTCCGGTTAGTGGGGAGCAGCTCTGTATCAAATCCCAATTGGAAAATGATAGAACCCAAGCGGGTAAATGCTCAAAGTGTCCCGAAAACGCAGTTCTTGGGCCGTTCTTATTCTGTCGCTAGTGGAAGTGCTTTGAGAAAGCACAGTCAAAACCAGTATCCCCTCAGTGATAGAACTCAGCAGGGTACACAACCTACTAACCAACATCTGTCCAGAAATTCTGCATCTGCGCAGAGTCCAACCTTCTCTGCACAAGCGGGCTACCCTCCATCTTCACAGTCTTCGAGACTGTTTAGTGCAGGAGCTCCTGTGCCAGAACACGGCCCTGTACGGACGCACACCTCAGCCACCGTCCGTGGTCGACGAGTGTCTTCACAGTCTAAAGCTGCAGCTTCTCAACCCTCTAGTTTTTCAATCCCTCAAAATGAGAGAATCAGAAATGACCCCAGCCAGCCCGATCAGTTCAAGAGCAAGCTGTTTACTGTGACCGGAGGATCTGCCCAAGGAGAGTATCCCCCGTCTGCATTTGCGCCACGCAGTCTAGAAGGGAGCCAGGGCTTGAACTATGACCCCAGCCACACCTGGCCTGCATCGTCGCTGTGGAACACCAGAAACCAGGGAAAAGGAGGCCTCCATGCCACAGGGCGCTCATCTCAGCTCTTCGCCCCGACCATAACCCACAGCATCCCAACTCGCTTCGGCGGCTCGCCCATCAGGAGGCTGACGGGGCCAACTGACCAGAAGCAAGATGTCCAGACACCACAGCTGAAATACACGGCTCCCTCACAGCAGACTGCGGCCTACAATCCACAGGGTCAGAGTGTTCAACCAGAGAGAAAATGGAAGAGGGTCAGCAGGCTGCTTCAGTGACATGAACAGGTTGGTCAAATACATTTCTGTCATACATGCTTAACATTGTTTTCTAATGTTCTACTCTTCCTCTGTCTGCAGCAGGATGCAAAGTCCCTGGTTCAGTGTTTTTTGAATAAATTCTAAATATAGATCTTGTCTCGTCTTTACTGTTGATACTGATGTGGTTCTGCTGTTGAAGCTATGAATGTGGAATTGGTGAATGTGGTGCCACCTAGTGTTATAAAATGGTTTATCTGAACCAGAGTCTTCTGTTCTGTGAAGAACCTTCACTTTGAAATATAAAAACAACTTTCAGCTAATAACGTTCAGATCCATTAAATGCGGAGTCAGTGATATCTTCCAACACACAGCATCAAGGACCAGTGTGTAAAATCACTGCCGTGACTGAGATCAGCCGCACTGGAGATCACACAAAACTTTACTTCCAAATATCCCAGAGTGGAGGTTAGGATCCAGTGATGTATGAAGTAATCGGTCCTATTGCTCAAAATGTATAAATACTACGGTGACACTCGTGATGGATGCACGCTAATTATATTTAGCTTTCTTCACATTTTGCAATATTCTTCAGATTTGACACACAAATTATTTTTAAATGGTATCTACATCCCTTGCCGATTTGAAAGGTATGTTTGGGAAATTAGCAAATATCCCACGCCCCTTGAACTAGCCTCAGTGCACACTACAGGTTTGTGTGTGTGTGTGTGGGGGGGGTGGTGCTTTAATGAAGCGTTTAACAAAAATAAAATCAAGTTCAACCGGCCGGTTCACTTTAGTAAATGGACAAAGTCTGAAAACCTGGAGATTTGGGCTCCTGCAGACAACGAAACTCATTTCCCCCTGTGTGTGAGAGCAGTCCGCCTCGCTTCAGGAGGGTAGAATAGAGATGCAAAGCCACCAGGACATGCAACCCTGATATGCATATTCCTAAATAAGATTTCCATCAAATGATCAAACTTTTGTATCATTCACACACACAATCCTGCAATGCATCTATTTGCAGCACCTTCTCTATCACACATCTTGCGCACACTTCAGGCACGGGGGTCAGGACTCAGGAGCACTGGGGGGGTCAGTATTCAGCAGGCGAAATAAGGTAAACTGAGATAAAACCTGGTAAGTGGACAACCCGCTCAACCTCCTGTGCCACAGCTGCTCCAAACTGCTTCCCCTGCTCACAAAGCTCTTTTCTGAGTGAATGTATCTCTCATGACAAGTGAGGTTAAAAAAAAGTAGGAAACACTGCCCCTCTGTGGACAGAAGGGGTTACTGTCTATGGTAATGGTATGTGGAGCTCCTGCTAATGACCAGTCTTGATATGGAAGATGACACCTTACGCCTTGCAGGGGGAACAAACAGGTTGAGCAGGTTACACATAGGAGACCTGTCAGGTGAAGGGAAAACAAAAGCCCCTGCACCGTCTGGCTCCACACAGACATGACCGGGTCACTGAACTCCCCACCTTTATCCCCCTGTGTGTTTTGTCCCAGTTCCCATATACACTGCACTTTTATCACACACCCACAGACAGACCTACTATTCTTACACTACTACTCGTATCATTTGATTAAACAAAACTTTATGAATGTTGATACAAATCTAAATGCCAACACTAACCTTCTAAACCTAATTTTAACTGGTAGAATTTAAACCATGACCCAAAAAACAAATCTCCACCGTCATACATCCTTTTTAAAGTTGAGGACTCACTAAAAAATGGCAACTTTACTTTCAATAAATCTCTTATTTTTTGTCTCAGCACATTTTCACTTACTTCTTATGTTATACACTGCTCATAAAAAATGAAGGAAACACTAAAATCACACATCAGATCTTGATGAACAAATGATTTATGTTGAAAGTCTTTACCGATGCACATTGTATAATTTGTTGAAAACAAAATGGAGTATGAACAGTCAATGGAAACTGAAATCATCAACCCATTGATCGCTGGATTCAAAACTAGGCTGACAAAGCAAAGAATTTAAATCACAGGCTGATCCAACTGATGTGAATTTCATCACAGCAGCTCATAATGTGACTCAGTGGTGTGAATGGCCTCCTCGTGCCTGTATGAACTCCAGACAGCGTCTGGGCCTGCTCCTGATGAGTCGACGGATGGAGTGTTGGGGGATCTCATCCCAGACCTGGATCAGGGCATCAATGAGCTCAAGCACAGTCTGTGGCTTATGACCCATAGGTGCTCAATTGGATATACATCAGGGGAATTTAATGGCCAGTTAATCGTCATCCAGGACCTGGCTACACATTCTGGCCACATGAGGCCGGGCATTGTCCTGCAAGGTTCTTTTAAGAGAACAGGGCGCCAGTGGCGGACCTGCCAGTGGCGCCCTGTTCTCTGGTGAATGCCAATCGAGCTGCACGGGGCTGGGCTGTGAGCACAGGTCCCACTAGAGGTCGTCAGGGCCTCATGCCACCCTCATAGAGTCTGTTTCTGACAGTTTGGTCAGAAACGTGCACACCATTGGCCCGCTGGAGGTCATTTTGAAGGGCTCTGGCGGTGCTGCAGTTACCGATCCTGCTGCTGGGTCGATGCCCTTCTACGGCCCTGTCCTGCTTTCCTTGTGTAACAGCTCCTGGTATCTCCGCCATGCTCCTGAGACTGTGCTGGGAGATACAGCAAGCCTTCTTGCGACTGCTTCAAATTCTGCGAGCGACAGATAGTATGAACATGGTTGCGATAACAATAGAAAAGTTGAAAAGGATTGCGGAATAGGAAATGAAATTATTGAGCAGAGCGAGGGTGGTTAGCAACAGGAAGTGTGTGTTTGTAAAGAGAGATAAACTGACATAGGGGGCGGAGTGAGCTCATTGAAGTGTGTGTGTGTGTGTGTGTGTGTGTGCGCTTGTGTGTATATTGAAAAGTGTGAAGAGAAACAGTTACTGCATGAGACTCAGAGATCCTCCCAGCAGGAGTGCTGACAGTACATAAGAATTTCACCAATCTAAATGACCCCTGAGGCTTTTCAAAATACTGTAACCACACGACCACAGTTTCTTCTTTCCACTGCACTGTGAACTTATTTCTTCCATTTCAGATTATAACAAGTACTTTATGAGCAGATGAAAACAGCTTGAGCTGCTCAAAATGTCTGTTTCTTGAGATATTTCAGTGAAACATGCAGCTGGAGGGGGAGGGTCCTTTGTATCCACCGTGCGTCATCCAACATACACACAATCACATCACAAATATGCAAACAACTGAGGTCATTCTCTTTTACCCTGACTACCTGTTTACATTATATTCATCCTGTTTACATTATAAATATATACATTGTTCCTATTTCCACTTGTTTATGTATTTATTTATTCATCCAATAATGCTTCTTATTTCACGTCACTTTCTGCAGCTGTAACATGTTATCTTATTTGATCATATCTAATCTAATCTTAGCAAATTCTTAAGCATAAATCACCCTCTAGCTAAACTTAAGTCTAATGTTAAATGATGGAATTTAGCCCATGATCCAGAACCAAAGGTCACTATTGCATTATTTAACAAAAAGGCTGCATTTATACTGTCCCTCATGTTGTAGTTGAAAAATCAGCAGAGCTCAAACCACAGTTCTGCTTCAGGCGAGATCATGACAGGGCTTGGATCCAGGTTGAAACTGGATTTGATGACATATCAGGACACAGGAAACCTGAAAAATGTGTCTTAGCCATTTCTTGTTGTTTTATTATCCACTGTGCAGGCTGAATGGCATGTACCAGTATGTTTCTTGGTATCTTTGGAAAGAGGAAAGCCAGCTGTTTCATCAGGTTACGCTATGCTAAGCTTAGTAGCTGTCGTGGCCTAATATTTACTGGAAAGATATAAGAGTAGTATGACAACTAGGTATCGCAACTTGCCTGTTATCTATGTTTAAGGTGAGAGTTTCTCCCTTGAGAGATTAATATGGTGTTTTGTATGGCATAATAGCGTAGGGTGGGGTACTGTAGAGTATTGTATTGTTTCAAATCAATGAGAAA
Source organism: Platichthys flesus (assembly GCF_949316205.1). Classification (NCBI taxonomy): domain Eukaryota; kingdom Metazoa; phylum Chordata; class Actinopteri; order Pleuronectiformes; family Pleuronectidae; genus Platichthys; species Platichthys flesus. The sequence goes on along the minus strand of NC_084961.1, from coordinate 17,250,636 downwards.
CTGAAAAGCTGTGACTTCAAAATAGTAGAATAAACTAACAACCCCTGTCCAGTCAAGGGAGAATAGGCTACATGTCTGTTTAACACCATCTGTTTAATCAGTTATTATATTCACATTCAATGGGTTTTAAGATGAAGACATAAATAATCATAAATCATGATATATTTATCTTTCTCTTTCACTAATCCCAGCATTCTTCCTGGTTTTTATCTTCTCAAAGGTGACCTGAATAAATGTGTAAACTCTGATAAGCAGCCTGTCTCAACACTTGGAGTAATGTGATCCCAGTGTGCTGCTGCTGCTGTCTGATAGGTATTTCTGTGCTATGTTAAAGAAGAAGGAAAAAAGAAGAAGAACTACAGTCACTGGCAAAGAATGTTCCAGGAGTCCACACCCACGCTGTGTGAATACCTTTTCCCTCTCTCCGAACACTCCTGTGCTGATGTGAGATGTTTGAAGAGCGGCTGGCTATCTGTCCTCAAAGTCATTCCAATGAAATGAAACAACTTGTGATTGGAGGAGGTTTTTCATAAAGAAATATAAATGTTCCATTACCCAATAAAACACCAGAAAACAACTGTCTTCACAACTTAACCCTGAACCCCCTTATTATCCATACAAATCTCACTCCTTTAAAGCATTTCTATTGTTTCTAGGTTCTACAATCAAGTCACACATAAGGGTTTTTTCGTTTTTTATTCACTCTTTGACAGAAAAAAAAAAACGTCTTCCTGCTGATCCACCCAGGTACGTCAAGCTGCAAACACAACAGGCTTTTTGGTATAGCTTTTCAAAATAAAAACCCAGCGCTTACAGAAAAATGGAGGGCACAAAGTAAGGACTCATTATGAAGAGTGACCTATTTCAGAGTTGATAAATAAAACTGGATAATGGGCCTGATTTAATCATTTTGATGCATCAAAGTGTAAACATAACTTTAATGTTGCCGCTGTGAATGCGTAGCTTTTCTTACTAATATAGCAAACTGCTGAGTTGATCAACCTTATTATTAGATTCTTTATAGCGAATCTACAAAGTAGCTACTAACCAAAGCTGCCTGTAGGTTAAGATTAGCCTATTATTTTTCACTGTGCATAAGTAGGTAGTACAAGTAGCATAAATAAGTAATTAAGAATTAAGAGTCTACAGTAGATGTGGGTTGTGGAGGTATCTGATAATGGATTATTATTACTACAACTAGATATACAATATGCCTACTCAGATACACCACTATTATTGGCACTATAGCTCTATCTTTACAATTGTAAATTTCAACGTCAATGCTGCTCTGTTCATCTGTCAGATATTTCCTTATGTACAAATACTTTTCCAATCATGCTAGATACTGTATTTTCTCATGAATGTTGTAAGTATTGTTTTGTTGCCTTGCTCGGCTACACTCACGCAGCGTCTATTGTCCTTCTGTCGGTGCTGGGTGAGAGATCCTTGACATGTGGCTCTCTCTGAGTTTTCTATATTTTTTTTCCAGCTTAAAGGGTTTTGTTTTGGACGTTTTGCCTCACTCTTGCTGGGGATTGATGTCAAGGGATGTCACACTTTGTTAGGTCATATCAGGCAAATTGAGATCTGTGAATATGGGCTATACAAATTTAGTACATCAAAATCTGAACTTGAGTACGGTATTTGAGCCAGGCTCTAATGTTACTTCCGACCACTGTGTGCATGTATGCAAATCAAATTGTATATGTAGATTTGAGATGAAAGCTTTTTCATTACTTTACATTTGCTAGACCGAATTGTGTTTCGTCATTTTTCTGTCATTTCCGACAGCCAGATGTAGAAAGTATCCGTTTGATTGCTGTTGGCTGTGAAATTATAGTAGCGTCTCAAAATTCACGACGTGGTAGATAAAGAATGAGACTTTTATTTTTTTTGCGCCACAGTAACAAAGCTTCCGGTTTGTCTGCGGTCCTCACTAACTTGCTTGTTGCTCTGTCAGCGGAGCGATCGAACGTGCGGTGAACACTTTATTGAGCGGGTGTCGGATTGAGGTCAGAACTGATCGTCTCAGCCGCGGACTCTGGAGACCAGGAGCTTCGAGGTGAGATCTTCTCCACACACAGACCCAGCGAAGACAGGGAGGACAGGGATGGACAGTGATGGACACTGGGCAGAAGAAGTTACGTCTTTCTTTTATCCACTGGGCCAAAACTTGTCTGAACTCACAGACCTCTGACAGAAGCGCGACGTTATTCGTTACAAACGGCGTTACATTACTTGACAGAATCTGAGTGTTTGATTCAGGGAAGTTCAGCACAGCAGCCACTTCTCGCCAGGGGCGGTCACAGAAAAGAAAGTACTGCAGGCTGGGTGGTGCCAAGTTATGGAGGGGGTGGTCCTTTTAATTTTTTTTTTCATTTTCTTTTACGTCAAGATCAATTCAGAACCCATCACCAGGGACATTGTAATTGTAATTGGTGGTGCTAAAATAAAAGTTCATACAATGGAATAAGCTGCTCTCAGACATGCACTGGATTCCACAGCTCCTCCATATTTTCTCCGGAGGATGTGCATGTATGAAGGCAAATGTCAGAGTAAGATGCTCTTAAGTTTCTGTGGACTTTATCCACCTGGCCTCCGAGTACAAAGTCCGTAGAAAGGAGAGGGTGTGACAACACAGCAGGGGATCCCCAGCTGGATTGACTGCGAGCGAGTGTGTGTGTGTGCTCTAGAGGCAAAAATTACAAAAACAAATAAAAAACTATAAAACACACATAGAGGACAAAGTGGAAGATGTTAAAACTGTTTGTCGTGATAAGAGCTGACAACTGTGTCGGGGGGGGGGGGGGGGGGGGGTTAACATGATCACGTGACCTCCGCAGCGGAGTTTATACATTACTTCTGCTGCTCCACCTCTCGCCTGCATAATGCAGAGGATTTGACGCTGTATTGTGCACGTGTGAAAGGCAAACTCTGGGTAACCTCCGTAGCCAATTGTCGGGATGTTATCTGGAGTTCATGTCGGAAAACGTTTTTTGTGGACCAGGAGTCTAAGTCCATTTTTCTCTATCTCAACTCTTTCAACTCTCTTTTCCGCAGGAACCATCCAGCTCCATGCAGTAATGGCGACCATTGTGATGGATAGAATTGGGCGTGTGTTCATCAGCCTGCAGCAGATCAGGCAGGTCCCCCGGATGCTGACTGAGGCTGCGCCCTCCATGCCCGGCACCATGAGAGACAACGAGGTTCCCGCCTACTTTCGGGATCACAATATCTGCACAGGCTACCGGCCGCTCAACCAGAACTGGCGCTACTACTTCCTGTCCTTGTTCCAGCGCCACAATGAGACAATCAACATCTGGACTCACATGCTGGCGTTTTTAGTTTTACTGGTCAAGTTGCAGCAGCTGGTGGAGACTGTGGACTTTGTTGGCGATCCTCAATCGTGGCCTCTATTGATTCTCATCCTGTCGTCTTTGAGCTACACTGGCTTCAGCGTACTAGCTCACATGCTGGGTGGGAAGTCTGAGCTATGCCACTACGTTTTCTTCTACCTGGACTATGTCGGGGTAGCACAGTACCAGTATGGCAGTGCTGTGGTTCACTTTTATTATGCTGTGGATGAGAGCTTTCACAAACACGTGCATGGGATCTTCATGCCTGTCGCCAGCGTCTTAAGCTGTTTGTCATGCCTGGGGTGCTGTTATGGCAAATACTTCAACCACAGCCGACCAACCTGGGTGCGTAAGGTGTGCCAGGTGCTGCCCTCGACGATTGCCTACATGTGGGACAGCAGTCCAGTGGCTATGAGACTCTTTTCCTGGTCCTCAGCCAGCAGTGACTCAGCCGTTCTCTACCACTTTGGCCAGGTTGTGTTCTTCCTCAGCTGTTCCTTCTTTTTTACCGTTCCCCTTTTCGAGCGTTGCTTCCCTGGACGCTGCGATTTTGTGGGACAGAGTCACCAGATTTTCCACGTTTTTCTCTCCTGCTGCACCCTGTGTCAGATTCATGCCTCGCAGCTCGACTACGTGGGCCGCAGGGAGCTGTACTCACGTTTGCATGGCAGTGGTGAGGTGGCTCTCTTTGCGGGCCTCTACGGGGTCACTTTTGTTGTGTGCGCGCTGATTAGTGCCGTCATGATGAGGAAAGTTAAACGAGTGCTTGACTTGAAGAACAAGTCCAAATAATGGATTGAATGTTTTAGGAACTATATGCGAAAGCATTTATGTACCTTCTCCTTCCAGACAATCTGCCTTGATAGAAAGGGACCTTAATATTTTCATGCAGTCGCAGATAACCACAGAAAGGCGTAATGTTATGGCGTGTTAAGTTTTGATATTACTAATACTTGTGGAACAATTTACCATATCAGCATTTGTCATGTTTAAGTAGAGATTGCTGCTTTGATCAAGATCAGTTTCTCACAATGCACAGACTAACTAAATGTAGATATGATGAATAGATGAAAAATAGTATAACATTATATATTTTGATACTGCAAAACGCAAATATTGTTAATATTCGTTTTTTATGCAAACAGTGGGCATACTTAACCAAGGCCAATTAAAGGATTAAAAAAAATCGACAATTATTGAAATCGAAGTGGCTAATCCATGATGTAGCGGGCAACTTGGACTGAAGCCGAGGAATGATCCCCCTGGCTGGGTCGCCCAAGTGAGGGTCAAATAACCGATGACCTTGGGTTCATCACTGAGGATGTGTCCAAGTTGCACTGACTGATGTTTCTATATCTAGAAATCCTTTAAAGGTGCTTTGCAACATTTCCTCTATGCAAAAAAACTACTTCACAATTGAAGTACAGACACTCTTATGTGATAAAATGAGATAAAATCACCTTAACTACATTTTACAGTGTAGGAACAATGTTACAACGTGCAGTGCCTTTGTCATTGTGCCTTGAGAGCCCAGTGTTTGCACTTTTAATGTTAGATTTAACATAACGTCGGTGCTGGTTTATTATAGCATCAAGAACGTACTGTTCGCTACATGACAATGTAGATTCTTACGAAATTTAAGGTTTAGGTTTTAAGTTGCCATGATGAGATGTGTGTCTATGCTACTCTGAGACTTTTTATGTTGTTCAAGCACAAGTTTGATAAAATAGCTATTTAATTTTGATAGAACTCAATGCACTGTCCGTATTTAACAAAACTGGATATTTTATGATCAATTTAATATATGAGGAGAGTCTTAACTTTTAAAATACATTTCCCACTTTATTCTTGCAGTATAGACTGTTTTGTATTATATACTGTATATTAGGATGGCGGCAATCACTGTATTATTTCACATCTGGCCTTTGTCACTGCAGATGTTGGGATATGTCATAGTAGGTAAAGCACAAGTGTGTTGCTGATAGTATAAAGAATGGCTCTGATTGTGTGACAATGAGCCAGTATGCATGACACCATGACCCTGATGTTGAAACAGCTAAATGAGATTTAGCCATGATGGATTTTATGATTTACACCCAGGCATCGACCTCTGTGTCATGAGCTGAATTTGTACACACTGACAGAGTTGTCATGCCCTTTGTTGTTGCTTTTTAGCATGTCCGGCATTAGCTGTTTGGTTGAGTTGAAGAGTGATACTCAACCCTCCGCTGTCACTTGCCAACACTATAATGTTTTGCCACTGAAGCGCAACGATTCCTGGGATAGGTTGGGCCAGGAAGGATCCACCCATTCCATCCCCTTTTGGTTTTAGGGAGATGGGAAAATGTATTTGCTGGCCACATTTGTGGAAGCCTTGAAAATGGGACAGACGAGCTGCGCCGCTGTGATCCAATCATTAAAATGCAGCCTCCGATGGATGCAGCCCCTGAAATGAGACAAAGCTAACATGTCCGCTGTGACAAAGGTCTGTTGGAAACCTTTTTGTGGCCTCAGCTAAGAGTTGACTGTGTGTGTTACATGAATGTAGATAAAGGTACCATAATAATGAATGTCTGCTACTACTGACCAACATGTGAAAATAGATTTGGATTGAGTTAAATAAACTTTTTTCTCTGACAAATCTTGATGTTGTGTTAAATGAAAATGTCTCTTGGAACTCACTGTGTTAAATCCCCTGGTCACTGGAGCACGTTGGCCTTTACAGGGAACACCACGCTTGTTAGCTTCATTGTCTTTAATTATAACACACTTGATGCTGGCCTCCAGGCCAATAGAATATGGTGTAGTTTTCCAAACTCTTTTTTCAACCACAGAAATATAACATATGATCTAATATTATGCTCTGCAACTGAATCATGGCTGAAGAACTCAAACTTAAAAATCGAAATTATGTACTAACATAGTGTGCTTGTTTTATGTTGTTTTAAAGTGCTGCTGCGTAATTTTGTGGATTTCATGTTAAATCCGAAGAATTTTGTCAGTTATTCCTCCTGATCCTGATCTATAAACTTTGACAAAAACAACTTTTCACGTTTCATTTCGAGTTGTATTTGACACCTTTAATGATAAAAAAACACATTGTACAGTATTCTTGACTTCTATGTAGTACACACATTTACTGTAACTGACACTTTAAAGTTACATTCTTGCTTTTAAAAATCTTTTTGCATTTCTTCACAAAGTATCTTAGGATAAAAGGTACAGCGGAGGCTCGTAAAAGAACAGATGCTAAAACACATTTTCATACAGGAACACATTATGTCGACAAACACTTTACTGATTACCTTGAAGGAGTTTTTTTTCCTATCAGCACACAGAGGCCAAAAGGTCAAGGACAAGCTTATATCTGTGGTTTTGAGTGAAAGGACCGAATGTGAAGGGGAGCTCTCCACTGGTGAGACATTTTTTATTTTTATCCGGCTATTATTAATTAGTGCTGCTATTATTGCTGCTGTTATAACTTCATATAGTTAATCGTATTACACCTATACATGTGTAACATACCGTTATACCAACTAGTCCAACAGGGGTTGAATATAAAAGGATATACAACTGTGTTCCTTGGCTAAGGCTATGGAGCCTATAATTAGGGCCCGAGCACCGAATGGTGAGAGGCCCTATTGAATCTGTAAGGATTTTTATTAGGGCCCGAGCACCAAATGGTGAGAGGCCCTATTGAATCTGTAAGGATTTTTATTATTATTATTAGGGCCCGAGCACCGAATGGTGAGAGGCCCTATTGAATCTGTAAGGATTTTTATTATTATTATTATTATTAGGGCCCGAGCACCGAATGGTGAGAGGCCCTATTGAATCTGTAAGGATTTTTATTATTATTAGGGCCCGAGCACCGAATGGTGAGAGGCCCTATTGAATCTGTAAGGATTTTTATTATTAGGGCCCGAGCACCGAAATCGGTGGGAGGCCCTATTGAAATTGAAATGATTATTAGGGCCCGAGCACCGAAATCGGTGGGAGGCCCTATTGAAATTGAAATGATTATTATTATTATTATTATTATTATTTTTCTTAGCTTAAATGAATTGGCTTTTTGAGGGCTTTAATGTGCTCAAAAAGTTGTAGGAGTTTGCAGCAAATTCGAAGGCGGCGTAAAATTACGTATTCTGGAGTATTTCGAAAAGGGCGTGGCAAAATGGCTCAAGAGCGCCACCTACGGAAAAGCCCCTCATTTAGCATTCACCGATCCTCAAAAAAAACATAGACTATTGTGTATCATGACTAGATGCACAAAAAAGTCCATCAGTGCATTATGAATAACGCAACAGGAAGCCCGCCAGTTTGACTTTAGTGGCCATTTTGGTCATATTCCATATTTTTTCTTTGATGTACTTGTCGTACAGCTTTCATCAGATCAACTTCAAATTTAGACGATCGTCATCACAACAAATTGGAGATCTAAAGTTATTGAAGGATTACGTTTTAGCAAAACCGTCTGACCGTGGTGTGGCGTTAAAGTTTGATGAAACGCCATCAAAACACAAGCTTCCATATTTCAGACATATTTTGTCCAATTGAGTCCAAACTAGACACATACGACAAGAGTCGCGACCAGAAGACATCGGTGCAGAAATTGTGACTTACAATCACAGCGCCCCCTGGTGGCAACAGGAAATGTCTTGTTTTTAAGACGTGTTATGTTTTTATGTACTACTCGGAGAGCTTTCATCAGATCAACTTAAAAATTAGATGAGACTCTACAAAACAAGATGAAGATCTAAAGTTATCAATATTTAAACTTTTCATCATACCGTGTGACCGTGGTGAGGTCTCAAAGTTCGACTAAACGCCAATATAAGCGAGCTTCTGTAACTTAGACATATTTTGTCCAATCGACTCCAAACTACACATATAAGACAAGAGTCGCGACCGGAAGACATCTACCTAGAAATCATGACTTAAAAGGAAAGCGCCCCCTGGTGGCATTAGGAAATGTCTTGTTTTTGTACATCGTGCGCTTTGATTTATTTGTCGGAGAGCTTTCATCACATCAATTTAAAATTTAGACGGGTGGCATCACAACAAGATGGAGATCTAAGGTTATCAAAGAAACAACTTTTCGACACACCGTCTGTCTGTGGCGGGGCGTCAAATCAGCTCACCATGACACACGAAAACGCTTAAAGGGGACATATTCGCTTTAAAGGGGACATATTATTTCCATTTCACCACAGTTGATATGGTTCCTTGGGGTCTTAATGAAATGTCTGTAAAATATTTTGGTAAAAATACCCCAAGGATAATTTAAAACAGCACCTTTTTACTCTGTCTAAAACAGACCTCCTCAGATCAACCTGTTTTGAAGGCCCCGCCCCCCTCTCACCCCGCCCCCATCTTACCCCACCCCCTTTCACCCCTCTCATCCCTCACCCCTCTCATCCCTCCCCCTTCTCACCCTGTGGCAAAATGCCTCAAGAGCGCCACCTATGGAAAAGCCCCTCATTTAGCATTCACCGATCCTCAAAAAAAACAAAGACTAATGTGTATCATGACTAGATGCACAAAAAAGTCCATCAGTGCATTATGAATAACGCAACAGGAAGCTTCCAGTTTGACTTTAGTGGCCATTTTGGTCATATTCCATATTTTTTCTTTGATGTACTTGTCGTACAGCTTTCATCAGATCAACTTCAAATTTAGACGATCGTCATCACAACAAATTAGAGATCTAAAGTTATTGAAGGATTACATTTTAGCAAAACCGTCTGACCGTGGTGTGGTGTTAAAGTTTGATGAAACGCCATCAAAACACAAGCTTCCATATTTCAGACATATTTTGTCCAATTGAGTCCAAACTAGACACATACGACAAGAGTCGCCACCAGAAGACATCGGTGCAGAAATTGTGACTTACAATCACAGCGCCCCCTGGTGGCAACAGGAAATGTCTTGTTTTTGGTACGTGTTATGTTTTTATGTACTACTCAGAGAGCTTTCATCAGATCAACTTAAAAATTAGATGAGACTCTACAAAACAAGATGAAGATCTAAAGTTATCAATATTCAAACTTTTCATCATACCGTGTGACCGTGGTGAGGTCTCAAAGTTCGACTAAACGCCAATATAAGCAAGCTTCTGTAACTTAGACATATTTTGTCCAATCGACTCCAAACTACACATATAAGACAAGAGTCGCGACCGGAAGACATCTACCTAGAAATCATGACTTAAAAGGAAAGCGCCCCCTGGTGGCATCAGGAAATGTCTTGTTTTTGTACATCGTGCGCTTTGATTTATTTGTCGGAGAGCTTTCATCACATCAATTTAAAATTTAGACGAGTGTCATCACAACAAGATGCAGATCTAAAGTTATCAAAGAAACAACTTTTCGTCACACTGTCTGACTGTGGTGGGACGTCACATCAGCTCGCCATGACACACGAAAACGCTTTAACTTCCGTGTTCATGGGTCCATCTCCCTCAAACTACATTAGTGTATCATCAGCCCCCCTCCCTTGAAGATATTCAGATGGTTTTAAAGAATGGGCGTGGCAAAATGGCTCAACAGCGCCACCAACAGAGCTTCCCCTCATTTATGGAGAAACACCTCATTTAGAATTCACTGATCCTCACGAAATTGAAGACAGTTGTGTATCATCACCAGATGCACAAAAAACACGCTCGGAGCAATTTGAAAAAACGCAACAGGAACCCCGCCATTTTCGATTTGGACCATATTCCATGTTTTTTATTTTCATGTACTTCTTAGAGAGCTTTCATCAGATCAACTGAAAATTTAGACGAGTGTCATCACAACAAGATTGAGATCTAAAGTTATTGAAAGATCAATTTTTCGCCACACCGTGTGACCGTGGCGAGGCGTCAAAATGTGACTAAACGCCATCAAAACACAAGCTTCTATATCTTGGACATATTTGGTCCAATCGAGTTCAAACTACACATATACTACAAGAAGCGCGACCTGATGACATCAACAAAGACACCATGACTTAAAATCATAGCGCCACCTGCTAACTAAAAGAAGTGAAGCGTTTATCTTGCAGCAGTGCGCAAATGCATGCAACGCTGAGACGAGCGCTTGGTCATCGAACGTTCTCTCTTCCCCGACCGCAACAGACTTGAAATTGCCTGTGCTCGGGCCCGTTAGTGCTACAACGTAGCCCTAGTTATTATTATTAGGGCCCGAGCACCGAAATCGGTGGGAGGCCCTATTGAAATTGAAATGATTATTATTATTATTATTATTATTTTTCTTAGCTTAAATGAATTGGCTTTTTGAGGGCTTTAATGTGCTCAAAAAGTTGTAGGAGTTTGCAGCAAATTCGAAGGCGGCGTAAAATTACGTATTCTGGAGTATTTTGAAAAGGGCGTGGCAAAATGGCTCAAGAGCGCCACCTACGGAAAAGCCCCTCATTTAGCATTCACCGATCTTCAAAAAAAACAAAGACTATTGTGTATCATGACTAGATGCACAAAAAAGTCCATCAGTGCATTATGAATAACGCAACAGGAAGCCCGGCAGTTTGACTTTAGTGGCCATTTTGGTCATATTCCATATTTTTTCTTTGATGTACTTGTCGTACAGCTTTCATCAGATCAACTTCAAATTTAGACGATCGTCATCACAACAAATTGGAGATCTAAAGTTATTGAAGGATTACGTTTTAGCAAAACCGTCTGACCGTGGTGTGGCGTTAAAGTTTGATGAAACGCCATCAAAACACAAGCTTCAATATTTCAGACATATTTTGTCCAATTGAGTCCAAACTAGACACATACGACAAGATTCGCCACCAGAAGACATCGGTGCAGAAATTGTGACTTACAATCACAGCGCCCCCTGGTGGCAACAGGAAATGTCTTGTTTTTGGTACGTGTTATGTTTTTATGTACTTCTCAGACAGCTTTCATCAGATCAACTTAAAAATTAGATGAGACTCTACAAAACAAGATGAAGATCTAAAGTTATCAATATTTAAACTTTTCATCATACCGTGTGACCGTGGTGAGGTCTCAAAGTTCGACTAAACGCCAATATAAGCGAGCTTCTGTAACTTAGACATATTTTGTCCAATCGACTCCAAACTACACATATAAGACAAGAGTCGCGACCGAAAGACATCTACCTAGAAATCATGACTTAAAAGGAAAGCGCCCCCTGGTGGCATCAGGAAATGTCTTGTTTTGGTCATCTTACTCTTTGATGTATTTCCCTCCAGCCACTTTACTAAACCATGTCAAACTGTGTCAAATTGGTCTCAAGATATTGATAATGTAGGCATAACATTATTGTGACTTTTCATCATGTGGATTGTTAATGGCGTGGCATCAAAGTGCATCAGCTCACCATGACCAATGAAACCCATTTAACAGAGTTACCATGAACGCAGCATGAGACCGCTTTCAGTTTGTTACGTCTCACACTTGGATGTATTTCTCCTCATTCACTTTGCTAAACCATGTCAAACTGTGTCACATGGGTCTCAATATATTGATAATGTAGGCATAACATTGCTGTGAGTTTTCATCATGCGGATTATTCATAGCTTTGCAGCAGACTTCTTCAACTCGCCATGACAAACGAAGCTGCATTTAACACAGCTGCAAGTGAACGCCTCATGAGACTGAAAAAAGTTACGTCGTCACAAGCTGCGGAGCTGTGTATCACGAAGAACCGGAGAACGGTTGGCGAGTCTGGATGAGAGGACGGCGGCGGAGTCACTGTGGACGTTGTTCGCTCAGCAGGTTAGAGTGTGGGACGCTCTCAAAGCTTTTTTCCCCCGTCCGTCGTGTCTTTTCCTGTGTGAACTCTGCCGCTCTCAACAGCAGCACTGGCTATGAGCTAGCTCCTGCTAGCTCCAACGAAGCATCTCTCAACTGCTACGTAAGTTAAACGGACACTTCTGACTGACTGACTGACTGTGATGATAAGCAAAAGAGACACTGTGGACTGACTTTGCAGAGTCAATTCCGTAGCGACATTGAGACTGCATGCTGGTGCACGTGTGATGTGTTGTACTGCATTTGTTTGATCTGTTTACTAATACTAGCTCTAATAAATACTGTATAAATTATATTTTGCTCCTGAATTGAACTGTGTTAAAGGGGTTCACATGGAAAATATATGTTCAATTATGTAAAGGGTGATTTTTGTTACTATTATACTAATGGAGATTTAGCACTTGATACACATTGTAAGAGCAGCTGTTCAAAGGAGCACTACGTCTTTTAAGGCTCTTTATTCAGAGTCACGGTGTTGATGTCCTGTCACGTGTTACAGTGAAAAATAACCGTGTCTCCCACCTTCAGTATTTAAATCGTTAATCTCAGACAGACTTCACTGAATTCTTTTGTTAAATATGAGTAAGTCATAGCCTTGTAACTTTACTAGAACAGACAGTGTCATACAGAGTTGTGGGCTTATATGCACTACCTATTTCCTAATCTGAAATGATTATGCTCTGATTAACTTTGAACTAATATTTTATTTTTACCATTTAAAAGTCTGTTAATTACTTAACCTGGCCCATGTATGACTTTACATATCTGTGTATTGGTTTCATGTTCCTCTAGAAGGTCCAACTTGACACACAACTTGAATCCAACCAGACTGAACACTGACTCCAGGTACAGACCTGATTTCATTACTTAAAAACAATCAAAGTATTGCACATAATACATAATGTATTAAATTATAATGCAATACTTTTAATGTGAAATAGCTCCATTAAAAACATTCATTGTCATGGTAGTGCACGTTTTAATCCAAAAGCATATTCAAATACACAGTTGAATATCCACAGAAAATAAGATTACACACTTTGTTCATATGTAACTCTTCCTCTACAATAATGACGATCACTTTCATGTTTCCTATCATTTTATTAGGGACAGACGAGCCTGAAGGACACAGCTGTGATGACCATGTTCTGTCTCTTATGGCAAAGCAGAAATATAAAACACTGGGTTCTTATCTAAAGTGTTTCAAATCAGATCTCCACCATGTTGCTGCTGAGGACATCAGGTGCTGCAGTTCTTCATCTATGAAGAGAAAAAACGCACTGTTAAAGAATGTTTTGTGTTGTGTATAAAGCACAACAGATTTCAGATAGAACTGTTGTACTGTGGTCTTGGTTTATATCCTCATGGTGAAATGTACATATTTTAAGTCCCTTCTGATAAAAGTGCTGAAAGAAATACAACATTGTACAAATACATACAATGTCTTTCTACCTCATCAGTACTATTCAAGGTGATAATCTCCCACAGACCTATTGATAACAGTCCAAATCAAGTCTTTCCACTTCTCTCAGTGTGAAAACATAATTCTATAATTAATTTGAGAACTGTTTACAACACTGATGTGTGGAGATTAAAATCATACCTAAACTGTCTAATTCACTGTAAAACTCCATGACATTCGCAGGCCATCTGTAGTTAAGGGAGCAACGCATGGAGTGATGTGTAGATTACTAGTTTGATGATGCATGAGGAGAGGCGGTGGTCGAGTGGCAGAAACTTGGACTATGGGCAGAGAAGGTCTCTGGTTCGTCTTTGGTTCGACTCCATGGAGAGACAACAAAAGCCGAACCTGGATTGATCTGTCCAAAAATCCAAGAGTCTCCCTACCCTCTCTAGTGCCCATGAGCAAGGCACCTCACTCCCCCAACATCTGCTCCCCCGAGCGCCGTACATGGTCGCTCACTGCTCTGTGTGTCCTGCACCAGATGGGTAAAAAGCAGCGATTAAATTTCCCTACCTGCATGAGTGTGCCTTTGCATGTCTGTGCATGTGTTTGGGATGAATAAATGGATTTTAATGTTAATCTTTTAATCTTAATCAGTTGTCTTCCAGTTGACCAGCATGAAGCTGCAGATCTCCACCATGTTGCTGCTGGGGACATCAGGAGCTGCATTAATGAGGAGCAGAAGCGTACTGTTATGAATGTTTTGTGTTGTTTATGAAGCACTACTTATTTCAGCTAGAACCGATGTACTAGGGTCTGGGTTTGTATCCTAATGGTTAAATGCACATACTTTAAATCGCTTTTGATAAAACGTGACAAAGAAATACAACATTGTACACATAGATAAAATGTCTTTCTACCTCATCTGTAATATTCAAGGTGATGATCTCCCACAGAGCTGTTGATAACAGTCCACATCAAGTCTCTCCACTTCCCTCAGTGTGAAAACATAATTATATAATTAATTGGAGAAGTGTTTACAACACTGATGTGTGGACATTATAATGTTATCACTACTGTCTAATTCACTCTACAACTCCATGACAGACTAAATAAACGATGTGAAAATAGTAATGGCGGATATACCATCCTGTATCAGAATATTGGTGAAACAGTTACTATCACATGAAACGTACACGTGTAGCGTATTGATAGTAACTCATTAAAAAAAATAATGTCACAACCAAAACAAGACTGTCGAGTTATCTTGCTTCAATCTGTTCATTAGACGTGATAAATAAACGGTAACTTTTATAACAATTACATATTACAAAAAACTTGAGGCATGTAAGCATATGATGATAGATAAAGCAATAGGTTATGTTGGATAGTTTCAAGGTTACTTACCTCTAGTTCAGCACCAGCGGCTGGCCAGAAGAAGTGGAGCGATCTTCCTTGCCGCACAGGGCAAACGCAGGCAATGTGGAGACGAGCGCTTGGTCATCGAACGTTCTCTCTTCCCCGACCGCAACAGACTTGAAATTGCCTGTGCTCGGGCCCGTTAGTGCTACAACGTAGCCCTAGTTAGGGCCCGAGCACCGAAATCGGTGAGAGGACCTATTGAAATTGAAAAGATTATTATTATTATTATTTTTCTTCGCTCAGTGAATTGGCTTTTTGAGGGCTTTAACGTGCTCAAAAAGTTTCTAAAGTGTACAGTAAATTACAAATGTGCGCAAGTTTACGTTTTCTGAAGTATTTTGAAAAGGGCGTGGCAAAATGGCTCAAGAGCGCCACCTACGGAAAAGCCCCTCATTTAGCATTCACCGATCCTCAAAAAAAACATAGACTATTGTGTCTCATGACAAGATGCACAAAAAAGTCCATCAGTGCATTATGAATAACGCAGCAGGAAGCCCGCCAGTTTGACTTTAGTGGCCATTTCGGTCATATTCCATATTTTTTCTTTGATGTACTTGTCGTACAGCTTTCATCAGATCAACTTCAAATTTAGACGATCGTCATCACAACAAATTGGAGATCTAAAGTTATTGAAGGATTACGTTTTAGCAAAACCGTCTGACCGTGGTGTGGCGTTAAAGTTTGATGAAACGCCATCAAAACACAAGCTTCCATATTTCAGACATATTTTGTCCAATTGAGTCCAAACTAGACACATACGACAAGAATCGCGACCAGAAGACATCGGTGCAGAAATTGTGAGTTACAATCACAGCGCCCCCTGGGGGCAACAGGAAATGTCTTGTTTTTAAGACGTGTTATGTTTTTATGTACTACTCGGAGAGCTTTCATCAGATCAACTTAAAAATTAGATGAGACTCTACAAAACAAGATGAAGATCTAAAGTTATCAATATTTAAACTTTTCATCACACCGTGTGACCGTGGTGAGGTCTCAAAGTTCGATTAAACGCCAATATAAGCAAGCTTCTGTAACTTAGACATATTTTGTCCAATCGACTCCAAACTACACATATAAGACAAGAGTCGCGACCGGAAGACATCTACCTAGAAATCATGACTTAAAAGGAAAGCGCCCCCTGGTGGCATCAGGAAATGTCTTGTTTTTGTACATCGTGCGCTTTGATTTATTTGTCGGAGAGCTTTCATCACATCAATTTAAAATTTAGACGGGTGGCATCACAACAAGATGGAGATCTAAAGTTATCAAAGAAACAACTTTTCGACACACCGTCTGACTGTGGCGGGGCGTCAAATCAGCTCACCATGACACACGAAACCGCTTAAAGGGGACATATTCGCTTTAAAGGGGACATATTATTTCCATTTCAACACAGTTGATATGGTTCCTTGGGGTCTTAATGAAATGTCTGTAAAATATTTTGGTAAAAATACCCCAAGGATAATTTAAAACAGCACCTTTTTACTCTGTCTAAAACAGACCTCCTCAGATCAACCTGCCCCCATCTTACCCCACCCCCTTTCACCCCTCTCATCCCTCCCCCTTCTCACCCCTCCCCCCTCTCATGGAGGTGTAGGACATGTGCTTGAATGTGTTCTCACTACAGAATGCATTCAACATCTATAGGGCAGATTATGGGCCTCGTGAAAATTTACGTAATCTGGGGTATTTGGAAATGGGTGTGGCAAAATGGCTCAACAGCGCCACCAACGGTACTTTCCCTCATTTACGGAGAAACACCTCATTTAGCATTCACTGATCCGCACGAAATTGAAGACAGTTGTGTATCATCACCAGATGCACAAAAAACGCGCTCGGAGCAATATGAAAAACGCAACAGGAAGCACGCCATTTTCGATTTCGTGGCCATTTTGGTCATATTCCATAATCTTTTACTTTGATATACTTCTCGTACAGCTTTCATCACATCAACTGAAAATTTAGACGAGCGTCATCACAACAAGATGGAGATCTAAAGTTACCAAAGAAACAACTTTTCGTCACACTGTCTGACTGTGGCGGGGCGTCACATCAGCTCGCCATGACACACGAAAACGCTTTAACTTCCGTGTTCATGGGTCCATCTCCCTCAAACTACATGTGTGTATCATCAGCCCCCCTCCCTTGAAGATATTCAGATGGTTTTAAAGAATGGGCGTGGCAAAATGGCTCAACAGCGCAACCAACGGAGCTTCCCCTCATTTATGGAGAAACACCTCATTTAGAATTCACTGATCCTCACGAAATTGAAGACAGTTGTGTATCATCACCAGATGCACAAAAAACGCGCTCGGAGCAATTTGAAAAACGCAACAGGAACCC
Source organism: Platichthys flesus (assembly GCF_949316205.1). Lineage (NCBI taxonomy): Eukaryota > Metazoa > Chordata > Actinopteri > Pleuronectiformes > Pleuronectidae > Platichthys > Platichthys flesus. Next base: position 17,233,328 of record NC_084961.1, on the reverse strand, counting down.
CGCCATTTTCTATTTGGACCATATTCCATGTTTTTTATTTTCAAGTACTTCTTGGAGAGCTTTCATCAGATCAACTGAAAATTTAGACGAGTGTCATCACAACAAGATGGAGATCTAAAGTTATTGAAAGATCAATTTTTCGCCACACCGTGTGACCGTGGCGAGGCGTCAAAATGTGACTAAACGCCATCAAAACACAAGCTTCTGTATCTTGGACATATTTGGTCCAATCGAGTTCAAACTACACATGTAAGACAAGAAGCGCGACCTGATGACATCAACAAAGACACCATGACTTAAAATCATAGCGCCACCTGCTGGCTACAGGAAGTGAAGCGTTTATATCGCAGCAGTGCGCAAATGCATGCAACGCTGAGACGAGCGCTTGGTCATCGAACGTTCTCTCTTCCCCGACCGCAACAGACTTAAAATTGCCTGTGCTCGGGCCCGTTAGTGCTACAACGTAGCCCTAGTTAGGGCCCGAGCACCGAAATCGGTGGGAGGCCCTATTGAAATTGAAATGATTATTATTATTATTATTATTATTTTTCTTAGCTTAAATGAATTGGCTTTTTGAGGGCTTTAATGTGCTCAAAAAGTTGTAGGAGTTTGCAGTAAATTCGAAGGCGGCGTAAAATTACGTATTCTGGAGTATTTTGAAAAGGGCGTGGCAAAATGGCTCAAGAGCGCCACCTACGGAAAAGCCCCTCATTTAGCATTCACCGATCCTCAAAAAAAACAAAGATTATTGTGTATCATGACTAGATGCACAAAAAAGTCCATCAGTGCATTATGAATAACGCAACAGGAAGCCCGCCAGTTTGACTTTAGTGGCCATTTTGGTCATATTCCATATTTTTTCTTTGATGTACTTGTCGTACAGCTTTCATCAGATCAACTTCAAATTTAGACGATCGTCATCACAACAAATTGGAGATCTAAAGTTATTGAAGGATTACGTTTTAGCAAAACCGTCTGACCGTGGTGTGGCGTTAAAGTTTGATGAAACGCCATCAAAACACAAGCTTCCATATTTCAGACATATTTTGTCCAATTGAGTCCAAACTAGACACATTCGACAAGAGTCGCCACCAGAAGACATGGGTGCAGAAATTGTGACTTACAATCACAGCGCCCCCTGGTGGTAACGCGAAATGTCTTATTTTGGTACGTGTTATGTTTTTATGTACTACTCAGACAGCTTTCATCAGATCAACTTAAAAATTAGATGAGACTCTACAAAACAAGATGAAGATCTAAAGTTATCAGAATTTAAACTTTTCATCATACCGTGTGACCGTGGTGAGGTCTCAAAGTTCGACTAAACGCCAATATAAGCGAGCTTCTGTAACTTAGACATATTTTGTCCAATCGACTCCAAACTACACATATAAGACAAGAGTCGCGACCGGAAGACATCTACCTAGAAATCATGACTTAAAAGGTAAGCGCCCCCTGGTGGCATCAGGAAATGTCTTGTTTTGGTCATCTTACTCTTTGATGTATTTCCCTCCAGCCACTTTACTAAACCATGTCAAACTGTGTCAAATTGGTCTCAAGATATTGATAATGTAGGCATAACATTATTGTGACTTTTCATCATGCAGATTGTTAATGGTGTGGCATCAAAGTTCATCAGCTCATCATGACCTATGAAACCCATTTTAACAGAGTTACCCTGAACGCAGCATGAGACCGCTTTCGGTTTGTTACGTCTCACACTTGGATGTATTTCTCCTCATTCACTTTGCTAAACCATGTCAAACTGTGTCACATGGGTCTCAATATATTGATAATGTAGGCATAACATTGCTGTGAGTTTTCATCATGCGGATTATTCATAGCTTTGCAGCAGACTTCTTCAACTCGCCATGACAAACGAAGCTGCATTTAACACAGCTGCAAGTGAACGCCTCATGAGTTACGTCGTCACAAGCTGCGGAGCTGTGTATCACGAAGAACCGGAGAACGGTTGGCGAGTCTGGATGAGAGGACGGCGGCGGAGTCACTGTGGACGTTGTTCGCTCAGCAGGTTAGAGTGTGGGACTCAAAGCTTTTTTCCCCCGTCCGTCGTGTCTTTTCCTGTGTGAACTCTGCCGCTCTCAACAGCAGCACTGGCTATGAGCTAGCTCCTGCTACCTCCAACGAAGCATCTCTCAACTGCTACGTAAGTTAAACGGACACTTCTGACTGACTGTGATGATAAGCAAAAGAGACACTGTGGATGTGTGATGTGTTGTACTGCATTTGTTTGATCTGTTTACTAATACTAGCTCTAATAAATACTGTATAAATTATATTTTGCTCCTGAATTGAACTGTGTTAAAGGGGTTCACATGGAAAATATATGTTCAATTATGTAAAGGGTGATTTTTGTTACTATTATACTAATGGAGATTTAGCACTTGCTACACATTGTAAGAGCAGCTGTTCAAAGGAGCACTACGTCTTTTACGGCTCTTTATTCAGAGTCACGGTGTTGATGTCCTGTCACGTGTTACAGTGAAAAATAACCGTGTCTCCCACCTTCAGTATTTAAATCGTTAATCTCAGACAGACTTCACTGAATTCTTTTGTTAAATATGAGTAAGTCATAGCCTTGTAACTTTACTAGAACAGACAGTGTCATACAGAGTTGTGGGTTTATATGCACTACCTATTTCCTAATCTGAAATGATTATGCTCTGATTAACTTTGAACTAATATTTTATTTTTACCATTTAAAAGTCTGTTAATTACTTAACCTGGCCCATGTATGACTTTACATATCTGTGTATTGGTTTCATGTTCCTCTAGAAGGTCCAACTTGACACACAACTTGAATCCAACCAGACTGAACACTGACTCCAGGTACAGACCTGATTTCATTACTTAAAAACAATCAAAGTATTGCACATAATACATAATGTATTAAATTATAATGCAATACTTTTAATGTGAAATAGCTCCATTAAAAACATTCATTGTCATGGTAGTGCACGTTTTAATCCAAAAGCATATTCAAATACACAGTTGAATATCCACAGAAAATAAGATTACACACTTTGTTCATATGTAACTCTTCCTCTACAATAATGACGATCACTTTCATGTTTCCTATCATTTTATTAGGGACAGACGAGCCTGAAGGACACAGCTGTGATGACCATGTTCTGTCTCTTATGGCAAAGCAGAAATATAAAACACTGGGTTCTTATCTAAAGTGTATCAAATCAGATCTCCACCATGTTGCTGCTGAGGACATCAGGTGCTGCAGTTCTTCATCTATGAAGAGAAAAAACGCACTGTTAAAGAATGTTTTGTGTTGTGTATAAAGCACAACAGATTTCAGATAGAACTGTTGTACTGTGGTCTTGGTTTATATCCTCATGGTGAAATGTACATATTTTAAGTCCCTTCTGATAAAAGTGCTGAAAGAAATACAACATTGTACAAATACATAAAATGTCTTTCTACCTCATCAGTACTATTCAAGGTGATAATCTCCCACAGACCTATTGATAACAGTCCAAATCAAGTCTTTCCACTTCTCTCAGTGTGAAAACATAATTCTATAATTAATTTGAGAACTGTTTACAACACTGATGTGTGGAGATTAAAATCATACCTAAACTGTCTAATTCACTGTAAAACTCCATGACATTCGCAGGCCATCTGTAGTTAAGGGAGCAACGCATGGAGTGATGTGTAGATTACTAGTTTGATGATGCATGAGGAGAGGCGGTGGTCGAGTGGCAGAAACTTGGACTATGGGCAGAGAAGGTCTCTGGTTCGTCTTTGGTTCGACTCCATGGAGAGACAACAAAAGTCGCACCTGGATTGATCTGTCCAAAAATCCAAGAGTCTCCCTACCCTCTCTAGTGCCCATGAGCAAGGCACCTCACTCCCCCAACATCTGCTCCCCCGAGTGCCGTACATGGTCGCTCACTGCTCTGTGTGTCCTGCACCAGATGGGTAAAAAGCAGCGATTAAATGTCCCTACCTGCATGAGTGTGCCTTTGCATGTCTGTGCATGTGTTTTGGATGAATACATGGATTTTAATCTTAATCTTTTAATCTTAATCAGTTGTCTTCCAGTTGACCAGCATGAAGCTGCAGATCTCCACCATGTTGCTGCTGGGGACATCAGGAGCTGCATTAATGAGGAGCAGAAGCGTACTGTTATGAATGTTTTGTGTTGTTTATGAAGCACTACTTATTTCAGCTAGAACCGATGTACTAGGGTCTGGGTTTGTATCCTAATGGTTAAATGCACATACTTTAAATCGCTTTTGATAAAACGTGACAAAGAAATACAACATTGTACACATAGATAAAATGTCTTTCTACCTCATCTGTAATATTCAAGGTGATGATCTCCCACAGAGCTGTTGATAACAGTCCACATCAAGTCTCTCCACTTCCCTCAGTGTGAAAACATAATTATATAATTAATTGGAGAAGTGTTTACAACACTGATGTGTGGACATTATAATGTTATCACTACTGTCTAATTCACTCTACAACTCCATGACAGACTAAATAAACGATGTGAAAATAGTAATGGCGGATATACCATCCTGTATCAGAATATTGGTGAAACAGTTACTATCACATGAAACGTACACGTGTAGCGTATTGATAGTAACTCATTAAAAAAAATAATGTCACAACCAAAACAAGACTGTCGAGTTATCTTGCTTCAATCTGTTCATTAGACGTGATAAATAAACGGTAACTTTTATAACAATTACATATTACAAAAAACTTGAGGCATGTAAGCATATGATGATAGATAAAGCAATATGTTATGTTGGATAGTTTCAAGGTTACTTACCTCTAGTTCAGCACCAGCGGCTGGCCAGAAGAAGTGGAGCGATCTTCCTTGCCGCACAGGGCAAACGCAGGCAATGTGGAGACGAGCGCTTGGTCATCGAACGTTCTCTCTTCCCCGACCGCAACAGACTTGAAATTGCCTGTGCTCGGGCCCGTTAGTGCTACAACGTAGCCCTAGTTATTATTATTTTTCTTAGCTTAAATGAATTGGCTTTTTGAGGGCTTTAATGTGCTCAAAAAGTTGTAGGAGTTTGCAGTAAATTCGAAGGCGGCGTAAAATTACGTATTCTGGAGTATTTTGAAAAGGGCGTGGCAAAATGGCTCAAGAGCGCCACCTACGGAAAAGCCCCTCATTTAGCATTCACCGATCCTCAAAAAAAACAAAGATTATTGTGTATCATGACTAGATGCACAAAAAAGTCCATCAGTGCATTATGAATAACGCAACAGGAAGCCCGCCAGTTTGACTTTAGTGGCCATTTTGGTCATATTCCATATTTTTTCTTTGATGTACTTGTCGTACAGCTTTCATCAGATCAACTTCAAATTTAGACGATCGTCATCACAACAAATTGGAGATCTAAAGTTATTGAAGGATTACGTTTTAGCAAAACCGTCTGACCGTGGTGTGGCGTTAAAGTTTGATGAAACGCCATCAAAACACAAGCTTCCATATTTCAGACATATTTTGTCCAATTGAGTCCAAACTAGACACATTCGACAAGAGTCGCCACCAGAAGACATGGGTGCAGAAATTGTGACTTACAATCACAGCGCCCCCTGGTGGTAACGCGAAATGTCTTATTTTGGTACGTGTTATGTTTTTATGTACTACTCAGACAGCTTTCATCAGATCAACTTAAAAATTAGATGAGACTCTACAAAACAAGATGAAGATCTAAAGTTATCAGAATTTAAACTTTTCATCATACCGTGTGACCGTGGTGAGGTCTCAAAGTTCGACTAAACGCCAATATAAGCGAGCTTCTGTAACTTAGACATATTTTGTCCAATCGACTCCAAACTACACATATAAGACAAGAGTCGCGACCGGAAGACATCTACCTAGAAATCATGACTTAAAAGGAAAGCGCCCCCTGGTGGCATCAGGAAATGTCTTGTTTTGGTCATCTTACTCTTTGATGTATTTCCCTCCAGCCACTTTACTAAACCATGTCAAACTGTGTCAAATTGGTCTCAAGATATTGATAATGTAGGCATAACATTATTGTGACTTTTCATCATGCAGATTGTTAATGGCGTGGCATCAAAGTTCATCAGCTCATCATGACCTATGAAACCCATTTTAACAGAGTTACCCTGAACGCAGCATGAGACCGCTTTCGGTTTGTTACGTCTCACACTTGGATGTATTTCTCCTCATTCACTTTGCTAAACCATGTCAAACTGTGTCACATGGGTCTCAATATATTGATAATGTAGGCATAACATTGCTGTGAGTTTTCATCATGCGGATTATTCATAGCTTTGCAGCAGACTTCTTCAACTCGCCATGACAAACGAAGCTGCATTTAACACAGCTGCAAGTGAACGCCTCATGAGTTACGTCGTCACAAGCTGCGGAGCTGTGTATCACGAAGAACCGGAGAACGGTTGGCGAGTCTGGATGAGAGGACGGCGGCGGAGTCACTGTGGACGTTGTTCGCTCAGCAGGTTAGAGTGTGGGACTCAAAGCTTTTTTCCCCCGTCCGTCGTGTCTTTTCCTGTGTGAACTCTGCCGCTCTCAACAGCAGCACTGGCTATGAGCTAGCTCCTGCTACCTCCAACGAAGCATCTCTCAACTGCTACGTAAGTTAAACGGACACTTCTGACTGACTGTGATGATAAGCAAAAGAGACACTGTGGATGTGTGATGTGTTGTACTGCATTTGTTTGATCTGTTTACTAATACTAGCTCTAATAAATACTGTATAAATTATATTTTGCTCCTGAATTGAACTGTGTTAAAGGGGTTCACATGGAAAATATATGTTCAATTATGTAAAGGGTGATTTTTGTTACTATTATACTAATGGAGATTTAGCACTTGCTACACATTGTAAGAGCAGCTGTTCAAAGGAGCACTACGTCTTTTAAGGCTCTTTATTCAGAGTCACGGTGTTGATGTCCTGTCACGTGTTACAGTGAAAAATAACCGTGTCTCCCACCTTCAGTATTTAAATCGTTAATCTCAGACAGACTTCACTGAATTCTTTTGTTAAATATGAGTAAGTCATAGCCTTGTAACTTTACTAGAACAGACAGTGTCATACAGAGTTGTGGGTTTATATGCACTACCTATTTCCTAATCTGAAATGATTATGCTCTGATTAACTTTGAACTAATATTTTATTTTTACCATTTAAAAGTCTGTTAATTACTTAACCTGGCCCATGTATGACTTTACATATCTGTGTATTGGTTTCATGTTCCTCTAGAAGGTCCAACTTGACACACAACTTGAATCCAACCAGACTGAACACTGACTCCAGGTACAGACCTGATTTCATTACTTAAAAACAATCAAAGTATTGCACATAATACATAATGTATTAAATTATAATGCAATACTTTTAATGTGAAATAGCTCCATTAAAAACATTCATTGTCATGGTAGTGCACGTTTTAATCCAAAAGCATATTCAAATACACAGTTGAATATCCACAGAAAATAAGATTACACACTTTGTTCATATGTAACTCTTCCTCTACAATAATGACGATCACTTTCATGTTTCCTATCATTTTATTAGGGACAGACGAGCCTGAAGGACACAGCTGTGATGACCATGTTCTGTCTCTTATGGCAAAGCAGAAATATAAAACACTGGGTTCTTATCTAAAGTGTATCAAATCAGATCTCCACCATGTTGCTGCTGAGGACATCAGGTGCTGCAGTTCTTCATCTATGAAGAGAAAAAACGCACTGTTAAAGAATGTTTTGTGTTGTGTATAAAGCACAACAGATTTCAGATAGAACTGTTGTACTGTGGTCTTGGTTTATATCCTCATGGTGAAATGTACATATTTTAAGTCCCTTCTGATAAAAGTGCTGAAAGAAATACAACATTGTACAAATACATAAAATGTCTTTCTACCTCATCAGTACTATTCAAGGTGATAATCTCCCACAGACCTATTGATAACAGTCCAAATCAAGTCTTTCCACTTCTCTCAGTGTGAAAACATAATTCTATAATTAATTTGAGAACTGTTTACAACACTGATGTGTGGAGATTAAAATCATACCTAAACTGTCTAATTCACTGTAAAACTCCATGACATTCGCAGGCCATCTGTAGTTAAGGGAGCAACGCATGGAGTGATGTGTAGATTACTAGTTTGATGATGCATGAGGAGAGGCGGTGGTCGAGTGGCAGAAACTTGGACTATGGGCAGAGAAGGTCTCTGGTTCGTCTTTGGTTCGACTCCATGGAGAGACAACAAAAGTCGCACCTGGATTGATCTGTCCAAAAATCCAAGAGTCTCCCTACCCTCTCTAGTGCCCATGAGCAAGGCACCTCACTCCCCCAACATCTGCTCCCCCGAGTGCCGTACATGGTCGCTCACTGCTCTGTGTGTCCTGCACCAGATGGGTAAAAAGCAGCGATTAAATGTCCCTACCTGCATGAGTGTGCCTTTGCATGTCTGTGCATGTGTTTTGGATGAATACATGGATTTTAATCTTAATCTTTTAATCTTAATCAGTTGTCTTCCAGTTGACCAGCATGAAGCTGCAGATCTCCACCATGTTGCTGCTGGGGACATCAGGAGCTGCATTAATGAGGAGCAGAAGCGTACTGTTATGAATGTTTTGTGTTGTTTATGAAGCACTACTTATTTCAGCTAGAACCGATGTACTAGGGTCTGGGTTTGTATCCTAATGGTTAAATGCACATACTTTAAATCGCTTTTGATAAAACGTGACAAAGAAATACAACATTGTACACATAGATAAAATGTCTTTCTACCTCATCTGTAATATTCAAGGTGATGATCTCCCACAGAGCTGTTGATAACAGTCCACATCAAGTCTCTCCACTTCCCTCAGTGTGAAAACATAATTATATAATTAATTGGAGAAGTGTTTACAACACTGATGTGTGGACATTATAATGTTATCACTACTGTCTAATTCACTCTACAACTCCATGACAGACTAAATAAACGATGTGAAAATAGTAATGGCGGATATACCATCCTGTATCAGAATATTGGTGAAACAGTTACTATCACATGAAACGTACACGTGTAGCGTATTGATAGTAACTCATTAAAAAAAATAATGTCACAACCAAAACAAGACTGTCGAGTTATCTTGCTTCAATCTGTTCATTAGACGTGATAAATAAACGGTAACTTTTATAACAATTACATATTACAAAAAACTTGAGGCATGTAAGCATATGATGATAGATAAAGCAATATGTTATGTTGGATAGTTTCAAGGTTACTTACCTCTAGTTCAGCACCAGCGGCTGGCCAGAAGAAGTGGAGCGATCTTCCTTGCCGCACAGGGCAAACGCAGGCAATGTGGAGACGAGCGCTTGGTCATCGAACGTTCTCTCTTCCCCGACCGCAACAGACTTGAAATTGCCTGTGCTCGGGCCCGTTAGTGCTACAACGTAGCCCTAGTTAGGGCCCGAGCACCGAATGGTGAGAGGCCCTATTGAATCTGTAAGGATTTTTATTATTAGGGCCCGAGCACCGAATGGTGAGAGGCCCTATTGAATCTGTAAGGATTTTTATTATTATTATTATTATTATTATTATTAGGGCCCGAGCACCGAAATCGGTGGGAGGCCCTATTGAAATTGAAATGATTATTATTATTATTATTATTATTTTTCTTAGCTTAAATGAATTGGCTTTTTGACGGCTTTAATGTGCTCAAAAAGTTGTAGGAGTTTGCAGTAAATTCGAAGGCGGCGAAAAATTTCGTATTCTGGAGTATTTTGAAAAGGGCGTGGCAAAATGGCTCAAGAGCGCCACCTACGGAAAAGCCCCTCATTTAGCATTCACCGATCTTCAAAAAAAACAAAGACTATTGTGTATCATGACTAGATGCACAAAAAAGTCCATCAGTGCATTATGAATAACGCAACAGGAAGCCCGGCAGTTTGACTTTAGTGGCCATTTTGGTCATATTCCATATTTTTTCTTTGATGTACTTGTCGTACAGCTTTCATCAGATCAACTTCAAATTTAGATGATCTTCATCACAACAAATTGGAGATCTAAAGTTATTGAAGGATTACGTTTTAGCAAAACCGTCTGACCGTGGTGTGGCGTTAAAGTTTGATGAAACGCCATCAAAACACAAGCTTCCATATTTCAGACATATTTTGTCCAATTGAGTCCAAACTAGACACATACGACAAGATTCGCCACCAGAAGACATCGGTGCAGAAATTGTGACTTACAATCACAGCGCCCCCTGGTGGCAACAGGAAATGTCTTGTTTTTGGTACGTGTTATGTTTTTATGTACTTCTCAGACAGCTTTCATCAGATCAACTTAAAAATTAGATGAGACTCTACAAAACAAGATGAAGATCTAAAGTTATCAATATTTAAACTTTTCATCATACCGTGTGACCGTGGTGAGGTCTCAAAGTTCGACTAAACGCCAATATAAGCGAGCTTCTGTAACTTAGACATATTTTGTCCAATCGACTCCAAACTACACATATAAGACAAGAGTCGCGACCGAAAGACATCTACCTAGAAATCATGACTTAAAAGGAAAGCGCCCCCTGGTGGCATCAGGAAATGTCTTGTTTTGGTCATCTTACTCTTTGATGTATTTCCCTCCAGCCACTTTACTAAACCATGTCAAACTGTGTCAAATTGGTCTCAAGATATTGATAATGTAGGCATAACATTACTGTGACTTTTCATCATGCGGATTGTTAATGGCGTGGCATCAAAGTTCATCAGCTCACCATGACCAATGAAACCCATTTTAACAGAGTTACCATGAACGCAGCATGAGACCGCTTTCAGTTTGTTACGTCTCACACTTGGATGTATTTCTCCTCATTCACTTTGCTAAACCATGTCAAACTGTGTCACATGGGTCTCAATATATTGATAATGTAGGCATAACATTGCTGTGAGTTTTCATCATGCGGATTATTCATAGCTTTGCAGCAGACTTCTTCAACTCGCCATGACAAACGAAGCTGCATTTAACACAGCTGCAAGTGAACGCCTCATGAGACTGAAAAAAGTTACGTCGTCACAAGCTGCGGAGCTGTGTATCACGAAGAACCGGAGAACGGTTGGCGAGTCTGGATGAGAGGACGGCGGCGGAGTCACTGTGGACGTTGTTCGCTCAGCAGGTTAGAGTGTGGGCACGCTATTTCCCCTCTCCCCTCGTGTTTCTTCCTGTGTGAACTCTGCCGCTGCCTTTGTCAACATCAGCACTGGCTATTAGCTAGCTCCTGCTAGCTCCAACAAAGCATCTCTCAACTGCTACGTAAGTGAAACGGACACTTCTGACTGACTGTGATGATAAGCAAAAGAGACACTGTGGACTGACTGTGCAGAGTACAGTGCGCGGCACACACTCTAAGAACAATTCCATAGCGACAGTGAGACTGCATGCTGGTGCACGTGTGATGCGTTGTACTGCTATTTGTTTGATCTGTTTACTAATAATAGCTCTAATAAATACTGTATAAGTTATATTTTGCTCCGGAATTGAACTGTGTTAAAGCGGTTCACATGGAAAATAAATGTTCAATTATGTGAAGGGTGATTTTCATTACTATTATACTAATGGAGATTTAGCACTTGCTACACATTGTAACAGCAGCTGTGCAAAGGAGCACTACGTATCCTAAGGCTCTTTATTCAGAGTCACGGTGTTGATGTCCTGTCACATGTTACAGTGAAAAATAACCGTGTCTACTAGTGTTTACATCGTTAATCTCAGGCAGACTTCCCTGAATTATTTTGTTAAATATAAATACATTATAGCCTTGTAACTTTATTAGAACAGACAGTGTTCATAGAGAATTTGAAAATGATGTGCACTACCTATTTCCTAAGATGAAATGATTATGATCTGATTATTTTTATGTTTCCTCTCATTTTATTAGGGACGGACGAGCCTGAAGGACACAGCTGTGATGACCATGTTCTGTCTCTTATGGCAAAGCAGAAATATAAAACACTGGGTTCTTATCTAAAGTGTATCAAATCAGATCTCCACCATGTTGCTGCTGAGGACATCAGGTGCTGCAGTTCTTCATCTATGAAGAGAAAAAACGCACTGTTAAAGAATGTTTTGTGTTGTGTATAAAGCACAACAGATTTCAGATAGGACTGTTGTACTGTGGTCTTGGTTTATATCCTCATGGTTAAATGTACATATTTTAAGTCCCTTCTGATAAAAGTGCTGAAAGAAATACAACATTGTACAAATACATAAAATGTCTTTCTACCTCATCAGTACTATTCAAGGTGATAATCTCCCACAGACCTATCGATAACAGTCCAAATCAAGTCTTTCCACTTCTCTCAGTGTGAAAACATAATTCTATAATTAATTTGAGAACTGTTTACAACACTGATGTGTGGAGATTAAAATCATACCTAAACTGTCTAATTCACTGTAAAACTCCATGACATTCGCAGGCCATCTGTAGTTAAGGGAGCAACGCATGGAGTGATGTGTAGATTACTAGTTTGATGATGCATGAGGAGAGGCGGTGGTCGAGTGGCAGAAACTTGGACTATGGGCAGAGAAGGTCTCTGGTTCGTCTTTGGTTCGACTCCATGGAGAGACAACAAAAGTCGAACCTGGATTGATCTGTCCAAAAATCCAAGAGTCTCCCTACCCTCTCTAGTGCCCATGAGCAAGGCACCTCACTCCCCCAACATCTGCTCCCCGAGCGCCGTACATGGTCGCTCATTGCTCTGTGTGTCCTGAACCAGATGGGTAAAAAGCAGCGATTAAATTTCCCTACCTGCATGAGTGTGCCTTTGCATGTCTGTGCATGTGTTTGGGATGAATAAATGGATTTTAATCTTAATCAGTTGTCTTCCAGTTGACCAGCATGAAGCTGCAGATCTCCACCATGTTGCTGCTGGGGACATCAGGAGCTGCATTAATGAGGAGCAGAAGCGTACTGTTATGAATGTTTTGTGTTGTTTATGAAGCACTACATATTTCAGCTAGAACCGATGTACTAGGGTCAGGGTTTGTATCCTAATGGTTAAATGCACATACTTTAAATCGCTTTTGATAAAACGTGACAAAGAAATACAACATTGTACACATAGATAAAATGTCTTTCTACCTCATCTGTAATATTCAAGGTGATGATCTCCCACAGAGCTGTTGATAACAGTCCACATCAAGTCTCTCCACTTCCCTCAGTGTGAAAACATAATTATATAATTAATTGGAGAAGTGTTTACAACACTGATGTGTGGACATTATAATCTTATCACTACTGTCTAATTCACTCTACAACTCCATGACAGACTAATAAATAAACGATGTGAAAATAGTAATGGCGGATATACCATCCTGTATCAGAATATTGGTGAAACAGTTACTATCACATGAAACGTACACGTGTAGCGTATTGATAGTAACTCATTAAAAAAAATAATGTCACAACCAAAACAAGACTGTGGAGTTATCTTGCTTCAATCTGTTCATTAGACGTGATAAATAAACAGTAACTTTTATAACAATTACATATTACCAAAAACTTGAGGCATGTAAGCATATGATGATAGATAAAGCAATAGGTTATGTTGGATAGTTTGAAGGTTACTTACCTCTAGTTCAGCACCAGCGGCTGGCCAGAAGAAGTGGAGCGATCTTCCTTGCCGCACAGGGCAAACGCAGGCAATGTGGAGACGAGCGCTTGGTCATCGAACGTTCTCTCTTCCCCGACCGCAACAGACTTGAAATTGCCTGTGCTCGGGCCCGTTAGTGCTACAACGTAGCCCTAGTTATTATTATTATTATTATTATTTCCCTTTGGGGGGCTTTTTCAGGGTCTAGACATGCTCAAAAAGTTATGAAACTTTGCAGGAAATTCAAGGTCTGCGGATATTTTAGTATTCTGGAGTAATTGGAATTGGGCGTGGCAAAATGGCTCTACAGCGCCCCCTGGAACCAGCCCCTAGGTTTCCACATAACGGATTTTCATCAAAATCTGGATATAGGTGTATCGTGACCAGTCATGAAAAAAAGTCTCATGGAGCATTATGAAAAACGCAACAGGAGGTCCGCCATTTTGCTTTTAGTGGCCATTTTGGCAATATCCCACATTTTTACTTTTACGTACTTGTCCCAGGGCTTTCATCAGATCAACTTCAAATTCAGATGAGTGTCATCACAACAAGATGGAGATAAAAAATGATTGAGGGATTTTTTTTTTATCACACCGTGTGACCGTGGCATGGCGTTAAAAATTGGTTACACGCCATCAAAACACGGGCATCTTTATCTCGGACATACATGTTCCAATCAAGTCCAAACTAGACATGTAAGACAATAGTCCCCGCCTGATGACATCTATGCATAAATGATGACTTAAAACCGCAGCGCCCCCTGGTGGCAACAGGAAATGTCTTGTTTTTTGCTTGTCTTACACTTGGATGAATTTCTCCTCATCCACTGACCTCAACCATGTCAAACTGTATCAAATGGGTCCCAAGACATTGACAATGAAGACATAAGATTACCGTGACTTTTCGTCAAACGCCATATGAATGGCGTGGCATTAAAGTTCATCAACTCGCCGTGAAACACGAAATTGCTGTAACTTCAGTGTTCATGATTCTATCTCTCTCAAACAACATGTGTGTAACAACAGCCCCCCCCTGAAGATATTCATATGGTTTTAAGAAATGGGCGTGGCAAAAAAACTGACCAGCGCCCCCTATAGGGCAACCCCGGCACTACGATGGCCGACATTTATACAAATCTATCGGGACATGTGTCGTTTCATAACAAACAAAAAAATATCTTGGATAGGTATGCTTGACCAAACAGGGAGGCCGCGCCATTTTGGATTAAGTGGCCATTTTTTTTCCATATTCCACATTTTTACTTGATGCACTTGTCCCAGGGCTTTCATCAGATTAACTTCAAATTAAGATCAGTGCCATCACAACAAGATGGAGATAAAAAGTGATTAAGAGATTGACCTTTCGTCACACCGTGTGACCGTGGCGTGGCGTCTTGAGTTTGATTAAACGCCATCAAAACACGAGGTTCTGTATCTCGGACATACATTGTCCAATCGAGTCCAAACTAGACATGTAAGACAAGGGTGCCATCCTGATGACATCTACACAGAAATTATGACTTGAAATTACAGCGCCCCCTGGTGGCTACAGGAAGTGACATGTTTTATACTTTGATGAACTGCTCCTGGCTGATTTACAATATACAGCTCAAATCACATCAGTCAAGTCATTAGATCATGGTCAGAATTGTGACGTTTCCTCAAACCGTGTAAACATTGATGTGCGGCGAAGGATTTTCCTTCGCCAAAGGACACGATGTTATCATAACTCCACTGTGCATTGTCCTATCACTACCAAACTTCTGTCACATGATAAGAGTACAAGCCTGAACAGCTCTATGTGTCAATATTTCCTCAGTGTCATAGCGCCACCTACTGATTCGCCAGGAAACAGGAAGTACTTTGTTAATCCACTCTGCATTATCCAACCGGCTCCAAACTACTGACCTATGATCACAATACTGATCTGAACAGCTCCACATATAAATATTAGTTCAGGGTCATAGCGCCACCTACTGATCAGTGTGAAAATTAAGTTGTGTTAACATTGTCCAATTGACACAAAATTGCTCACGCTACATCAGAGCGCCTACATGAACAGATATATATGTCTGTGCGTAATAATAGTGATGGCGCCACCTACTGGCAAGCCTACTGCCGCAGAGCGCAAAACGCATGCAACGTGGAGAAGTGCATGCTCGATCGATGATGTGCGCTTGGTCATCGATCGCTCTCTCCACCGACCGCAACAGGCTTCAACGTGCGGGTGCTCGGGCCCGCAAGTGCTACAACGTAGCCCTAGTTATTATTATTAGGGCCCGAGCACCGAAATCGGTGAGAGGACCTATTGAAATTGAAAAGATTATTATTATTATTATTTTTCTTCGCTCAGTGAATTGGCTTTTTGAGGGCTTTAACGTGCTCAAAAAGTTTCTAAAGTGTACAGTAAATTACAAATGTGCGCAAGTTTACGTTTTCTGAAGTATTTTGAAAAGGGCGTGGCAAAATGGCTCAAGAGCGCCACCTACGGAAAAGCCCCTCATTTAGCATTCACCGATCCTCAAAAAAAACAAAGATTATTGTGTATCATGACTAGATGCACAAAAAAGTCCATCAGTGCATTATGAATAACGCAACAGGAAGCCCGCCAGTTTGACTTTAGTGTCCATTTTGGTCATATTCCATATTTTTTCTTTGATGTACTTGTCGTACAGCTTTCATCAGATCAACTTCAAATTTAGACGATCGTCATCACAACAAATTGGAGATCTAAAGTTATTGAAGGATTACGTTTTAGCAAAACCGTCTGACCGTGGTGTGGCGTTAAAGTTTGATGAAACGCCATCAAAACACACGCTTCCATATTTCAGACATATTTTATCCAATTGAGTCCAAACTAGACACATACGACAAGAGTCGCCGCCAGAAGACATCGGTGCAGAAATTGTGACTTACAATCACAGCGCCCCCTGGTGGCAACAGGAAATGTCTTGTTTTTGGTACGTGTTATGTTTTTATGTACTACTCAGACAGCTTTCATCAGATCAACTTAAAAATTAGATGAGACTCTACAAAACAAGATGAAGATCTAAAGTTATCAATATTTAAACTTTTCATCATACCGTGTGACCGTGGTGAGGTCTCAAAGTTCGACTAAACGCCAATATAAGCGAGCTTCTGTAACTTAGACATATTTTGTCCAATCGACTCCAAACTACACATATAAGACAAGAGTCGCGACCGGAAGACATCTACCTAGAAATCATGACTTAAAAGGAAAGCGCCCCCTGGTGGCATCAGGAAATGTCTTGTTTTTGTACATCGTGCGCTTTGATTTATTTGTCGGAGAGCTTTCATCACATCAATTTAAAATTTAGACGGGTGGCATCACAACAAGATGGAGATCTAAAGTTATCAAAGAAACAACTTTTCGACACACCCTCTGACTGTGGCGGGGCGTCAAATCAGCTCACCATGACACACGAAAACGCTTAAAGGGGACATATTCGCTTTAAAGGGGACATATTATTTCCATTTCAACACAGTTGATATGGTTCCTTGGGGTCTTAATGAAATGTCAGTAAAATATTTTGGTAAAAATACCCCAAGGATAATTTAAAAAAGCACCTTTTTACTCTGTCTAAAACAGACCTCCTCAGATCAACCTGTTTTGAGGGCTTTAATGTGCTCAAAAAGTTGTAGGAGTTTGCAGCAAATTCGAAGGTGGCTTAAATTTACGTATTCTGGAGTATTTTGAAAAGGGCGTGGCAAAATGGCTCAAGAGCGCCACCTACGGAAAAGCCCCTCATTTAGCATTCACCGATCCTCAAAAAAAACAAAGATTATTGTGTATCATGACTAGATGCACAAAAAAGTCCATCAGTGCATTATGAATAACGCAACAGGAAGCCCGCCAGTTTGACTTTAGTGTCCATTTTGGTCATATTCCATATTTTTTCTTTGATGTACTTGTCGTACAGCTTTCATCAGATCAACTTCAAATTTAGACGATCGTCATCACAACAAATTGGAGATCTAAAGTTATTGAAGGATTACGTTTTAGCAAAACCGTCTGACCGTGGTGTGGCGTTAAAGTTTGATGAAACGCCATCAAAACACACGCTTCCATATTTCAGACATATTTTATCCAATTGAGTCCAAACTAGACACATACGACAAGAGTCGCCGCCAGAAGACATCGGTGCAGAAATTGTGACTTAAAATCACAGCGCCCCCTGGTGGCAACAGGAAATGTCTTGTTTTTGGTACGTGTTATGTTTTTATGTACTACTCAGACAGCTTTCATCAGATCAACTTAAAAATTAGATGAGACTCTACAAAACAAGATGAAGATCTAAAGTTATCAATATTTAAACTTTTCATCATACCGTGTGACCGTGGTGAGGTCTCAAAGTTCGACTAAACGCCAATATAAGCGAGCTTCTGTAACTTAGACATATTTTGTCCAATCGACTCCAAACTACACATATAAGACAAGAGTCGCGACCGGAAGACATCTACCTAGAAATCATGACTTAAAAGGAAAGCGCCCCCTGGTGGCATCAGGAAATGTCTTGTTTTTGTACATCGTGCGCTTTGATTTATTTGTCGGAGAGCTTTCATCACATCAATTTAAAATTTAGACGGGTGGCATCACAACAAGATGGAGATCTAAAGTTATCAAAGAAACAACTTTTCGACACACCCTCTGACTGTGGCGGGGCGTCAAATCAGCTCACCATGACACACGAAAACGCTTAAAGGGGACATATTCGCTTTAAAGGGGACATATTATTTCCATTTCAACACAGTTGATATGGTTCCTTGGGGTCTTAATGAAATGTCAGTAAAATATTTTGGTAAAAATACCCCAAGGACAATTTAAAAAAGCACCTTTTTACTCTGTCTAAAACAGACCTCCTCAGATCAACCTGTTTTGAGGGCTTTAATGTGCTCAAAAAGTTGTAGGAGTTTGCAGCAAATTCGAAGGTGGCTTAAATTTACGTATTCTGGAGTATTTTGAAAAGGGCGTGGCAAAATGTCTCAAGAGCGCCACCTACGGAAAAGCCCCTCATTTAGCATTCACCGATCCTCAAAAAAAACATAGACTATTGTGTATCATGACTAGATGCACAAAAAAGTCCATCAGTGCATTATGAATAACGCAACAGGAAGCCCGCCAGTTTGACTTTAGTGGACATTTTGGTCATCGTCCATATTTTTTCTTCGATGTACTTGTCGTACAGCTTTCATCAGATCAACTTCAAATTTAGATGATCGTCATCACAACAAATTGGAGAGCTAAAGTTATTGAAGGATTACGTTTTAGCAAAACCGTCTGACCGTGGTGTGGCGTTAAAGTTTGATGAAACGCCATTTAAACACAAGGTTCCATATTTCAGACATAGTTTGTCCAATTGAGTCCAAACTAGACACATACGACAAGAGTCGCGACCAGAAGACATCACTGCAGAAATTGTGACTTAGAATCACAGCGCCCCCTGGTGGCAACAGGAAATGTCTTGTTTTTAAGACGTGTTATGTTTTTATGTACTACTCGGAGAGCTTTCATCAGATCAACTTAAAAATTAGATGACACTCTACAAAACAAGATGAAGATCTAAAGTTATCAATATTTAAACTTTTCATCATACCGTGTGACCGTGGTGAGGTCTCAAAGTTCGACTAAACGCCAATATAAGCGAGCTTCTGTAACTTAGACATATTTTGTCCAATCGACTCCAAACTACACATATAAGACAAGAGTCGAGACCGGAAGACATCTACCTAGAAATCATGACTTAAAAGGAAAGCGCCCCCTGGTGGCATCAGGAAATGTCTTGTTTTTGTACATCGTGCGCTTTGATTTATTTGTCGGAGAGCTTTCATCACATCAATTTAAAATTTAGACGGATGGCATCACAACAAGATGGAGATCTAAAGTTATCAAAGAAACAACTTTTCGACACACCGTCTGACTGTGGCGGGGCGTCAAATCAGCTCACCATGACACACGAAAACGCTTAAAGGAGACAAATTCGCTTTAAAGGGGACATATTATTTCCATTTCACCACAGTTGATATGGTTCCTTGGGGTCTTAATGAAATGTCTGTAAAATATTTTGGTAAAAATACCCCAAGGATAATTTAAAACAGCACCTTTTTACTCTGTCTAAAACAGACCTCCTCAGATCAACCTGTTTTGAAGGCCCCGCCCCCCTCTCACCCCGCCCCCATCTTACCCCACCCCCTTTCACCCTTCTCACCCCTCCCCCCTCTCATGGAGGTGTAGGACATGTGCTTGAATGTGTTCTCACTACAGAATGCATTCAACATCTATAGGGCAGATTATGGGCCTCGTGAAAATTTACGTATTCTGGGGTATTTGGAAATGGGTGTGGCAAAATGGCTCAACAGCGCCACCAACGGTGCTTTCCCTCATTTACGGAGAAACACCTCATTTAGCATTCACTGATCCGCACGAAATTGAAGACAGTTGTGTATCATCACCAGATGCACAAAAAACGCGCCGGAGCAATATGAAAAACGCAACAGGAAGCACGCCATTTTCGATTTCGTGGCCATTTTGGTCATATTCCATAATCTTTTACTTTGATATACTTCTCGTACAGCTTTCATCACATCAACTGAAAATTTAGACGAGTGTCATTACAACAAGATGGAGATCTAAAGTTATCAAAGAAACAACTTTTCGTCACACTGTCTGACTGTGGCAGGGCGTAACATCAGCTCGCCATGACACACGAAAACGCTTTAACTTCCGTGTTCATGGGTCCATCTCCCTCAAACTACATGTGTGTATCATCAGCCCCCCTCCCTTGAAGTTATTCAGATGGTTTTAAAGAATGGGCGTGGCAAAATGGCTCAACAGCGCCACCAACGGAGCTTCCCCTCATTTATGGAGAAACACCTCATTTAGAATTCACTGATCCTCACGAAATTGAAGACAGTTGTGTATCATCACCAGATGCACAAAAAACGCGCTCGGAGCAATTGGAAAAACGCAACAGGAACCCCGCCATTTTCGATTTGGACCATATTCCATGTTTTTTATTTTCAAGTACTTCTTGGAGAGCTTTCATCAGATATACTGAAATTTTAGACGAGTGTCATCACAACAAGATGACATCAACAAAGACACCATGACTTAAAATCATAGCGCCACCTGCTGGCTACAGGAAGTGAAGCGTTTATCTTGCAGCAGTGCGCAAATGCATGCTGAGACGAGCGCTTGGTCATCGAACGTTCTCTCTTCCCCGACCGCAACAGACTTGAAATTGCCTGTGCTCGGGCCCGTTAGTGCTACAACGTAGCCCTAGTTATTATTATTTCCCTTTGGGGGGCTTTTTCAGGGTCTAGACATGCTCAAAAAGTTATGAAACTTTGCAGGAAATTCAAGGTCTGCGGATATTTTAGTATTCTGGAGTAATTGGAATTGGGCGTGGCAAAATGGCTCTACAGCGCCCCCTGGAACCAGCCCCTAGGTTTCCACATAACGGATTTTCATCAAAATCTGGATATAGGTGTATCGTGACCAGTCATGAAAAAAAGTCTCATGGAGCATTATGAAAAACGCAACAGGAAGTCCGCCATTTTGCTTTTAGTGGCCATTTTGGCAATATCCCACATTTTTACTTTTACGTACTTGTCCCAGGGCTTTCATCAGATCAACTTCAAATTCAGATGAGTGTCATCACAACAAGATGGAGATAAAAAATGATTGAGGGATTTTTTTTTTATCACACCGTCTGACCGTGGCATGGCGTTAAAAATTGGTTACACGCCATCAAAACACGGGCATCTGTATCTCGGACATACATGTTCCAATCAAGTCCAAACTAGACATGTAAGACAATAGTCCCCGCCTGATGACATCTATGCATAAATGATGACTTAAAACCGCAGCGCCCCCTGGTGGCAACAGGAAATGTCTTGTTTTTTGCTTGTCTTACACTTGGATGAATTTCTCCTCATCCACTGACCTCAACCATGTCAAACTGTATCAAATGGGTCCCAAGACATTGACAATGAAGACATAAGATTACCGTGACTTTTCGTCAAACGCAATATGAATGGCGTGGCATTAAAGTTCATCAACTCGCCGTGAAACACGAAATTGCTGTAACTTCAGTGTTCATGATTCTATCTCTCTCAAACTACATGTGTGTAACAACAGCCCCCCCCTGAAGATATTCATATGGTTTTAAGAAATGGGCGTGGCAAAAAAACTGACCAGCGCCCCCTATAGGGCAACCCCGGCACTACGATGGCCGACATTTATACAAATCTATCGGGACATGTGTCGTTTCATAACAAACAAAAAAATATCTTGGATAGGTATGCTTGACCAAACAGGGAGGCCGCCATTTTGGATTAAGTGGCCATTTTTTTTCCATATTCCACATTTTTACTTGATGCACTTGTCCCAGGGCTTTCATCAGATTAACTTCAAATTAAGATCAGTGCCATCACAACAAGATGGAGATAAAAAGTGATTAAGAGATTGACCTTTCGTCACACCGTGTGACCGTGGCGTGGCGTCTTGAGTTTGATTAAACGCCATCAAAACACGAGGTTCTGTATCTCAGACATACATTGTCCAATCGAGTCCAAACTAGACATGTAAGACAAGGGTGCCATCCTGATGACATCTACACAGAAATTATGACTTGAAATTACAGCGCCCCCTGGTGGCTACAGGAAGTGACATGTTTTATACTTTGATGAACTGCTCCTGGCTGCTTTAAGATATACAGCTCAAATGAACTCAGTCAAGTCATTGAATCAAGGTCAGAATTGTGACATTTCCTCAAACCATGTAAACATTGATGTTTGGCGAAGGATCATCCTTCGCCAAAGGACACGATGTTTTCATAATTACACTGTGCATTGTCCTATCACTACAAAACTTCTGTCACATGGTCAGAGTCCAAGCCTGAACAGCTCTATGTGTCAATATTTCCTCAGTGTCATAGCGCCACCTACTGATTCACCAGGAAACAGGAAGTACTTTGTTAATCCACTCTGCATTATCCAACCGGCTCCAAACTACAGACCTATGATCACAATACTGATCTGAACAGCTCCACATATAAATATTAGTTCAGGGTCATAGCGCCACCTACTGATCAGTGTGAAAATTAAGTTGTGTTAACATTGTCCAATTGACACAAAATTGCTCACGCTACATCAGAGCGCCTACATGAACAGATATATATGTCTGTGCGTAATAATAGTGATGGCGCCACCTACTGGCAAACCTACTGCCGCAGAGCGCAAAACGCATGCAACGTGGAGAAGTGCATGCTCGATCGATGATGTGCGCTTGGTCATCGATCGCTCTCTCCACCGACCGCAACAGGCTTCAACGTGCGGGTGCTCGGGCCCGCAAGTGCTACAACGTAGCCCTAGTTAGGGCCCGAGCACCGAATGGTGAGAGGCCCTATTGAATCTGTAAGGATTTTTATTATTATTATTATTATTATTATTATTAGGGCCCGAGCACCGAATGGTGAGAGGCCCTATTGAATCTGTAAGGATTTTTATTATTATTATTAGGGCCCGAGCACCGAAATCGGTGGGAGGCCCTATTGAAATTGAAATGATTATTAGGGCCCGAGCACCGAAATCGGTGGGAGGCCCTATTGAAATTGAAATGATTATTAGGGCCCGAGCACCGAAATCGGTGGGAGGCCCTATTGAAATTGAAATGATTATTAGGGCCCGAGCACCGAAATCGGTGGGAGGCCCTATTGAAATTGAAATGATTATTATTATTATTATTATTATTATTTTTCTTAGCTTAAATGAATTGGCTTTTTGAGGGCTTTAATGTGCTCAAAAAGTTGTAGGAGTTTGCAGTAAATTCGAAGGCGGCGTAAAATTACGTATTCTGGAGTATTTTGAAAAGGGCGTGGCAAAATGGCTAAAGAGCGCCACCTACGGAAAAGCCCCTCATTTAGCATTCACCGATCCTCAAAAAAAACAAAGATTATTGTGTATCATGACTAGATGCACAAAAAAGTCCATCAGTGCATTATGAATAACGCAACAGGAAGCCCGCCAGTTTGACTTTAGTGGCCATTTTGGTCATATTCCATATTTTTTCTTTGATGTACTTGTCGTACAGCTTTCATCAGATCAACTTCAAATTTAGACGATCGTCATCACAACAAATTGGAGATCTAAAGTTATTGAAGGATTACGTTTTAGCAAAACCGTCTGACCGTGGTGTGGCGTTAAAGTTTGATTAAACGCCATCAAAACACGGGCTTCTATATCTCAGACTTATTTTGTCCTATCGAGTCCAAACTACACACATAAGACAAGAGTAGAGATATGAAGACATCTATACAGAAATCGTGACTTAAAGTGACAGCGCCCCCTGGTGACAGCAGGAAAAGTCTTGTTTTTGTCACGTTTTATGTTTTTATATACTAGTCGTACAGCTTTTATCAAATCAACTTAATATTTAGACGACTGTCATCACAACAAAATGAAGATCTAAAGTTATTGAAAGATCGACTTTTCGTCAAACCGTGTGATTGTGGCGTGGCGCTAAAGTTTGATGAGACTTCGGTGAAACGCACTAAAACACGAGCTTCTGTATCTTGGACATATTTTGTCTAATCAAGTCCAAACTAGACACATAAGACAATAGTTGCGATATGAAGACATCTATACAGAAATCGTGACTTAAAATGACAGCGCCCCCTGGTGGCAGCAGGAAATGTATAGCTGACACTCTGATGTATTCCTGCTCATCCAATATGCAAAACCATGTCAAACTTTGTTTAATGGGTCTCAAGACATTGATAATGTAGCCATAAGATTATTGTGACTTTTTATCATGCGGTTTATTAATGGCATGGCTTGAAAGTTCATCAGCTCGTCGGAGAGAGTCCCATTGAATCCCATGTTAAAATGCCCAATTTTAGAGTAGAATTAAACCTGTTTACAGCATTATTCAAACTTTGGTTTTAGTCTCAATCGCTATGTTCTTCCTTCATTAAAACTCTGAGGGGGTGAACTTTTTCGTAACTACCTCTATATCGCTATAATAAGCGATATAGTGGTTTGAAATTTACGTGACGTCACAGTGAGCTGCGCCCTCCCTTCTCCTTACTTTTTCCTGTGTCATTGAACACAACTCGAGACTTTCGAAACCTCCCACTCAGTATCGGATGAATAACACAGTTTGATGTTTTGCTTGTTCTGCTGACGGACACGTTAAAGACGTCTGCGCTCCCGTTTCTGTGGTAAGTCAAGCTCAGTATTTTATTTAGATGTGTAGAAGTGATTCGCAGGGTGTTTTAGTACCATGCATTCGAGCTAACGTCCGTTAGCATGGAGGCTAAATACGAACTCCGATCTGGGGCATTAACTCCTGTTTAATGCGAACGGCACTATTACCGACACACACCGATATGAACCGACATGAGTAGGTCCGCCCAGCAGTGGCATGCGTTAGTTTATGAGGTTAAATCTGAGACAGGAGACTGTGTGTGTCCGGTGAATTAGCTCCATCAGGATATCTATTGCTATAAAATGGTTTCACTCGCCAAGGCATTTGACTTGACAATGTTACACAGTTAGTTATTCTACTGAAACAGACTTACAGTGATCAATTGAAACGTGCGTATTTAAAGTCACATCTGTATTTTAAGAGCAGATGTTTAAAGGGGAATTCAACTTCCAAAGCTCTTTATTCAGAGTATTGTTATGATGTCTTACAGAGAAAGCTAAACGTTCTGCTGCCTGCACTGTTTACATTGTAATCTCAGGCAGATTTCACTGAATTGTTCTGTTAAATATAAATAAATTATAGCCTTGTATCTTTATTAGAACAGACAGTGTAATAGAGAATTTGATGCTGATGTACACTAACTATTTCCTAAGCTGAAATGATTATGATCTGTTTAACTTTGAAGTAATACACTTCCTTTTTTACCATTTAAAGTGTGTTAAGGACTTAACCTGGCACATGTATGACTTTACACATTTGTATATTTATGTTGAAATTTTCTCTAGCATGTCCAGCATGAGACAACTGGAATTCAACCACATTGAACACCGACTTCAGGTACAGACCTCTTTTCATTAATTACAAACAACCATGGCAAAGTACTGCACATAATACATTGTGTATTAAATAATATATGCAATACTTTGAATGTGAAATAACTCCATACTGTACATTCATTGTCATGGTAGTGCACGTTTTAATCCAAAAGCATATTCAAATACACAGTTGAATATCCACAGAAAATAAGATTACACACTTTGTTCATATGTAACTCTTCCTCTACAATAATGACGATCACTTTCATGTTTCCTATCATTTTATTAGGGACAGACGAGCCTGAAGGACACAGCTGTGATGACCATGTTCTGTCTCTTATGGCAAAGCAGAAATATAAAACACTGGGTTCTTATCTAAAGTGTATCAAATCAGATCTCCACCATGTTGCTGCTGAGGACATCAGGTGCTGCAGTTCTTCATCTATGAAGAGAAAAAACGCACTGTTAAAGAATGTTTTGTGTTGTGTATAAAGCACAACAGATTTCTGATAGAACTGTTGTACTGTGGTCTTGGTTTATATCCTCATGGTGAAATGTACATATTTTAAGTCCCTTCTGATAAAAGTGCTGAAAGAAATACAACATTGTACAAATACATAAAATGTCTTTCTACCTCATCAGTACTATTCAAGGTGATAATCTCCCACAGACCTATTGATAACAGTCCAAATCAAGTCTTTCCACTTCTCTCAGTGTGAAAACATAATTCTATAATTAATTTGAGAACTGTTTACAACACTGATGTGTGGAGATTAAAATCATACCTAAACTGTCTAATTCACTGTAAAACTCCATGACATTCGCAGGCCATCTGTAGTTAAGGGAGCAACGCATGGAATGATGTGTAGATTACTAGTTTGATGATGCATGAGGAGAGGCGGTGGTCGAGTGGCAGAAACTTGGACTATGGGCAGAGAAGGTCTCTGGTTCGTCTTTGGTTCGACTCCATGGAGAGACAACAAAAGTCGAACCTGGATTGATCTGTCCAAAAATCCAAGAGTCTCCCTACCCTCTCTAGTGCCCATGAGCAAGGCACCTCACTCCCCCAACATCTGCTCCCCCGAGCGCCGTACATGGTCGCTCACTGCTCTGTGTGTCCTGCACCAGATGGGTAAAAAGCAGCGATTAAATTTCCCTACCTGCATGAGTGTGCCTTTGCATGTCTGTGCATGTGTTTGGGATGAATAAATGGATTTTAATCTTAATCTTTTAATCTTAATCAGTTGTCTTCCAGTTGACCAGCATGAAGCTGCAGATCTCCACCATGTTGCTGCTGGGGACATCAGGAGCTGCATTAATGAGGAGCAGAAGCGTACTGTTATGAATGTTTTGTGTTGTTTATGAAGCACTACTTATTTCAGCTAGAACCGATGTACTAGGGTCTGGGTTTGTATCCTAATGGTTAAATGCACATACTTTAAATCGCTTTTGATAAAACGTGACAAAGAAATACAACATTGTACACATAGATAAAATGTCTTTCTACCTCATCTGTAATATTCAAGGTGATGATCTCCCACAGAGCTGTTGATAACAGTCCACATCAAGTCTCTCCACTTCCCTCAGTGTGAAAACATAATTATATAATTAATTGGAGAAGTGTTTACAACACTGATGTGTGGACATTATAATGTTATCACTACTGTCTAATTCAATCTACAACTCCATGACAGACTAAATAAACAATGTGAAAATAGTAATGGCGGATATACCATCCTGTATCAGAATATTGGTGAAACAGTTACTATCACATGAAACGTAAACGTGTAGCGTATTGATAGTAACTCATTAAAAAAAATAATGTCAAAACCAAAACAAGACTGTCGAGTTATCTTGCTTCAATCTGTTCATTAGACGTGATAAATAAACGGTAACTTTTATAACAATTACATATTACAAAAAACTTGAGGCATGTAAGCATATGATGATAGATAAAGCAATAGGTTATGTTGGATAGTTTCAAGGTTACTTACCTCTAGTTCAGCACCAGCGGCTGGCCAGAAGAAGTGGAGCGATCTTCCTTGCCGCACAGGGCAAACGCAGGCAATGTGGAGACGAGCGCTTGGTCATCGAACGTTCTCTCTTCCCCGACCGCAACAGACTTGAAATTGCCTGTGCTCGGGCCCGTTAGTGCTACAACGTAGCCCTAGTTATTATTATTATTAGGGCCCGAGCACCGAAATCGGTGGGAGGCCCTATTGAAATTGAAATGATTATTATTATTATTATTATTATTATTTTTCTTAGCTTAAATGAATTGGCTTTTTGAGGGCTTTAATGTGCTCAAAAAGTTGTAGGAGTTTGCAGTAAATTCGAAGGCGGCGTAAAATTACGTATTCTGGAGTATTTTGAAAAGGGCGTGGCAAAATGGCTAAAGAGCGCCACCTACGGAAAAGCCCCTCATTTAGCATTCACCGATCCTCAAAAAAAACAAAGATTATTGTGTATCATGACTAGATGCACAAAAAAGTCCATCAGTGCATTATGAATAACGCAACAGGAAGCCCGCCAGTTTGACTTTAGTGGCCATTTTGGTCATATTCCATATTTTTTCTTTGATGTACTTGTCGTACAGCTTTCATCAGATCAACTTCAAATTTAGACGATCGTCATCACAACAAATTGGAGATCTAAAGTTATTGAAGGATTACGTTTTAGCAAAACCGTCTGACCGTGGTGTGGCGTTAAAGTTTGATTAAACGCCATCAAAACACGGGCTTCTATATCTCAGACTTATTTTGTCCTATCGAGTCCAAACTACACACATAAGACAAGAGTAGAGATATGAAGACATCTATACAGAAATCGTGACTTAAAGTGACAGCGCCCCCTGGTGACAGCAGGAAAAGTCTTGTTTTTGTCACGTTTTATGTTTTTATATACTAGTCGTACAGCTTTTATCAAATCAACTTAATATTTAGACGACTGTCATCACAACAAAATGAAGATCTAAAGTTATTGAAAGATCGACTTTTCGTCAAACCGTGTGATTGTGGCGTGGCGCTAAAGTTTGATGAGACTTCGGTGAAACGCACTAAAACACGAGCTTCTGTATCTTGGACATATTTTGTCTAATCAAGTCCAAACTAGACACATAAGACAATAGTTGCGATATGAAGACATCTATACAGAAATCGTGACTTAAAATAACAGCGCCCCCTGGTGGCAGCAGGAAATGTATAGCTGACACTCTGATGTATTCCTGCTCATCCAATATGCAAAACCATGTCAAACTTTGTTTAATGGGTCTCAAGACATTGATAATGTAGCCATAAGATTATTGTGACTTTTTATCATGCGGTTTATTAATGGCATGGCTTGAAAGTTCATCAGCTCGTCGGAGAGAGTCCCATTGAATCCCATGTTAAAATGCCCAATTTTAGAGTAGAATTAAACCTGTTTACAGCATTATTCAAACTTTGGTTTTAGTCTCAATCGCTATGTTCTTCCTTCATTAAAACTCTGAGGGGGTGAACTTTTTCGTAACTACCTCTATATCGCTATAATAAGCGATATAGTGGTTTGAAATTTACGTGACGTCACAGTGAGCTGCGCCCTCCCTTCTCCTTACTTTTTCCTGTGTCATTGAACACAACTCGAGACTTTCGAAACCTCCCACTCAGTATCGGATGAATAACACAGTTTGATGTTTTGCTTGTTCTGCTGACGGACACGTTAAAGACGTCTGCGCTCCCGTTTCTGTGGTAAGTCAAGCTCAGTATTTTATTTAGATGTGTAGAAGTGATTCGCAGGGTGTTTTAGTACCATGCATTCGAGCTAACGTCCGTTAGCATGGAGGCTAAATACGAACTCCGATCTGGGGCATTAACTCCTGTTTAATGCGAACGGCACTATTACCGACACACACCGATATGAACCGACATGAGTAGGTCCGCCCAGCAGTGGCATGCGTTAGTTTATGAGGTTAAATCTGAGACAGGAGACTGTGTGTGTCCGGTGAATTAGCTCCATCAGGATATCTATTGCTATAAAATGGTTTCACTCGCCAAGGCATTTGACTTGACAATGTTACACAGTTAGTTATTCTACTGAAACAGACTTACAGTGATCAATTGAAACGTGCGTATTTAAAGTCACATCTGTATTTTAAGAGCAGATGTTTAAAGGGGAATTCAACTTCCAAAGCTCTTTATTCAGAGTATTGTTATGATGTCTTACAGAGAAAGCTAAACGTTCTGCTGCCTGCACTGTTTACATTGTAATCTCAGGCAGATTTCACTGAATTGTTCTGTTAAATATAAATAAATTATAGCCTTGTATCTTTATTAGAACAGACAGTGTAAAAGAGAATTTGATGCTGATGTACACTAACTATTTCCTAAGCTGAAATGATTATGATCTGTTTAACTTTGAAGTAATACACTTCCTTTTTTACCATTTAAAGTGTGTTAAGGACTTAACCTGGCACATGTATGACTTTACACATTTGTATATTTATGTTGAAATTTTCTCTAGCATGTCCAGCATGAGACAACTGGAATTCAACCACATTGAACACCGACTTCAGGTACAGACCTCTTTTCATTAATTACAAACAACCATGGCAAAGTACTGCACATAATACATTGTGTATTAAATAATATATGCAATACTTTGAATGTGAAATAACTCCATACTGTACATTCATTGTCATGGTAGTGCACGTTTTAATCCAAAAGCATATTCAAATACACAGTTGAATATCCACAGAAAATAAGATTACACACTTTGTTCATATGTAACTCTTCCTCTACAATAATGACGATCACTTTCATGTTTCCTATCATTTTATTAGGGACAGACGAGCCTGAAGGACACAGCTGTGATGACCATGTTCTGTCTCTTATGGCAAAGCAGAAATATAAAACACTGGGTTCTTATCTAAAGTGTATCAAATCAGATCTCCACCATGTTGCTGCTGAGGACATCAGGTGCTGCAGTTCTTCATCTATGAAGAGAAAAAACGCACTGTTAAAGAATGTTTTGTGTTGTGTATAAAGCACAACAGATTTCTGATAGAACTGTTGTACTGTGGTCTTGGTTTATATCCTCATGGTGAAATGTACATATTTTAAGTCCCTTCTGATAAAAGTGCTGAAAGAAATACAACATTGTACAAATACATAAAATGTCTTTCTACCTCATCAGTACTATTCAAGGTGATAATCTCCCACAGACCTATTGATAACAGTCCAAATCAAGTCTTTCCACTTCTCTCAGTGTGAAAACATAATTCTATAATTAATTTGAGAACTGTTTACAACACTGATGTGTGGAGATTAAAATCATACCTAAACTGTCTAATTCACTGTAAAACTCCATGACATTCGCAGGCCATCTGTAGTTAAGGGAGCAACGCATGGAATGATGTGTAGATTACTAGTTTGATGATGCATGAGGAGAGGCGGTGGTCGAGTGGCAGAAACTTGGACTATGGGCAGAGAAGGTCTCTGGTTCGTCTTTGGTTCGACTCCATGGAGAGACAACAAAAGTCGAACCTGGATTGATCTGTCCAAAAATCCAAGAGTCTCCCTACCCTCTCTAGTGCCCATGAGCAAGGCACCTCACTCCCCCAACATCTGCTCCCCCGAGCGCTGTACATGGTCGCTCACTGCTCTGTGTGTCCTGCACCAGATGGGTAAAAAGCAGCGATTAAATTTCCCTACCTGCATGAGTGTGCCTTTGCATGTCTGTGCATGTGTTTGGGATGAATAAATGGATTTTAATCTTAATCTTTTAATCTTAATCAGTTGTCTTCCAGTTGACCAGCATGAAGCTGCAGATCTCCACCATGTTGCTGCTGGGGACATCAGGAGCTGCATTAATGAGGAGCAGAAGCGTACTGTTATGAATGTTTTGTGTTGTTTATGAAGCACTACTTATTTCAGCTAGAACCGATGTACTAGGGTCTGGGTTTGTATCCTAATGGTTAAATGCACATACTTTAAATCGCTTTTGATAAAACGTGACAAAGAAATACAACATTGTACACATAGATAAAATGTCTTTCTACCTCATCTGTAATATTCAAGGTGATGATCTCCCACAGAGCTGTTGATAACAGTCCACATCAAGTCTCTCCACTTCCCTCAGTGTGAAAACATAATTATATAATTAATTGGAGAAGTGTTTACAACACTGATGTGTGGACATTATAATGTTATCACTACTGTCTAATTCACTCTACAACTCCATGACAGACTAAATAAACAATGTGAAAATAGTAATGGCGGATATACCATCCTGTATCAGAATATTGGTGAAACAGTTACTATCACATGAAACGTAAACGTGTAGCGTATTGATAGTAACTCATTAAAAAAAATAATGTCAAAACCAAAACAAGACTGTCGAGTTATCTTGCTTCAATCTGTTCATTAGACGTGATAAATAAACGGTAACTTTTATAACAATTACATATTACAAAAAACTTGAGGCATGTAAGCATATGATGATAGATAAAGCAATAGGTTATGTTGGATAGTTTCAAGGTTACTTACCTCTAGTTCAGCACCAGCGGCTGGCCAGAAGAAGTGGAGCGATCTTCCTTGCCGCACAGGGCAAACGCAGGCAATGTGGAGACGAGCGCTTGGTCATCGAACGTTCTCTCTTCCCCGACCGCAACAGACTTGAAATTGCCTGTGCTCGGGCCCGTTAGTGCTACAACGTAGCCCTAGTTATTATTATTTTTCTTAGCTTAAATGAATTGGCTTTTTGAGGGCTTTAATGTGCTCAAAAAGTTGTAGGAGTTTGCAGTAAATTCGAAGGCGGCGTAAAATTACGTATTCTGGAGTATTTTGAAAAGGGCGTGGCAAAATGGCTAAAGAGCGCCACCTACGGAAAAGCCCCTCATTTAGCATTCACCGATCCTCAAAAAAAACAAAGATTATTGTGTATCATGACTAGATGCACAAAAAAGTCCATCAGTGCATTATGAATAACGCAACAGGAAGCCCGCCAGTTTGACTTTAGTGGCCATTTTGGTCATATTCCATATTTTTTCTTTGATGTACTTGTCGTACAGCTTTCATCAGATCAACTTCAAATTTAGACGATCGTCATCACAACAAATTGGAGATGTAAAGTTATTGAAGGATTACGTTTTAGCAAAACCGTCTGACCGTGGTGTGGCGTTAAAGTTTGATTAAACGCCATCAAAACACGGGCTTCTATATCTCAGACTTATTTTGTCCTATCGAGTCCAAACTACACACATAAGACAAGAGTAGAGATATGAAGACATCTATACAGAAATCGTGACTTAAAGTGACAGCGCCCCCTGGTGACAGCAGGAAAAGTCTTGTTTTTGTCACGTTTTATGTTTTTATATACTAGTCGTACAGCTTTTATCAAATCAACTTAATATTTAGACGACTGTCATCACAACAAAATGAAGATCTAAAGTTATTGAAAGATCGACTTTTCGTCAAACCGTGTGATTGTGGCGTGGCGCTAAAGTTTGATGAGACTTCGGTGAAACGCACTAAAACACGAGCTTCTGTATCTTGGACATATTTTGTCTAATCAAGTCCAAACTAGACACATAAGACAATAGTTGGGATATGAAGACATCTATACAGAAATCGTGACTTAAAATGACAGCGCCCCCTGGTGGCAGCAGGAAATGTATAGCTGACACTCTGATGTATTCCTGCTCATCCAATATGCAAAACCATGTCAAACTTTGTTTAATGGGTCTCAAGACATTGATAATGTAGCCATAAGATTATTGTGACTTTTTATCATGCGGTTTATTAATGGCATGGCTTGAAAGTTCATCAGCTCGTCGGAGAGAGTCCCATTGAATCCCATGTTAAAATGCCCAATTTTAGAGTAGAATTAAACCTGTTTACAGCATTATTCAAACTTTGGTTTTAGTCTCAATCGCTATGTTCTTCCTTCATTAAAACTCTGAGGGGGTGAACTTTTTCGTAACTACCTCTATATCGCTATAATAAGCGATATAGTGGTTTGAAATTTACGTGACGTCACAGTGAGCTGCGCCCTCCCTTCTCCTTACTTTTTCCTGTGTCATTGAACACAACTCGAGACTTTCGAAACCTCCCACTCAGTATCGGATGAATAACACAGTTTGATGTTTTGCTTGTTCTGCTGACGGACACGTTAAAGACGTCTGCGCTCCCGTTTCTGTGGTAAGTCAAGCTCAGTATTTTATTTAGATGTGTAGAAGTGATTCGCAGGGTGTTTTAGTACCATGCATTCGAGCTAACGTCCGTTAGCATGGAGGCTAAATACGAACTCCGATCTGGGGCATTAACTCCTGTTTAATGCGAACGGCACTATTACCGACACACACCGATATGAACCGACATGAGTAGGTCCGCCCAGCAGTGGCATGCGTTAGTTTATGAGGTTAAATCTGAGACAGGAGACTGTGTGTGTCCGGTGAATTAGCTCCATCAGGATATCTATTGCTATAAAATGGTTTCACTCGCCAAGGCATTTGACTTGACAATGTTACACAGTTAGTTATTCTACTGAAACAGACTTACAGTGATCAATTGAAACGTGCGTATTTAAAGTCACATCTGTATTTTAAGAGCAGATGTTTAAAGGGGAATTCAACTTCCAAAGCTCTTTATTCAGAGTATTGTTATGATGTCTTACAGAGAAAGCTAAACGTTCTGCTGCCTGCACTGTTTACATTGTAATCTCAGGCAGATTTCACTGAATTGTTCTGTTAAATATAAATAAATTATAGCCTTGTATCTTTATTAGAACAGACAGTGTAATAGAGAATTTGATGCTGATGTACACTAACTATTTCCTAAGCTGAAATGATTATGATCTGTTTAACTTTGAAGTAATACACTTCCTTTTTTACCATTTAAAGTGTGTTAAGGACTTAACCTGGCACATGTATGACTTTACACATTTGTATATTTATGTTGAAATTTTCTCTAGCATGTCCAGCATGAGACAACTGGAATTCAACCACATTGAACACCGACTTCAGGTACAGACCTCTTTTCATTAATTACAAACAACCATGGCAAAGTACTGCACATAATACATTGTGTATTAAATAATATATGCAATACTTTGAATGTGAAATAACTCCATACTGTACATTCATTGTCATGGTAGTGCACGTTTTAATCCAAAAGCATATTCAAATACACAGTTGAATATCCACAGAAAATAAGATTACACACTTTGTTCATATGTAACTCTTCCTCTACAATAATGACGATCACTTTCATGTTTCCTATCATTTTATTAGGGACAGACGAGCCTGAAGGACACAGCTGTGATGACCATGTTCTGTCTCTTATGGCAAAGCAGAAATATAAAACACTGGGTTCTTATCTAAAGTGTATCAAATCAGATCTCCACCATGTTGCTGCTGAGGACATCAGGTGCTGCAGTTCTTCATCTATGAAGAGAAAAAACGCACTGTTAAAGAATGTTTTGTGTTGTGTATAAAGCACAACAGATTTCTGATAGAACTGTTGTACTGTGGTCTTGGTTTATATCCTCATGGTGAAATGTACATATTTTAAGTCCCTTCTGATAAAAGTGCTGAAAGAAATACAACATTGTACAAATACATAAAATGTCTTTCTACCTCATCAGTACTATTCAAGGTGATAATCTCCCACAGACCTATTGATAACAGTCCAAATCAAGTCTTTCCACTTCTCTCAGTGTGAAAACATAATTCTATAATTAATTTGAGAACTGTTTACAACACTGATGTGTGGAGATTAAAATCATACCTAAACTGTCTAATTCACTGTAAAACTCCATGACATTCGCAGGCCATCTGTAGTTAAGGGAGCAACGCATGGAATGATGTGTAGATTACTAGTTTGATGATGCATGAGGAGAGGCGGTGGTCGAGTGGCAGAAACTTGGACTATGGGCAGAGAAGGTCTCTGGTTCGTCTTTGGTTCGACTCCATGGAGAGACAACAAAAGTCGAACCTGGATTGATCTGTCCAAAAATCCAAGAGTCTCCCTACCCTCTCTAGTGCCCATGAGCAAGGCACCTCACTCCCCCAACATCTGCTCCCCCGAGCGCCGTACATGGTCGCTCACTGCTCTGTGTGTCCTGCACCAGATGGGTAAAAAGCAGCGATTAAATTTCCCTACCTGCATGAGTGTGCCTTTGCATGTCTGTGCATGTGTTTGGGATGAATAAATGGATTTTAATCTTAATCTTTTAATCTTAATCAGTTGTCTTCCAGTTGACCAGCATGAAGCTGCAGATCTCCACCATGTTGCTGCTGGGGACATCAGGAGCTGCATTAATGAGGAGCAGAAGCGTACTGTTATGAATGTTTTGTGTTGTTTATGAAGCACTACTTATTTCAGCTAGAACCGATGTACTAGGGTCTGGGTTTGTATCCTAATGGTTAAATGCACATACTTTAAATCGCTTTTGATAAAACGTGACAAAGAAATACAACATTGTACACATAGATAAAATGTCTTTCTACCTCATCTGTAATATTCAAGGTGATGATCTCCCACAGAGCTGTTGATAACAGTCCACATCAAGTCTCTCCACTTCCCTCAGTGTGAAAACATAATTATATAATTAATTGGAGAAGTGTTTACAACACTGATGTGTGGACATTATAATGTTATCACTACTGTCTAATTCACTCTACAACTCCATGACAGACTAAATAAACAATGTGAAAATAGTAATGGCGGATATACCATCCTGTATCAGAATATTGGTGAAACAGTTACTATCACATGAAACGTAAACGTGTAGCGTATTGATAGTAACTCATTAAAAAAAATAATGTCAAAACCAAAACAAGACTGTCGAGTTATCTTGCTTCAATCTGTTCATTAGACGTGATAAATAAACGGTAACTTTTATAACAATTACATATTACAAAAAACTTGAGGCATGTAAGCATATGATGATAGATAAAGCAATAGGTTATGTTGGATAGTTTCAAGGTTACTTACCTCTAGTTCAGCACCAGCGGCTGGCCAGAAGAAGTGGAGCGATCTTCCTTGCCGCACAGGGCAAACGCAGGCAATGTGGAGACGAGCGCTTGGTCATCGAACGTTCTCTCTTCCCCGACCGCAACAGACTTGAAATTGCCTGTGCTCGGGCCCGTTAGTGCTACAACGTAGCCCTAGTTATTATTATTATTATTATTTTTCTTAGCTTAAATGAATTGGCTTTTTGAGGGCTTTAATGTGCTCAAAAAGTTGTAGGAGTTTGCAGTAAATTCGAAGGCGGCGTAAAATTACGTATTCTGGAGTATTTTGAAAAGGGCGTGGCAAAATGGCTCAAGAGCGCCACCTACGGAAAAGCCCCTCATTTAGCATTCACCGATCCTCAAAAAAAACAAAGATTATTGTGTATCATGACTAGATGCACAAAAAAGTCCATCAGTGCATTATGAATAACGCAACAGGAAGCCCGCCAGTTTGACTTTAGTGGCCATTTTGGTCATATTCCATATTTTTTCTTTGATGTACTTGTCGTACAGCTTTCATCAGATCAACTTCAAATTTAGACGATCGTCATCACAACAAATTGGAGATCTAAAGTTATTGAAGGATTACGTTTTAGCAAAACCGTCTGACCGTGGTGTGGCGTTAAAGTTTGATGAAACGCCATCAAAACACAAGCTTCCATATTTCATACATATTTTGTCCAATTGAGTCCAAACTAGACACATTCGACAAGAGTCGCCACCAGAAGACATGGGTGCAGAAATTGTGACTTACAATCACAGCGCCCCCTGGTGGTAACGCGAAATGTCTTGTTTTGGTACGTGTTATGTTTTTATGTACTACTCAGACAGCTTTCATCAGATCAACTTAAAAATTAGATGAGACTCTACAAAACAAGATGAAGATCTAAAGTTATCAGAATTTAAACTTTTCATCATACTGTGTGACCGTGGTGAGGTCTTAAAGTTCGACTAAACGCCAATATAAGCGAGCTTCTGTAACTTAGACATATTTTGTCCAATCGACTCCAAACTACACATATAAGACAAGAGTCGCGACCGGAAGACATCTACCTAGAAATCATGACTTAAAAGGAAAGCGCCCCCTGGTGGCATCAGGAAATGTCTTGTTTTGGTCATCTTACTCTTTGATGTATTTCCCTCCAGCCACTTTACTAAACCATGTCAAACTGTGTCAAATTGGTGTCAAGATATTGATAATGTAGGCATAACATTATTGTGACTTTTCATCATGCAGATTGTTAATGGCGTGGCATCAAAGTTCATCAGCTCACCATGACCAATGAATCCCATTTTAACAGAGTTACCCTGAACGCAGCATGAGACCGCTTTCGGTTTGTTACGTCTCACACTTGGATGAATTTCTCCTCATTCACTTTGCTAAACCATGTCAAACTGTGTCACATGGGTCTCAATATATTGATAATGTAGGCATAACATTGCTGTGAGTTTTCATCATGCGGATTATTCATAGCTTTGCAGCAGACTTCTTCAACTCGCCATGACAAACGAAGCTGCATTTAACACAGCTGCAAGTGAACGCCTCATGAGACTCTGAAAGAAGTTACGTCGTCACAAGCTGCGGAGCTGTGTATCACGAAGAACCGGAGAACGGTTGGCGAGTCTGGATGAGAGGACGGCGGCGGAGTCACTGTGGACGTTGTTCGCTCAGCAGGTTAGAGTGTGGGACTCAAAGGTTTTTGACCCCTCTCCCGTTGTGTCTTTTCCTGTGTGAACTCTGCCGCTCTCAACAGCAGCACTGGCTATGAGCTAGCTCCTACTAGCTCCAACGAAGCATCTCTCAACTGCTACGTAAGTTAAACGGACACTTCTGACTGACTGTGATGATAAGCAAAAGAGACACTGTGGATGTGTGATGTGTTGTACTGCATTTGTTTGATCTGTTTACTAATACTAGCTCTAATAAATACTGTATAAATTATATTTTGCTCCTGAATTGAACTGTGTTAAAGGGGTTCACATGGAAAATATATGTTCAATTATGTAAAGGGTGATTTTTGTTACTATTATACTAATGGAGATTTAGCACTTGCTACACATTGTAAGAGCAGCTGTTCAAAGGAGCACTACGTCTTTTAAGGCTCTTTATTCAGAGTCACGGTGTTGATGTCCTGTCACGTGTTACAGTGAAAAATAACCGTGTCTCCCACCTTCAGTATTTAAATCGTTAATCTCAGACTGACTTCACTGAATTCTTTTGTTAAATATGAGTAAGTCATAGCCTTGTACCTTTACTAGAACAGACAGTGTCATACAGAGTTGTGGGCTTATATGCACTACCTATTTCCTAATCTGAAATGATTATGCTCTGATTAACTTTGAACTAATATTTTATTTTTACCATTTAAAAGTCTGTTAATTACTTAACCTGGCCCATGTATGACTTTACATATCTGTGTATTGGTTTCATGTTCCTCTAGAAGGTCCAACTTGACACACAACTTGAATCCAACCAGACTGAACACTGACTCCAGGTACAGACCTGATTTCATTACTTAAAAACAATCAAAGTATTGCACATAATACATAATGTATTAAATTATAATGCAATACTTTTAATGTGAAATAGCTCCATTAAAAACATTCATTGTCATGGTAGTGCACGTTTTAATCCAAAAGCATATTCAAATACACAGTTGAATATCCACAGAAAATAAGATTACACACTTTGTTCATATGTAACTCTTCCTCTACAATAATGACGATCACTTTCATGTTTCCTATCATTTTATTAGGGACAGACGAGCCTGAAGGACACAGCTGTGATGACCATGTTCTGTCTCTTATGGCAAAGCAGAAATATAAAACACTGGGTTCTTATCTAAAGTGTTTCAAATCAGATCTCCACCATGTTGCTGCTGAGGACATCAGGTGCTGCAGTTCTTCATCTATGAAGAGAAAAAACGCACTGTTAAAGAATGTTTTGTGTTGTGTATAAAGCACAACAGATTTCAGATAGAACTGTTGTACTGTGGTCTTGGTTTATATCCTCATGGTGAAATGTACATATTTTAAGTCCCTTCTGATAAAAGTGCTGAAAGAAATACAACATTGTACAAATACATAAAATGTCTTTCTACCTCATCAGTACTATTCAAGGTGATAATCTCCCACAGACCTATTGATAACAGTCCAAATCAAGTCTTTCCACTTCTCTCAGTGTGAAAACATAATTCTATAATTAATTTGAGAACTGTTTACAACACTGATGTGTGGAGATTAAAATCATACCTAAACTGTCTAATTCACTGTAAAACTCCATGACATTCGCAGGCCATCTGTAGTTAAGGGAGCAACGCATGGAGTGATGTGTAGATTACTAGTTTGATGATGCATGAGGAGAGGCGGTGGTCGAGTGGCAGAAACTTGGACTATGGGCAGAGAAGGTCTCTGGTTCGTCTTTGGTTCGACTCCATGGAGAGACAACAAAAGTCGAACCTGGATTGATCTGTCCAAAAATCCAAGAGTCTCCCTACCCTCTCTAGTGCCCATGAGCAAGGCACCTCACTCCCCCAACATCTGCTCCCCCGAGCGCCGTACATGGTCGCTCACTGCTCTGTGTGTCCTGCACCAGATGGGTAAAAAGCAGCGATTAAATTTCCCTACCTGCATGAGTGTGCCTTTGCATGTCTGTGCATGTGTTTGGGATGAATAAATGGATTTTAATCTTAATCTTTTAATCTTAATCAGTTGTCTTCCAGTTGACCAGCATGAAGCTGCAGATCTCCACCATGTTGCTGCTGGGGACATCAGGAGCTGCATTAATGAGGAGCAGAAGCGTACTGTTATGAATGTTTTGTGTTGTTTATGAAGCACTACTTATTTCAGCTAGAACCGATGTACTAGGGTCTGGGTTTGTATCCTAATGGTTAAATGCACATACTTTAAATCGCTTTTGATAAAACGTGACAAAGAAATACAACATTGTACACATAGATAAAATGTCTTTCTACCTCATCTGTAATATTCAAGGTGATGATCTCCCACAGAGCTGTTGATAACAGTCCACATCAAGTCTCTCCACTTCCCTCAGTGTGAAAACATAATTATATAATTAATTGGAGAAGTGTTTACAACACTGATGTGTGGACATTATAATGTTATCACTACTGTCTAATTCACTCTACAACTCCATGACAGACTAAATAAACAATGTGAAAATAGTAATGGCGGATATACCATCCTGTATCAGAATATTGGTGAAACAGTTACTATCACATGAAACGTACACGTGTAGCGTATTGATAGTAACTCATTAAAAAAAATAATGTCACAACCAAAACAAGACTGTCGAGTTATCTTGCTTCAATCTGTTCATTAGACGTGATAAATAAACGGTAACTTTTATAACAATTACATATTACAAAAAACTTGAGGCATGTAAGCATATGATGATAGATAAAGCAATAGGTTATGTTGGATAGTTTCAAGGTTACTTACCTCTAGTTCAGCACCAGCGGCTGGCCAGAAGAAGTGGAGCGATCTTCCTTGCCGCACAGGGCAAACGCAGGCAATGTGGAGACGAGCGCTTGGTCATCGAACGTTCTCTCTTCCCCGACCGCAACAGACTTGAAATTGCCTGTGCTCGGGCCCGTTAGTGCTACAACGTAGCCCTAGTTATTATTATTATTATTATTTTTCTTAGCTTAAATGAATTGGCTTTTTGAGGGCTTTAATGTGCTCAAAAAGTTGTAGGAGTTTGCAGTAAATTCGAAGGCGGCGTAAAATTACGTATTCTGGAGTATTTTGAAAAGGGCGTGGCAAAATGGCTCAAGAGCGCCACCTACGGAAAAGCCCCTCATTTAGCATTCACCGATCCTCAAAAAAAACAAAGATTATTGTGTATCATGACTAGATGCACAAAAAAGTCCATCAGTGCATTATGAATAACGCAACAGGAAGCCCGCCAGTTTGACTTTAGTGGCCATTTTGGTCATATTCCATATTTTTTCTTTGATGTACTTGTCGTACAGCTTTCATCAGATCAACTTCAAATTTAGACGATCGTCATCACAACAAATTGGAGATCTAAAGTTATTGAAGGATTACGTTTTAGCAAAACCGTCTGACCGTGGTGTGGCGTTAAAGTTTGATGAAACGCCATCAAAACACAAGCTTCCATATTTCAGACATATTTTGTCCAATTGAGTCCAAACTAGACACATTCGACAAGAGTCGCCACCAGAAGACATGGGTGCAGAAATTGTGACTTACAATCACAGCGCCCCCTGATGGTAACGCAAAATGTCTTATTTTGGTACGTGTTATGTTTTTATGTACTACTCAGACAGCTTTCATCAGATCAACTTAAAAATTAGATGAGACTCTACAAAACAAGATGAAGATCTAAAGTTATCAGAATTTAAACTTTTCATCATACCGTGTGACCGTGGTGAGGTCTCAAAGTTCGACTAAACGCCAATATAAGCGAGCTTCTGTAACTTAGACATATTTTGTCCAATCGACTCCAAACTACACATATAAGACAAGAGTCGCGACCGGAAGACATCTACCTAGAAATCATGACTTAAAAGGAAAGCGCCCCCTGGTGGCATCAGGAAATGTCTTGTTTTGGTCATCTTACTCTTTGATGTATTTCCCTCCAGCCACTTTACTAAACCATGTCAAACTGTGTCAAATTGGTCTCAAGATATTGATAATGTAGGCATAACATTATTGTGACTTTTCATCATGCAGATTGTTAATGGCGTGGCATCAAAGTTCATCAGCTCATCATGACCTATGAAACCCATTTTAACAGAGTTACCCTGAACGCAGCATGAGACCGCTTTCGGTTTGTTACGTCTCACACTTGGATGTATTTCTCCTCATTCACTTTGCTAAACCATGTCAAACTGTGTCACATGGGTCTCAATATATTGATAATGTAGGCATAACATTGCTGTGAGTTTTCATCATGCGGATTATTCATAGCTTTGCAGCAGACTTCTTCAACTCGCCATGACAAACGAAGCTGCATTTAACACAGCTGCAAGTGAACGCCTCATGAGTTACGTCGTCACAAGCTGCGGAGCTGTGTATCACGAAGAACCGGAGAACGGTTGGCGAGTCTGGATGAGAGGACGGCGGCGGAGTCACTGTGGACGTTGTTCGCTCAGCAGGTTAGAGTGTGGGACTCAAAGCTTTTTTCCCCCGTCCGTCGTGTCTTTTCCTGTGTGAACTCTGCCGCTCTCAACAGCAGCACTGGCTATGAGCTAGCTCCTGCTACCTCCAACGAAGCATCTCTCAACTGCTACGTAAGTTAAACGGACACTTCTGACTGACTGTGATGATAAGCAAAAGAGACTCTGTGGATGTGTGATGTGTTGTACTGCATTTGTTTGATCTGTTTACTAATACTAGCTCTAATAAATACTGTATAAATTATATTTTGCTCCTGAATTGAACTGTGTTAAAGGGGTTCACATGGAAAATATATGTTCAATTATGTAAAGGGTGATTTTTGTTACTATTATACTAATGGAGATTTAGCACTTGCTACACATTGTAAGAGCAGCTGTTCAAAGGAGCACTACGTCTTTTAAGGCTCTTTATTCAGAGTCACGGTGTTGATGTCCTGTCACGTGTTACAGTGAAAAATAACCGTGTCTCCCACCTTCAGTATTTAAATCGTTAATCTCAGACAGACTTCACTGAATTCTTTTGTTAAATATGAGTAAGTCATAGCCTTGTAACTTTACTAGAACAGACAGTGTCATACAGAGTTGTGGGTTTATATGCACTACCTATTTCCTAATCTGAAATGATTATGCTCTGATTAACTTTGAACTAATATTTTATTTTTACCATTTAAAAGTCTGTTAATTACTTAACCTGGCCCATGTATGACTTTACATATCTGTGTATTGGTTTCATGTTCCTCTAGAAGGTCCAACTTGACACACAACTTGAATCCAACCAGACTGAACACTGACTCCAGGTACAGACCTGATTTCATTACTTAAAAACAATCAAAGTATTGCACATAATACATAATGTATTAAATTATAATGCAATACTTTTAATGTGAAATAGCTCCATTAAAAACATTCATTGTCATGGTAGTGCACGTTTTAATCCAAAAGCATATTCAAATACACAGTTGAATATCCACAGAAAATAAGATTACACACTTTGTTCATATGTTACTCTTCCTCTACAATAATGACGATCACTTTCATGTTTCCTATCATTTTATTAGGGACAGACGAGCCTGAAGGACACAGCTGTGATGACCATGTTCTGTCTCTTATGGCAAAGCAGAAATATAAAACACTGGGTTCTTATCTAAAGTGTATCAAATCAGATCTCCACCATGTTGCTGCTGAGGACATCAGGTGCTGCAGTTCTTCATCTATGAAGAGAAAAAACGCACTGTTAAAGAATGTTTTGTGTTGTGTATAAAGCACAACAGATTTCAGATAGAACTGTTGTACTGTGGTCTTGGTTTATATCCTCATGGTGAAATGTACATATTTTAAGTCCCTTCTGATAAAAGTGCTGAAAGAAATACAACATTGTACAAATACATAAAATGTCTTTCTACCTCATCAGTACTATTCAAGGTGATAATCTCCCACAGACCTATTGATAACAGTCCAAATCAAGTCTTTCCACTTCTCTCAGTGTGAAAACATAATTCTATAATTAATTTGAGAACTGTTTACAACACTGATGTGTGGAGATTAAAATCATACCTAAACTGTCTAATTCACTGTAAAACTCCATGACATTCGCAGGCCATCTGTAGTTAAGGGAGCAACGCATGGAGTGATGTGTAGATTACTAGTTTGATGATGCATGAGGAGAGGCGGTGGTCGAGTGGCAGAAACTTGGACTATGGGCAGAGAAGGTCTCTGGTTCGTCTTTGGTTCGACTCCATGGAGAGACAACAAAAGTCGCACCTGGATTGATCTGTCCAAAAATCCAAGAGTCTCCCTACCCTCTCTAGTGCCCATGAGCAAGGCACCTCACTCCCCCAACATCTGCTCCCCCGAGCGCCGTACATGGTCGCTCACTGCTCTGTGTGTCCTGCACCAGATGGGTAAAAAGCAGCGATTAAATTTCCCTACCTGCATGAGTGTGCCTTTGCATGTCTGTGCATGTGTTTGGGATGAATACATGGATTTTAATCTTAATCTTTTAATCTTAATCAGTTGTCTTCCAGTTGACCAGCATGAAGCTGCAGATCTCCACCATGTTGCTGCTGGGGACATCAGGAGCTGCATTAATGAGGAGCAGAAGCGTACTGTTATGAATGTTTTGTGTTGTTTATGAAGC
This sequence comes from Platichthys flesus, assembly GCF_949316205.1. Lineage (NCBI taxonomy): Eukaryota > Metazoa > Chordata > Actinopteri > Pleuronectiformes > Pleuronectidae > Platichthys > Platichthys flesus. The sequence goes on along the minus strand of NC_084961.1, from coordinate 17,188,362 downwards.
ACTACTTATTTCAGCTAGAACCGATGTACTAGGGTCTGGGTTTGTATCCTAATGGTTAAATGCACATACTTTAAATCGCTTTTGATAAAACGTGACAAAGAAATACAACATTGTACACATAGATAAAATGTCTTTCTACCTCATCTGTAATATTCAAGGTGATGATCTCCCACAGAGCTGTTGATAACAGTCCACATCAAGTCTCTCCACTTCCCTCAGTGTGAAAACATAATTATATAATTAATTGGAGAAGTGTTTACAACACTGATGTGTGGACATTATAATGTTATCACTACTGTCTAATTCACTCTACAACTCCATGACAGACTAAATAAACGATGTGAAAATAGTAATGGCGGATATACCATCCTGTATCAGAATATTGGTGAAACAGTTACTATCACATGAAACGTACACGTGTAGCGTATTGATAGTAACTCATTAAAAAAAATAATGTCACAACCAAAACAAGACTGTCGAGTTATCTTGCTTCAATCTGTTCATTAGACGTGATAAATAAACGGTAACTTTTATAACAATTACATATTACAAAAAACTTGAGGCATGTAAGCATATGATGATAGATAAAGCAATAGGTTATGTTGGATAGTTTCAAGGTTACTTACCTCTAGTTCAGCACCAGCGGCTGGCCAGAAGAAGTGGAGCGATCTTCCTTGCCGCACAGGGCAAACGCAGGCAATGTGGAGACGAGCGCTTGGTCATCGAACGTTCTCTCTTCCCCGACCGCAACAGACTTGAAATTGCCTGTGCTCGGGCCCGTTAGTGCTACAACGTAGCCCTAGTTATTATTATTATTATTAGGGCCCGAGCACCGAAATCGGTGGGAGGCCCTATTGAAATTGAAATGATTATTATTATTAGGGCCCGAGCACCGAAATCGGTGGGAGGCCCTATTGAAATTGAAATGATTATTATTAGGGCCCGAGCACCGAAATCGGTGGGAGGCCCTATTGAAATTGAAATGATTATTATTAGGGCCCGAGCACCGAAATCGGTGGGAGGCCCTATTGAAATTGAAATGATTATTATTATTAGGGCCCGAGCACCGAAATCGGTGGGAGGCCCTATTGAAATTGAAATGATTATTATTATTAGGGCCCGAGCACCGAAATCGGTGGGAGGCCCTATTGAAATTGAAATGATTATTATTATTAGGGCCCGAGCACCGAAATCGGTGGGAGGCCCTATTGAAATTGAAATGATTATTATTATTATTATTATTATTTTTCTTAGCTTAAATGAATTGGCTTTTTGAGGGCTTTAATGTGCTCAAAAAGTTGTAGGAGTTTGCAGCAAATTCAAAGGCGGCGTAAAATTACGTATTCTGGAGTATTTTGAAAAGGGCGTGGCAAAATGGCTCAAGAGCGCCACCTACGGAAAAGCCCCTCATTTAGCATTCACCGATCCTCAAAAAAAACATAGACTATTGTGTATCATGAGTAGTTGCACAAAAAAGTCCATCAGTGCATTATGAATAACGCAACAGGAAGCCCGCCAGTTTGACTTTAGTGGCCATTTTGGTCATATTCCATATTTTTTCTTTGATGTACTTGTCGTACAGCTTTCATCAGATCAACTTCAAATTTAGACGATCGTCATCACAACAAATTGGAGATCTAAAGTTATTGAAGGATTACGTTTTAGCAAAACCGTCTGACCGTGGTGTGGCGTTAAAGTTTGATGAAACGCCATCAAAACACGGGCTTCTATATCTCAGACTTATTTTGTCCTATCGAGTCCAAACTACACACATAAGACAAGAGTAGAGATATGAAGACATCTATACAGAAATCGTGACTTAAAGTGACAGCGCCCCCTGGTGACAGCAGGAAAAGTCTTGTTTTTGTCACGTTTTATGTTTTTATATACTAGTCGTACAGCTTTTATCAAATCAACTTAATATTTAGACGACTGTCATCACAACAAAATGAAGATCTAAAGTTATTGAAAGATCGACTTTTCGTCAAACCGTGTGATTGTGGCGTGGCGCTAAAGTTTGATGAGACTTCGGTGAAACGCACTAAAACACGAGCTTCTGTATCTTGGACATATTTTGTCTAATCAAGTCCAAACTAGACACATAAGACAATAGTTGCGATATGAAGACATCTATACAGAAATCGTGACTTAAAATGACAGCGCCCCCTGGTGGCAGCAGGAAATGTATAGCTGACACTCTGATGTATTCCTGCTCATCCAATATGCAAAACCATGTCAAACTTTGTTTAATGGGTCTCAAGACATTGATAATGTAGCCATAAGATTATTGTGACTTTTTATCATGCGGTTTATTAATGGCATGGCTTGAAAGTTCATCAGCTCGTCGGAGAGAGTCCCATTGAATCCCATGTTAAAATGCCCAATTTTAGAGTAGAATTAAACCTGTTTACAGCATTATTCAAACTTTGGTTTTAGTCTCAATCGCTATGTTCTTCCTTCATTAAAACTCTGAGGGGGTGAACTTTTTCGTAACTACCTCTATATCGCTATAATAAGCGATATAGTGGTTTGAAATTTACGTGACGTCACAGTGAGCTGCGCCCTCCCTTCTCCTTACTTTTTCCTGTGTCATTGAACACAACTCGAGACTTTCGAAACCTCCCACTCAGTATCGGATGAATAACACAGTTTGATGTTTTGCTTGTTCTGCTGACGGACACGTTAAAGACGTCTGCGCTCCCGTTTCTGTGGTAAGTCAAGCTCAGTATTTTATTTAGATGTGTAGAAGTGATTCGCAGGGTGTTTTAGTACCATGCATTCGAGCTAACGTCCGTTAGCATGGAGGCTAAATACGAACTCCGATCTGGGGCATTAACTCCTGTTTAATGCGAACGGCACTATTACCGACACACACCGATATGAACCGACATGAGTAGGTCCGCCCAGCAGTGGCATGCGTTAGTTTATGAGGTTAAATCTGAGACAGGAGACTGTGTGTGTCCGGTGAATTAGCTCCATCAGGATATCTATTGCTATAAAATGGTTTCACTCGCCAAGGCATTTGACTTGACAATGTTACACAGTTAGTTATTCTACTGAAACAGACTTACAGTGATCAATTGAAACGTGCGTATTTAAAGTCACATCTGTATTTTAAGAGCAGATGTTTAAAGGGGAATTCAACTTCCAAAGCTCTTTATTCAGAGTATTGTTATGATGTCTTACAGAGAAAGCTAAACGTTCTGCTGCCTGCACTGTTTACATTGTAATCTCAGGCAGATTTCACTGAATTGTTCTGTTAAATATAAATAAATTATAGCCTTGTATCTTTATTAGAACAGACAGTGTAATAGAGAATTTGATGCTGATGTACACTAACTATTTCCTAAGCTGAAATGATTATGCTCTGATTAACTTTGAACTAATATTTTATTTTTACCATTTAAAAGTCTGTTAATTACTTAACCTGGCCCATGTATGACTTTACATATCTGTGTATTGGTTTCATGTTCCTCTAGAAGGTCCAACTTGACACACAACTTGAATCCAACCAGACTGAACACTGACTCCAGGTACAGACCTGATTTCATTACTTAAAAACAATCAAAGTATTGCACATAATACATAATGTATTAAATTATAATGCAATACTTTTAATGTGAAATAGCTCCATTAAAAACATTCATTGTCATGGTAGTGCACGTTTTAATCCAAAAGCATATTCAAATACACAGTTGAATATCCACAGAAAATAAGATTACACACTTTGTTCATATGTAACTCTTCCTCTACAATAATGACGATCACTTTCATGTTTCCTATCATTTTATTAGGGACAGACGAGCCTGAAGGACACAGCTGTGATGACCATGTTCTGTCTCTTATGGCAAAGCAGAAATATAAAACACTGGGTTCTTATCTAAAGTGTATCAAATCAGATCTCCACCATGTTGCTGCTGAGGACATCAGGTGCTGCAGTTCTTCATCTATGAAGAGAAAAAACGCACTGTTAAAGAATGTTTTGTGTTGTGTATAAAGCACAACAGATTTCAGATAGAACTGTTGTACTGTGGTCTTGGTTTATATCCTCATGGTGAAATGTACATATTTTAAGTCCCTTCTGATAAAAGTGCTGAAAGAAATACAACATTGTACAAATACATAAAATGTCTTTCTACCTCATCAGTACTATTCAAGGTGATAATCTCCCACAGACCTATTGATAACAGTCCAAATCAAGTCTTTCCACTTCTCTCAGTGTGAAAACATAATTCTATAATTAATTTGAGAACTGTTTACAACACTGATGTGTGGAGATTAAAATCATACCTAAACTGTCTAATTCACTGTAAAACTCCATGACATTCGCAGGCCATCTGTAGTTAAGGGAGCAACGCATGGAGTGATGTGTAGATTACTAGTTTGATGATGCATGAGGAGAGGCGGTGGTCGAGTGGCAGAAACTTGGACTATGGGCAGAGAAGGTCTCTGGTTCGTCTTTGGTTCGACTCCATGGAGAGACAACAAAAGTCGAACCTGGATTGATCTGTCCAAAAATCCAAGAGTCTCCCTACCCTCTCTAGTGCCCATGAGCAAGGCACCTCACTCCCCCAACATCTGCTCCCCCGAGCGCCGTACATGGTCGCTCACTGCTCTGTGTGTCCTGCACCAGATGGGTAAAAAGCAGCGATTAAATTTCCCTACCTGCATGAGTTTGCCTTTGCATGTCTGTGCATGTGTTTGGGATGAATAAATGGATTTTAATCTTAATCTTTTAATCTTAATCAGTTGTCTTCCAGTTGACCAGCATGAAGCTGCAGATCTCCACCATGTTGCTGCTGGGGACATCAGGAGCTGCATTAATGAGGAGCAGAAGCGTACTGTTATGAATGTTTTGTGTTGTTTATGAAGCACTACTTATTTCAGCTAGAACCGATGTACTAGGGTCTGGGTTTGTATCCTAATGGTTAAATGCACATACTTTAAATCGCTTTTGATAAAACGTGACAAAGAAATACAACATTGTACACATAGATAAAATGTCTTTCTACCTCATCTGTAATATTCAAGGTGATGATCTCCCACAGAGCTGTTGATAACAGTCCACATCAAGTCTCTCCACTTCCCTCAGTGTGAAAACATAATTATATAATTAATTGGAGAAGTGTTTACAACACTGATGTGTGGACATTATAATGTTATCACTACTGTCTAATTCACTCTACAACTCCATGACAGACTAAATAAACAATGTGAAAATAGTAATGGCGGATATACCATCCTGTATCAGAATATTGGTGAAACAGTTACTATCACATGAAACGTACACGTGTAGCGTATTGATAGTAACTCATTAAAAAAAATAATGTCACAACCAAAACAAGACTGTCGAGTTATCTTGCTTCAATCTGTTCATTAGACGTGATAAATAAACGGTAACTTTTATAACAATTACATATTACAAAAAACTTGAGGCATGTAAGCATATGATGATAGATAAAGCAATAGGTTATGTTGGATAGTTTCAAGGTTACTTACCTCTAGTTCAGCACCAGCGGCTGGCCAGAAGAAGTGGAGCGATCTTCCTTGCCGCACAGGGCAAACGCAGGCAATGTGGAGACGAGCGCTTGGTCATCGAACGTTCTCTCTTCCCCGACCGCAACAGACTTGAAATTGCCTGTGCTCGGGCCCGTTAGTGCTACAACGTAGCCCTAGTTATTAGGGCCCGAGCACCGAAATCGGTGGGAGGCCCTATTGAAATTGAAATGATTATTAGGGCCCGAGCACCGAAATCGGTGGGAGGCCCTATTGAAATTGAAATGATTATTAGGGCCCGAGCACCGAAATCGGTGGGAGGCCCTATTGAAATTGAAATGATTATTAGGGCCCGAGCACCGAAATCGGTGGGAGGCCCTATTGAAATTGAAATGATTATTAGGGCCCGAGCACCGAAATCGGTGGGAGGCCCTATTGAAATTGAAATGATTATTATTATTATTATTATTATTATTTTTCTTAGCTTAAATGAATTGGCTTTTTGAGGGCTTTAATGTGCTCAAAAAGTTGTAGGAGTTTGCAGTAAATTCGAAGGCGGCGTAAAATTACGTATTCTGGAGTATTTTGAAAAGGGCGTGGCAAAATGGCTAAAGAGCGCCACCTACGGAAAAGCCCCTCATTTAGCATTCACCGATCCTCAAAAAAAACAAAGATTATTGTGTATCATGACTAGATGCACAAAAAAGTCCATCAGTGCATTATGAATAACGCAACAGGAAGCCCGCCAGTTTGACTTTAGTGGCCATTTTGGTCATATTCCATATTTTTTCTTTGATGTACTTGTCGTACAGCTTTCATCAGATCAACTTCAAATTTAGACGATCGTCATCACAACAAATTGGAGATCTAAAGTTATTGAAGGATTACGTTTTAGCAAAACCGTCTGACCGTGGTGTGGCGTTAAAGTTTGATTAAACGCCATCAAAACACGGGCTTCTATATCTCAGACTTATTTTGTCCTATCGAGTCCAAACTACACACATAAGACAAGAGTAGAGATATGAAGACATCTATACAGAAATCGTGACTTAAAGTGACAGCGCCCCCTGGTGACAGCAGGAAAAGTCTTGTTTTTGTCACGTTTTATGTTTTTATATACTAGTCGTACAGCTTTTATCAAATCAACTTAATATTTAGACGACTGTCATCACAACAAAATGAAGATCTAAAGTTATTGAAAGATCGACTTTTCGTCAAACCGTGTGATTGTGGCGTGGCGCTAAAGTTTGATGAGACTTCGGTGAAACGCACTAAAACACGAGCTTCTGTATCTTGGACATATTTTGTCTAATCAAGTCCAAACTAGACACATAAGACAATAGTTGCGATATGAAGACATCTATACAGAAATCGTGACTTAAAATGACAGCGCCCCCTGGTGGCAGCAGGAAATGTATAGCTGACACTCTGATGTATTCCTGCTCATCCAATATGCAAAACCATGTCAAACTTTGTTTAATGGGTCTCAAGACATTGATAATGTAGCCATAAGATTATTGTGACTTTTTATCATGCGGTTTATTAATGGCATGGCTTGAAAGTTCATCAGCTCGTCGGAGAGAGTCCCATTGAATCCCATGTTAAAATGCCCAATTTTAGAGTAGAATTAAACCTGTTTACAGCATTATTCAAACTTTGGTTTTAGTCTCAATCGCTATGTTCTTCCTTCATTAAAACTCTGAGGGGGTGAACTTTTTCGTAACTACCTCTATATCGCTATAATAAGCGATATAGTGGTTTGAAATTTACGTGACGTCACAGTGAGCTGCGCCCTCCCTTCTCCTTACTTTTTCCTGTGTCATTGAACACAACTCGAGACTTTCGAAACCTCCCACTCAGTATCGGATGAATAACACAGTTTGATGTTTTGCTTGTTCTGCTGACGGACACGTTAAAGACGTCTGCGCTCCCGTTTCTGTGGTAAGTCAAGCTCAGTATTTTATTTAGATGTGTAGAAGTGATTCGCAGGGTGTTTTAGTACCATGCATTCGAGCTAACGTCCGTTAGCATGGAGGCTAAATACGAACTCCGATCTGGGGCATTAACTCCTGTTTAATGCGAACGGCACTATTACCGACACACACCGATATGAACCGACATGAGTAGGTCCGCCCAGCAGTGGCATGCGTTAGTTTATGAGGTTAAATCTGAGACAGGAGACTGTGTGTGTCCGGTGAATTAGCTCCATCAGGATATCTATTGCTATAAAATGGTTTCACTCGCCAAGGCATTTGACTTGACAATGTTACACAGTTAGTTATTCTACTGAAACAGACTTACAGTGATCAATTGAAACGTGCGTATTTAAAGTCACATCTGTATTTTAAGAGCAGATGTTTAAAGGGGAATTCAACTTCCAAAGCTCTTTATTCAGAGTATTGTTATGATGTCTTACAGAGAAAGCTAAACGTTCTGCTGCCTGCACTGTTTACATTGTAATCTCAGGCAGATTTCACTGAATTGTTCTGTTAAATATAAATAAATTATAGCCTTGTATCTTTATTAGAACAGACAGTGTAATAGAGAATTTGATGCTGATGTACACTAACTATTTCCTAAGCTGAAATGATTATGATCTGTTTAACTTTGAAGTAATACACTTCCTTTTTTACCATTTAAAGTGTGTTAAGGACTTAACCTGGCACATGTATGACTTTACACATTTGTATATTTATGTTGAAATTTTCTCTAGCATGTCCAGCATGAGACAACTGGAATTCAACCACATTGAACACCGACTTCAGGTACAGACCTCTTTTCATTAATTACAAACAACCATGGCAAAGTACTGCACATAATACATTGTGTATTAAATAATATATGCAATACTTTGAATGTGAAATAACTCCATACTGTACATTCATTGTCATGGTAGTGCACGTTTTAATCCAAAAGCATATTCAAATACACAGTTGAATATCCACAGAAAATAAGATTACACACTTTGTTCATATGTAACTCTTCCTCTACAATAATGACGATCACTTTCATGTTTCCTATCATTTTATTAGGGACAGACGAGCCTGAAGGACACAGCTGTGATGACCATGTTCTGTCTCTTATGGCAAAGCAGAAATATAAAACACTGGGTTCTTATCTAAAGTGTATCAAATCAGATCTCCACCATGTTGCTGCTGAGGACATCAGGTGCTGCAGTTCTTCATCTATGAAGAGAAAAAACGCACTGTTAAAGAATGTTTTGTGTTGTGTATAAAGCACAACAGATTTCTGATAGAACTGTTGTACTGTGGTCTTGGTTTATATCCTCATGGTGAAATGTACATATTTTAAGTCCCTTCTGATAAAAGTGCTGAAAGAAATACAACATTGTACAAATACATAAAATGTCTTTCTACCTCATCAGTACTATTCAAGGTGATAATCTCCCACAGACCTATTGATAACAGTCCAAATCAAGTCTTTCCACTTCTCTCAGTGTGAAAACATAATTCTATAATTAATTTGAGAACTGTTTACAACACTGATGTGTGGAGATTAAAATCATACCTAAACTGTCTAATTCACTGTAAAACTCCATGACATTCGCAGGCCATCTGTAGTTAAGGGAGCAACGCATGGAATGATGTGTAGATTACTAGTTTGATGATGCATGAGGAGAGGCGGTGGTCGAGTGGCAGAAACTTGGACTATGGGCAGAGAAGGTCTCTGGTTCGTCTTTGGTTCGACTCCATGGAGAGACAACAAAAGTCGAACCTGGATTGATCTGTCCAAAAATCCAAGAGTCTCCCTACCCTCTCTAGTGCCCATGAGCAAGGCACCTCACTCCCCCAACATCTGCTCCCCCGAGCGCCGTACATGGTCGCTCACTGCTCTGTGTGTCCTGCACCAGATGGGTAAAAAGCAGCGATTAAATTTCCCTACCTGCATGAGTGTGCCTTTGCATGTCTGTGCATGTGTTTGGGATGAATAAATGGATTTTAATCTTAATCTTTTAATCTTAATCAGTTGTCTTCCAGTTGACCAGCATGAAGCTGCAGATCTCCACCATGTTGCTGCTGGGGACATCAGGAGCTGCATTAATGAGGAGCAGAAGCGTACTGTTATGAATGTTTTGTGTTGTTTATGAAGCACTACTTATTTCAGCTAGAACCGATGTACTAGGGTCTGGGTTTGTATCCTAATGGTTAAATGCACATACTTTAAATCGCTTTTGATAAAACGTGACAAAGAAATACAACATTGTACACATAGATAAAATGTCTTTCTACCTCATCTGTAATATTCAAGGTGATGATCTCCCACAGAGCTGTTGATAACAGTCCACATCAAGTCTCTCCACTTCCCTCAGTGTGAAAACATAATTATATAATTAATTGGAGAAGTGTTTACAACACTGATGTGTGGACATTATAATGTTATCACTACTGTCTAATTCAATCTACAACTCCATGACAGACTAAATAAACAATGTGAAAATAGTAATGGCGGATATACCATCCTGTATCAGAATATTGGTGAAACAGTTACTATCACATGAAACGTAAACGTGTAGCGTATTGATAGTAACTCATTAAAAAAAATAATGTCAAAACCAAAACAAGACTGTCGAGTTATCTTGCTTCAATCTGTTCATTAGACGTGATAAATAAACGGTAACTTTTATAACAATTACATATTACAAAAAACTTGAGGCATGTAAGCATATGATGATAGATAAAGCAATAGGTTATGTTGGATAGTTTCAAGGTTACTTACCTCTAGTTCAGCACCAGCGGCTGGCCAGAAGAAGTGGAGCGATCTTCCTTGCCGCACAGGGCAAACGCAGGCAATGTGGAGACGAGCGCTTGGTCATCGAACGTTCTCTCTTCCCCGACCGCAACAGACTTGAAATTGCCTGTGCTCGGGCCCGTTAGTGCTACAACGTAGCCCTAGTTATTATTATTATTATTATTTTTCTTAGCTTAAATGAATTGGCTTTTTGAGGGCTTTAATGTGCTCAAAAAGTTGTAGGAGTTTGCAGTAAATTCGAAGGCGGCGTAAAATTACGTATTCTGGAGTATTTTGAAAAGGGCGTGGCAAAATGGCTCAAGAGCGCCACCTACGGAAAAGCCCCTCATTTAGCATTCACCGATCCTCAAAAAAAACAAAGATTATTGTGTATCATGACTAGATGCACAAAAAAGTCCATCAGTGCATTATGAATAACGCAACAGGAAGCCCGCCAGTTTGACTTTAGTGGCCATTTTGGTCATATTCCATATTTTTTCTTTGATGTACTTGTCGTACAGCTTTCATCAGATCAACTTCAAATTTAGACGATCGTCATCACAACAAATTGGAGATCTAAAGTTATTGAAGGATTACGTTTTAGCAAAACCGTCTGACCGTGGTGTGGCGTTAAAGTTTGATTAAACGCCATCAAAACACGGGCTTCTATATCTCAGACTTATTTTGTCCTATCGAGTCCAAACTACACACATAAGACAAGAGTAGAGATATGAAGACATCTATACAGAAATCGTGACTTAAAGTGACAGCGCCCCCTGGTGACAGCAGGAAAAGTCTTGTTTTTGTCACGTTTTATGTTTTTATATACTAGTCGTACAGCTTTTATCAAATCAACTTAATATTTAGACGACTGTCATCACAACAAAATGAAGATCTAAAGTTATTGAAAGATCGACTTTTCGTCAAACCGTGTGATTGTGGCGTGGCGCTAAAGTTTGATGAGACTTCGGTGAAACGCACTAAAACACGAGCTTCTGTATCTTGGACATATTTTGTCTAATCAAGTCCAAACTAGACACATAAGACAATAGTTGCGATATGAAGACATCTATACAGAAATCGTGACTTAAAATGACAGCGCCCCCTGGTGGCAGCAGGAAATGTATAGCTGACACTCTGATGTATTCCTGCTCATCCAATATGCAAAACCATGTCAAACTTTGTTTAATGGGTCTCAAGACATTGATAATGTAGCCATAAGATTATTGTGACTTTTTATCATGCGGTTTATTAATGGCATGGCTTGAAAGTTCATCAGCTCGTCGGAGAGAGTCCCATTGAATCCCATGTTAAAATGCCCAATTTTAGAGTAGAATTAAACCTGTTTACAGCATTATTCAAACTTTGGTTTTAGTCTCAATCGCTATGTTCTTCCTTCATTAAAACTCTGAGGGGGTGAACTTTTTCGTAACTACCTCTATATCGCTATAATAAGCGATATAGTGGTTTGAAATTTACGTGACGTCACAGTGAGCTGCGCCCTCCCTTCTCCTTACTTTTTCCTGTGTCATTGAACACAACTCGAGACTTTCGAAACCTCCCACTCAGTATCGGATGAATAACACAGTTTGATGTTTTGCTTGTTCTGCTGACGGACACGTTAAAGACGTCTGCGCTCCCGTTTCTGTGGTAAGTCAAGCTCAGTATTTTATTTAGATGTGTAGAAGTGATTCGCAGGGTGTTTTAGTACCATGCATTCGAGCTAACGTCCGTTAGCATGGAGGCTAAATACGAACTCCGATCTGGGGCATTAACTCCTGTTTAATGCGAACGGCACTATTACCGACACACACCGATATGAACCGACATGAGTAGGTCCGCCCAGCAGTGGCATGCGTTAGTTTATGAGGTTAAATCTGAGACAGGAGACTGTGTGTGTCCGGTGAATTAGCTCCATCAGGATATCTATTGCTATAAAATGGTTTCACTCGCCAAGGCATTTGACTTGACAATGTTACACAGTTAGTTATTCTACTGAAACAGACTTACAGTGATCAATTGAAACGTGCGTATTTAAAGTCACATCTGTATTTTAAGAGCAGATGTTTAAAGGGGAATTCAACTTCCAAAGCTCTTTATTCAGAGTATTGTTATGATGTCTTACAGAGAAAGCTAAACGTTCTGCTGCCTGCACTGTTTACATTGTAATCTCAGGCAGATTTCACTGAATTGTTCTGTTAAATATAAATAAATTATAGCCTTGTATCTTTATTAGAACAGACAGTGTAATAGAGAATTTGATGCTGATGTACACTAACTATTTCCTAAGCTGAAATGATTATGATCTGTTTAACTTTGAAGTAATACACTTCCTTTTTTACCATTTAAAGTGTGTTAAGGACTTAACCTGGCACATGTATGACTTTACACATTTGTATATTTATGTTGAAATTTTCTCTAGCATGTCCAGCATGAGACAACTGGAATTCAACCACATTGAACACCGACTTCAGGTACAGACCTCTTTTCATTAATTACAAACAACCATGGCAAAGTACTGCACATAATACATTGTGTATTAAATAATATATGCAATACTTTGAATGTGAAATAACTCCATACTGTACATTCATTGTCATGGTAGTGCACGTTTTAATCCAAAAGCATATTCAAATACACAGTTGAATATCCACAGAAAATAAGATTACACACTTTGTTCATATGTAACTCTTCCTCTACAATAATGACGATCACTTTCATGTTTCCTATCATTTTATTAGGGACAGACGAGCCTGAAGGACACAGCTGTGATGACCATGTTCTGTCTCTTATGGCAAAGCAGAAATATAAAACACTGGGTTCTTATCTAAAGTGTATCAAATCAGATCTCCACCATGTTGCTGCTGAGGACATCAGGTGCTGCAGTTCTTCATCTATGAAGAGAAAAAACGCACTGTTAAAGAATGTTTTGTGTTGTGTATAAAGCACAACAGATTTCTGATAGAACTGTTGTACTGTGGTCTTGGTTTATATCCTCATGGTGAAATGTACATATTTTAAGTCCCTTCTGATAAAAGTGCTGAAAGAAATACAACATTGTACAAATACATAAAATGTCTTTCTACCTCATCAGTACTATTCAAGGTGATAATCTCCCACAGACCTATTGATAACAGTCCAAATCAAGTCTTTCCACTTCTCTCAGTGTGAAAACATAATTCTATAATTAATTTGAGAACTGTTTACAACACTGATGTGTGGAGATTAAAATCATACCTAAACTGTCTAATTCACTGTAAAACTCCATGACATTCGCAGGCCATCTGTAGTTAAGGGAGCAACGCATGGAATGATGTGTAGATTACTAGTTTGATGATGCATGAGGAGAGGCGGTGGTCGAGTGGCAGAAACTTGGACTATGGGCAGAGAAGGTCTCTGGTTCGTCTTTGGTTCGACTCCATGGAGAGACAACAAAAGTCGAACCTGGATTGATCTGTCCAAAAATCCAAGAGTCTCCCTACCCTCTCTAGTGCCCATGAGCAAGGCACCTCACTCCCCCAACATCTGCTCCCCCGAGCGCCGTACATGGTCGCTCACTGCTCTGTGTGTCCTGCACCAGATGGGTAAAAAGCAGCGATTAAATTTCCCTACCTGCATGAGTGTGCCTTTGCATGTCTGTGCATGTGTTTGGGATGAATAAATGGATTTTAATCTTAATCTTTTAATCTTAATCAGTTGTCTTCCAGTTGACCAGCATGAAGCTGCAGATCTCCACCATGTTGCTGCTGGGGACATCAGGAGCTGCATTAATGAGGAGCAGAAGCGTACTGTTATGAATGTTTTGTGTTGTTTATGAAGCACTACTTATTTCAGCTAGAACCGATGTACTAGGGTCTGGGTTTGTATCCTAATGGTTAAATGCACATACTTTAAATCGCTTTTGATAAAACGTGACAAAGAAATACAACATTGTACACATAGATAAAATGTCTTTCTACCTCATCTGTAATATTCAAGGTGATGATCTCCCACAGAGCTGTTGATAACAGTCCACATCAAGTCTCTCCACTTCCCTCAGTGTGAAAACATAATTATATAATTAATTGGAGAAGTGTTTACAACACTGATGTGTGGACATTATAATGTTATCACTACTGTCTAATTCACTCTACAACTCCATGACAGACTAAATAAACAATGTGAAAATAGTAATGGCGGATATACCATCCTGTATCAGAATATTGGTGAAACAGTTACTATCACATGAAACGTAAACGTGTAGCGTATTGATAGTAACTCATTAAAAAAAATAATGTCAAAACCAAAACAAGACTGTCGAGTTATCTTGCTTCAATCTGTTCATTAGACGTGATAAATAAACGGTAACTTTTATAACAATTACATATTACAAAAAACTTGAGGCATGTAAGCATATGATGATAGATAAAGCAATAGGTTATGTTGGATAGTTTCAAGGTTACTTACCTCTAGTTCAGCACCAGCGGCTGGCCAGAAGAAGTGGAGCGATCTTCCTTGCCGCACAGGGCAAACGCAGGCAATGTGGAGACGAGCGCTTGGTCATCGAACGTTCTCTCTTCCCCGACCGCAACAGACTTGAAATTGCCTGTGCTCGGGCCCGTTAGTGCTACAACGTAGCCCTAGTTATTATTATTATTATTATTTTTCTTAGCTTAAATGAATTGGCTTTTTGAGGGCTTTAATGTGCTCAAAAAGTTGTAGGAGTTTGCAGCAAATTCGAAGGCGGCGTAAAATTACGTATTCTGGAGTATTTTGAAAAGGGCGTGGCAAAATGGCTCAAGAGCGCCACCTACGGAAAAGCCCCTCATTTAGCATTCACCGATCCTCAAAAAAAACAAAGATTATTGTGTATCATGACTAGATGCACAAAAAAGTCCATCAGTGCATTATGAATAACGCAACAGGAAGCCCGCCAGTTTGACTTTAGTGGCCATTTTGGTCATATTCCATATTTTTTCTTTGATGTACTTGTCGTACAGCTTTCATCAGATCAACTTCAAATTTAGACGATCGTCATCACAACAAATTGGAGATCTAAAGTTATTGAAGGATTACGTTTTAGCAAAACCGTCTGACCGTGGTGTGGCGTTAAAGTTTGATGAAACGCCATCAAAACACAAGCTTCCATATTTCAGACATATTTTGTCCAATTGAGTCCAAACTAGACACATACGACAAGATTCGCCACCAGAAGACATCGGTGCAGAAATTGTGACTTACAATCACAGCGCCCCCTGGTGGCAACAGGAAATGTCTTGTTTTTGGTACGTGTTATGTTTTTATGTACTACTCAGACAGCTTTCATCAGATCAACTTAAAAATTAGATGAGACTCTACAAAACAAGATGAAGATCTAAAGTTATCAATATTTAAACTTTTCATCATACCGTGTGACCGTGGTGAGGTCTCAAAGTTCGACTAAACGCCAATATAAGCGAGCTTCTGTAACTTAGACATATTTTGTCCAATCGACTCCAAACTACACATATAAGACAAGAGTCGCGACCGGAAGACATCTACCTAGAAATCATGACTTAAAAGGAAAGCGCCCCCTGGTGGCATCAGGAAATGTCTTGTTTTGGTCATCTTACTCTTTGATGTATTTCCCTCCAGCCACTTTACTAAACCATGTCAAACTGTGTCAAATTGGTCTCAAGATATTGATAATGTAGGCATAACATTATTGTGACTTTTCATCATGCAGATTGTTAATGGCGTGGCATCAAAGTTCATCAGCTCACCATGACCAATGAAACCCATTTTAACAGAGTTACCTTGAACGCAGCATGAGACCGCTTTCGGTTTGTTACGTCTCACACTTGGATGTATTTCTCCTCATTCACTTTGCTAAACCATGTCAAACTGTGTCACATGGGTCTCAATATATTGATAATGTAGGCATAACATTGCTGTGAGTTTTCATCATGCGGATTATTCATAGCTTTGCAGCAGACTTCTTCAACTCGCCATGACAAACGAAGCTGCATTTAACACAGCTGCAAGTGAACGCCTCATGAGACTCTGAAAAAAGTTACGTCGTCACAAGCTGCGGAGCTGTGTATCACGAAGAACCGGAGAACGGTTGGCGAGTCTGGATGAGAGGACGGCGGCGGAGTCACTGTGGACGTTGTTCGCTCAGCAGGTTAGAGTGTGGGACGCACTCAAAGCTTTTTTCCCCTCTCCCGTTGTGTCTTTTCCTGTGTGAACTCTGCCGCTCTCAACAGCAGCACTGGCTATGAGCTAGCTCCTGCTAGCTCCAACGAAGCATCTCTCAACTGCTACGTAAGTTAAACGGACACTTCTGACTGACTGTGATGATAAGCAAAAGAGACACTGTGGATGTGTGATGTGTTGTACTGCATTTGTTTGATCTGTTTACTAATACTAGCTCTAATAAATACTGTATAAATTATATTTTGCTCCTGAATTGAACTGTGTTAAAGGGGTTCACATGGAAAATATATGTTCAATTATGTAAAGGGTGATTTTTGTTACTATTATACTAATGGAGATTTAGCACTTGCTACACATTGTAAGAGCAGCTGTTCAAAGGAGCACTACGTCTTTTAAGGCTCTTTATTCAGAGTCACGGTGTTGATGTCCTGTCACGTGTTACAGTGAAAAATAACCGTGTCTCCCACCTTCAGTATTTAAATCGTTAATCTCAGACAGACTTCACTGAATTCTTTTGTTAAATATGAGTAAGTCATAGCCTTGTAACTTTACTAGAACAGACAGTGTCATACAGAGTTGTGGGCTTATATGCACTACCTATTTCCTAATCTGAAATGATTATGCTCTGATTAACTTTGAACTAATATTTTATTTTTACCATTTAAAAGTCTGTTAATTACTTAACCTGGCCCATGTATGACTTTACATATCTGTGTATTGGTTTCATGTTCCTCTAGAAGGTCCAACTTGACACACAACTTGAATCCAACCAGACTGAACACTGACTCCAGGTACAGACCTGATTTCATTACTTAAAAACAATCAAAGTATTGCACATAATACATAATGTATTAAATTATAATGCAATACTTTTAATGTGAAATAGCTCCATTAAAAACATTCATTGTCATGGTAGTGCACGTTTTAATCCAAAAGCATATTCAAATACACAGTTGAATATCCACAGAAAATAAGATTACACACTTTGTTCATATGTAACTCTTCCTCTACAATAATGACGATCACTTTCATGTTTCCTATCATTTTATTAGGGACAGACGAGCCTGAAGGACACAGCTGTGATGACCATGTTCTGTCTCTTATGGCAAAGCAGAAATATAAAACACTGGGTTCTTATCTAAAGTGTATCAAATCAGATCTCCACCATGTTGCTGCTGAGGACATCAGGTGCTGCAGTTCTTCATCTATGAAGAGAAAAAACGCACTGTTAAAGAATGTTTTGTGTTGTGTATAAAGCACAACAGATTTCAGATAGAACTGTTGTACTGTGGTCTTGGTTTATATCCTCATGGTGAAATGTACATATTTTAAGTCCCTTCTGATAAAAGTGCTGAAAGAAATACAACATTGTACAAATACATAAAATGTCTTTCTACCTCATCAGTACTATTCAAGGTGATAATCTCCCACAGACCTATTGATAACAGTCCAAATCAAGTCTTTCCACTTCTCTCAGTGTGAAAACATAATTCTATAATTAATTTGAGAACTGTTTACAACACTGATGTGTGGAGATTAAAATCATACCTAAACTGTCTAATTCACTGTAAAACTCCATGACATTCGCAGGCCATCTGTAGTTAAGGGAGCAACGCATGGAGTGATGTGTAGATTACTAGTTTGATGATGCATGAGGAGAGGCGGTGGTCGAGTGGCAGAAACTTGGACTATGGGCAGAGAAGGTCTCTGGTTCGTCTTTGGTTCGACTCCATGGAGAGACAACAAAAGTCGAACCTGGATTGATCTGTCCAAAAATCCAAGAGTCTCCCTACCCTCTCTAGTGCCCATGAGCAAGGCACCTCACTCCCCCAACATCTGCTCCCCCGAGCGCCGTACATGGTCGCTCACTGCTCTGTGTGTCCTGCACCAGATGGGTAAAAAGCAGCGATTAAATTTCCCTACCTGCATGAGTGTGCCTTTGCATGTCTGTGCATGTGTTTGGGATGAATAAATGGATTTTAATCTTAATCTTTTAATCTTAATCAGTTGTCTTCCAGTTGACCAGCATGAAGCTGCAGATCTCCACCATGTTGCTGCTGGGGACATCGGGAGCTGCATTAATGAGGAGCAGAGGCGTACTGTTATGAATGTTTTGTGTTGTTTATGAAGCACTACTTATTTCAGCTAGAACCGATGTACTAGGGTCTGGGTTTGTATCCTAATGGTTAAATGCACATACTTTAAATCGCTTTTGATAAAACGTGACAAAGAAATACAACATTGTACACATAGATAAAATGTCTTTCTACCTCATCTGTAATATTCAAGGTGATGATCTCCCACAGAGCTGTTGATAACAGTCCACATCAAGTCTCTCCACTTCCCTCAGTGTGAAAACATAATTATATAATTAATTGGAGAAGTGTTTACAACACTGATGTGTGGACATTATAATGTTATCACTACTGTCTAATTCACTCTACAACTCCATGACAGACTAAATAAACGATGTGAAAATAGTAATGGCGGATATACCATCCTGTATCAGAATATTGGTGAAACAGTTACTATCACATGAAACGTACACGTGTAGCGTATTGATAGTAACTCATTAAAAAAAATAATGTCACAACCAAAACAAGACTGTCGAGTTATCTTGCTTCAATCTGTTCATTAGACGTGATAAATAAACGGTAACTTTTATAACAATTACATATTACAAAAAACTTGAGGCATGTAAGCATATGATGATAAAGCAATAGGTTATGTTGGATAGTTTCAAGGTTACTTACCTCTAGTTCAGCACCAGCGGCTGGCCAGAAGAAGTGGAGCGATCTTCCTTGCCGCACAGGGCAAACGCAGGCAATGTGGAGACGAGCGCTTGGTCATCGAACGTTCTCTCTTCCCGACCGCAACAGACTTGAAATTGCCTGTGCTCGGGCCCGTTAGTGCTACAACGTAGCCCTAGTTATTATTATTTTTCTTCGCTCAGTGAATTGGCTTTTTGAGGGCTTTAACGTGCTCAAAAAGTTTCTAAAGTGTACAGTAAATTACAAATGTGCGCAAGTTTACGTTTTCTGAAGTATTTTGAAAAGGGCGTGGCAAAATGGCTCAAGAGCGCCACCTACGGAAAAGCCCCTCATTTAGCATTCACCGATCCTCAAAAAAAACATAGACTATTGTGTCTCATGACAAGATGCACAAAAAAGTCCATCAGTGCATTATGAATAACGCAGCAGGAAGCCCGCCAGTTTGACTTTAGTGGCCATTTCGGTCATATTCCATATTTTTTCTTTGATGTACTTGTCGTACAGCTTTCATCAGATCAACTTCAAATTTAGACGATCGTCATCACAACAAATTGGAGATCTAAAGTTATTGAAGGATTACGTTTTAGCAAAACCGTCTGACCGTGGTGTGGCGTTAAAGTTTGATGAAACGCCATCAAAACACAAGCTTCCATATTTCAGACATATTTTGTCCAATTGAGTCCAAACTAGACACATACGACAAGAATCGCGACCAGAAGACATCGGTGCAGAAATTGTGACTTACAATCACAGCGCCCCCTGGGGGCAACAGGAAATGTCTTGTTTTTAAGACGTGTTATGTTTTTATGTACTACTCGGAGAGCTTTCATCAGATCAACTTAAAAATTAGATGAGACTCTACAAAACAAGATGAAGATCTAAAGTTATCAGAATTTAAACTTTTCATCATACCGTGTGACCGTGGTGAGGTCTCAAAGTTCGACTAAACGCCAATATAAGCGAGCTTCTGTAACTTAGACATATTTTGTCCAATCGACTCCAAACTACACATATAAGACAAGAGTCGCGACCGGAAGACATCTACCTAGAAATCATGACTTAAAAGGAAAGCGCCCCCTGGTGGCATCAGGAAATGTCTTGTTTTGGTCATCTTACTCTTTGATGTATTTCCCTCCAGCCACTTTACTAAACCATGTCAAACTGTGTCAAATTGGTCTCAAGATATTGATAATGTAGGCATAACATTATTGTGACTTTTCATCATGCAGATTGTTAATGGCGTGGCATCAAAGTT